>NC_069676.1:94453215-94758524 GCF_023699985.2 Odocoileus virginianus
ATAGTGAGTTGCTCCTTAACAGCAATTACCAGTCACATCTGAGAAAGCAATTTTGAGTAAACTCATTTGTAACATACTTCTAACTTTGCATTAATGTGGATTTGTTTATACAAATAACCCATCAATTATGTTGTGTTCCAAATGCACAGAATTACACAAAATCTTTCAAAACATCAAAGATGCACACAGAAAAAAGAAGTAGAAAATTGCAGGGGTATCATTTAAGAGATACCTAATGACTGAAACATGAGGTGTGTCCATATCCCTAATGTATGCCTAATCCTTTCATCCTCAGCTCTATTGATGGGAATCTAATTACAGCAAAATCATATTTTTCCAGCTTCAGAAATGCATGTGTTTTGTTCACCTGTATTTCCATTTATATTTTCAAAACTGACTTAGATCCTTTAAAATGAAAGAGCTGACATGAGACAGAGAAATATATCTGAGAAGAACCACTGATAAGTTTCTGTAATATGGAAACCGAGAGCAAGTTTCTTGTTATCTTGGTGGGATGTTGAGAGGAGGATCTCAGCAAGTTTAGAAGTTTCATGGGGCGGGTTCAAGAAAGTGCTGAGCGGGTGAAGGCGAGCAGGGTGGTTTGCAGCCTGGTTAGTGGGAGGGCAAGTGTCTCCTGGAGGCTGAGTCAGAGACCGCCTTCTCTCCTGCTTGCCCTGGCTATGCAACTAACGGGCTGGGCCACTGCTCCCCTGGGCAGAAGCCACACTCTGCACGTGTGCACACACACCAACACAAACACACACAAGCACTTTGTTGCACAAGTACTGTGCCAACAAGGTCTCTCTGAGAGTCAATGCTTCTGACTTCTATGAAAGGGACTTTATAAAGAGAGAGACGAGACTCGTTTAGTGACCTCGGTCCACTCCAGTTCTACAGTTATAGGGTTATCATGAGCACAGGGTGTGTGTGATGGACCCACAAGTTGAAGCACATTAAAATTATTTTCTCTATATGGGTTCTAGATTAAGACTGGGCTCTACCACCCATGAGTTGGCTCATGGCTCAGGCTCCCCATCTGTACAGAGATGCTGAGTTTTCTCCTGGCCTGGAGGCCTCTGTGCACATCAGTTGGGGTGCCCCGATCACTTCATAAGCTGAAAAGTGCTGGAGTCATGTGAGCTGTTATTGACAGGTGATACCCTAGCAGAAGAGAGACTGGTGCGCCTAGAAGGGGAAAGGCAGCTTTTCCTTGGCAATGCAATATTTACCCAACAGGTTTTTTAAAAGGGGAGGAGACTGGGGGGCTGGGGAGGCAACACTTTTTGACTCAAACATCTCTTCAGCATCACAGAGTCAATTTTGTGAACATGACTTAAGGATATTTGAGGCTAAAATTGGTTTAGGCTATGTGAGAAAATGGTGTAATTTTTAAGACTAAGCATCTGTATCTTGAATTTGTATACTTAGGACAGAAAGAAAGGCAGAGGGGAAAAAAATGGCAGAGAACGGTTTAAGCCATATGTGAAACTTGGCCAACTGAGGGATATAGAATATTTGTTCTTAACAGGACATTTCTAATCTCAAAACTGTTCTGATAAACTCAAAATACCAATATCTCACATCATTTTATTTTATAATTTTCATGGAAAGTAGAGACATTCTGTAAATATTCCAACCCCAATGTAAATATACCGATGACCACTACATCTAGAACCTTCTGACCTTTTTCGATTAGGACACATAAGTAAGGCCAGATTTAACTGTAATGTTTTGGATCCGGTAATTGCCCATGTAAGGAACATGAAACAGTGCTGTTCAAATTTTAATTAGGGATACAATCACAAATTCTGTTACATGGGGAGAGTAGTAAAATACAGTTACTGGAAATATTGTGTCAACAAACTGTAAGCTATACCATTAATCAATAGCAGCACCACTGTAACACAGAATGTGTTAGTATTGCAGTATTGTGCTCCTGAATTAGTCTAGAATAGGCAGTCATATGCCCTTCCATGTCATTTGTTTTAACGAATTAACTACCTTGGGGCCATGGATGCAGAGGAGCTCAGAGTGGGGCACAGTTACAAATTTGTAGTAACTCTTCTAACCTTTGTTAGTATTTTTTTTTTAACTAAAAGCTCTGTAGGATGTACTTATAGAATATGCAGAAAGCATTTAGGATCTTTTTATAGCAAAAAAAAAAAAGCATGCATATTGTCAAGGCATAAACAATATTCAAGCGACCCAATTTTAAATGAGAGCGTGCCTCTGCATAACATAGCTACAGTAGTACATCATAAAAATAATTTACGTGACAACAAGTTATTTTATGTTCTAATTTTCCCCATTTAAATGTTGATTGTTTCCTAAATCACAGCTTTTAGCACCAAGGCTAGAAAGCACTGTAAGCATGTTTATTGCCTTTATGATCTAACAAGAAAAATGTAGATACCCAGAGGTTTAGAAGGTTTTTGTTTGTAGGAACAAAGTAGAATTGGTAACAAAACTACTAAATAAATCACCCAGACATAGCAATGTTCTGGGATTGCTCATATATATCTTTATTCCTCCTTCCATTTTTACTTCCTGGTGGAATACTCAATATCCCAATCACAGGAATGTCATCTTTCAAACACCTCTTGTGTATACCAAATCTAAAATAAGAACCTAAATAAGTAAATTCTAAGCTCAAACATGGATGGTATGTCAAGTTTCCTTGAGATTTTGGGTTGTATATAACTATCAATTCTTATAGAATTCATTGAAAAGTTGTAGGCTTTTCTCTCAAGTTTCCACACAAGTAAATCAATAGTAGTTTTCAGCTATGATTCTGATATGGTTTTTATATGAAGGAATTTCCACATCACTGATTCAACCATCAAAGAAGTTTACAATTAAAATATTCTGTCTTTAGAGCCTTCATAAAAAAAAGATGAGCCATGTTCCATTGAGATTTTACTTATGAAAGATCTTTATCTGCAACTCTCCCTAATGAAGATAGCAATATTTGGATTTTTTGAAAATAACCATGTGCATACTAGTTAATAAGTTCACAAACTTTTTCAATCCATGATCTATAGTCCCAGAAAGTTAACTTGTACAAAAACAAAAAATAAATTCAGAAATAAGGGGTGGAGTGTTATTTTTCATCTGTTTAATTAATTTTATTTTCATGTTAGTTTGTTTTGAAGAAAGAAGAAGAATGTGATATTTTCGTTCATAGACTATCAGAATAAAAACAGGAGAGATTCTCTTTACATAGTAGGGGGTGGGCATGTCAGTTTCAAAAACTGACAAACCAATTATGATTCCCTCAGGTTTCAGGTCTTTATTGAAGACTAATGGTCAAATCTATTTCTGCTTTATTGACTATGCCAAAGTCTTTGACTGTGTGGATCACAATAAACTGTGGAAAATTCTGAAAGAGATGGGAATACCAGACCATCTGACCTGCCTCTTGAGAAACCTGTATGCAGGTTAAAGTTATAACTGGACATGGAACAACAAACTGGTTACATAGGAAAAGGAGTACATCAAGGCTGTATATTACTACCATGCTTATTTAATGTCTATGCAGAGCACATCATGAGAAATGCTGGGTTGGATGAAGCACAAGGTGGAATCAAGATTGTTGGGAGAAATATCAATAACCTCAGATATGCAGATGACACCACCCTTATGGCAGAAAGAGAAGAAGAAATAAAGAGCCTCTTGATGAAAGTGAAAGAGGAGAGTGAAAAAGTTGGCTTAAAGCTCAACATTCAGAAAACTAAGATCATGGCATCTGGTCCCATCACTTCATGGCAATTAGATGGGGAAACAGTGGCTGATTTTATTTTTTTGGGCTCCAAAACCACTGCAGATGATGATTGCAGCCATAAAATTAAGACACTTACTCCTTGGAAGGAAAGTTATGACCAACCTAGACAGCATACTAAAAATCAGAGACTACTTTGTCAACAAAGGTCCATCTAGTCAAGGCTATGGTTTTTCCAGTAGTCATGGATGAATGTGAGAGTTGGACTATAAGGAAAAACTGAGTGCCAAAGAATTGCTGCTTTTGAACTGTGGTGTTGGAGAAGACTTGAGAGTCCCTTGGACTGCAAGGAGATCCAACCTAAAGGAAATCAATCCTGGGTGTTCACTGGAAGACTGATGTTGAAGCTGAAACTCCAATATTTTGGCCATCTGATGCAAAGAGCTGACTCATTTGAAAAGACCCTGATGTAGGGTAGGGTTGAGGGCAGGAGGAGATGGGGACAACAGAGGATGAGATGGTTAGATAGCATCACCAACTCAATGGACATGAGTTTGGGTGGGCTCTGGGAGTTGGTGATGGACAGGGAGGCCTGATGTGCTGCGGTTCATGGGGTCGCAAAGAGTCGGACATGACTGAGTGACCAAACTGAACTGAATGAACTGAATGGTCCCATCAAGGAATCAGGGGCATCTGCACATATAGGTAACTATTAAATTATCTTCTATGAACTGATATAAAAAAAGGGACAGAGAAATGGGCTAGTGTTTTGTATCTTCAGAGATTTAGACTCATAGGCAAAATTTTCTTTCCTATGAAGTACATGGATAATGCTTCAGAGTATTATTTGGTTACAAGAGGGAATTAAAGTAGTAAACTATAATTATTACATAGAAAATATTTGAACTCAGCACTTCTAAAATATTATTCATCAATTTCCAAATTACAAAGGTGATGAAAAATTTAAATATAAAATCCTATAAAATGTAAACCATATGTAGAATATGTCTCTTCTTTGTCATTCCCACAGATCCTTAGAATCAGGAAAAGAATCTATAAGGATGTGTATTAAAATAGTACATTGAATTAGGGGGAAAGCTGATGTATGTTTTCTTTGAGATCTTGAATAGAATCATCTTTGCCTTAAACATTTTCAGTTAAGCATATGTTAGAATTTTCTGGATATTAGCATTATTAACTTAATTCATAAAGCAATTTCTAATTCTCTTATATTACAGTAATCTTATTATTGTCTGCAATATTATCTTGATAATCTGACATACCAATTACTTTTGAAATCTTATATTATGAAATATGCATCTCTTTTTTCCTTCCCTGTTGTTCAGTCACAAAATCATGTCCCACTCTTTGCAACCCCATCGACTGCAGCATGCCAGGTTTCCCTGTCCATCACTATCTTCCAGAGTTTGCTCAAACTCATGTACCTTGAGTTGGTGATGCTATCCAACTATCTCATCCTCTGTCATCCCCTTTTGCCTTCAATCTTTCCCAACATCAGCGTCTTTTCCAATGAGTCAGCTCTTCACATCAGGTGGCCAGAGTATTGGAGTTTCAGCTTCAGCATCAGTCCTCCCAGTGAACAGTCAGGATTGATTTCCTTTAGGATGGACTCGTTGGATCTCCTTGAAGTCCAAGGGACTTGCAAGAGTCTTCTCCAATACCACAGTTCAAAAGCATCAATTCTTCAATCAGCTCAGCTTTCTTTATAGTCCAACTCTCACATCCATACATGACCACTGGAAAAACCATAGGTTTGACTAGATGGACATTACTTGGCAAAGGGATGTTTTTGTTTTTAATATGTTGTCTGAGTTTGTCATAGCTTTTCTTCCAAGCAACAAACGTCTTTTAATTTCATGACTGCAGTCACCGTTAGCAGTGATTTTGGAACCCAAAAAAATGTCTGTCTCTGTTTCCACCTTTTTCCCCTTCTATTTGCCATGAAGTTATGGGACTGGATGCCATGACCTTAGTTTTCTTAATGTTGAGTTTTTCTTCCCTACTAAATTAAAAGTACGACAATGGCAGATACCACATGGTATTTCATTTTTGTATTTATGGTGCTAGGCTTATTGCTTGAAGTACAGGAAGTATTTGATAAGTGTTTATTAAACAAACAGGCCATCTTTCTTCAGTCTTATTTGCCCTAAAGTCATGACTAAATGCAATTGCTTCAAGCTGGTGTTTAAGGAGAAATGTGATGTGCTCAAAGGATTAAAGACAGTGGAGAAATTAGAAAGCATCTGCTTCTGTACTTTCTGTATTAATATTTTTAAAATTATGTCAAAAATTTAATAGTCTCAGTGTGATGCTTATGTTTATTTGGAATGATCATTTCCACCCTCTCCCAATCTCACTGAAGCAGGTTTTCATCTTTCTTTCCTGTAGCTGAGGAATAAAGAAAGTGTATTTTTTGGCCCATGGGAAATAGTTAGCTTGTTAACATTTAATGGAGATTTTGTAAAAGATGCCTTAGAACAAATTCATATTGCAAACATGTAGCACTTCCTAATGACGCTAATCCCGAGGTATTTTTTTTAAAGAAAATGAATTTACTTTTGTTGCAATGAAGACTTAATAGAATCTCAGCAGGTAAAGCCTCAGCTTACAGCAAATTCCTAAGCAAACTTTCCCAACTATAAACAAAACACATGACTTCTCATGTCTTCATATTTACTGACAAACTGTTTACCAAACAGAAAGGCATATACATAATTTCTGCTGCATCTCAAAATGCTAATACTCTCAGTAGAATACTTCATGAAGTATTTATATAGCACTGCTGGAGGCTCTGGTGAACTGTAAATCATGACACACTTCAGTACGAGACTCAAAAATAAGCTCTGTGATTTTAGAAATACAAGTCGTAGGCTCCATTTAGATTTTTCTGCCTAGGATTTGTCACTTGATTTTGTACAGACGTACAGGTGCACATTCACCAAAGACCTTTCATTCCACGTTCAACTTCCTTCCACGTGTTCAATTTTGAGCCTATCAGAATATTATATAACTAATAAAAGCACTGTAACAATGTAACTGAGAACTAAGGTAATTGAGCTCATTGTAATGAGGGCGTGTTCTAGACTTCTGGACTCTGTGGGAGAAGGTAAAGGTAGAATCCTTTGAGAGAATAGCATTCAAACACGTAAATTAGCATATGTAAAATAGATGACCAGTGCAAGTTTGACGCATGAAGCAGGGCACTTGAACCCAGTGCTCTGGGACAACCCAGAGGGATGGGATGGGAGGGAGGTGGGAGGGGGTTTCAGGATGGGGGACACATGTGCACCTGTGGCTGATTCATGTCGGTGTATGGCAAAAGCCATCACAATATTGTAGAGTAATTAGCTTCCAATTAAAATAAATTAGTTAATTTAAAAAAAGGTGGGGGCATAATCTAATGATTTTCTCTCCAGATTACCTTTCTAAAAAATTTAATGATTGTGCTGCACCTACTTCCTGGGGAGCTGAGGGTATGTGTAGAAAAGTTTTTGACATGTTCTTGGAGAAAGCAGAAAGTGAAACAGAATGTGAAAGAAAGAGTTAAAAGACCAAGAGAATGTGTAAATACATAGAAACTAAAATGAGTAAGCTTGCAGTAACCTTTCCCATAGGAACTCTGAATAGTTGATTACATGTACTCATCAAGTCACAGAAAGGGAATCAAAGATTCAGCTCCATGGGAAAGTCGAGGTAGGTAAACTTGTAGGATGAAATATGAATGAGTGAATCTAACAGAAAGACTAAATTTTCTGGGCACAACATTCCTTTATCTCAATTCATTGGATTATGAGGCCTGGGGTAAAACATAGTACAATCTGTTAATTTGCTTTTACTTTTTACTATGTAAGAAACTTCTGACATATAGGCAGTATAATATTAATAAAAAATATGTTTTGTAACTAAAATAGGCTTTATTGGGACTATTTTACTCGGTTGGATTTTTTTATACTCAGCACATAAACTGACAGCTACTTTAAGTATACTACTTTAAGTAGTACTATTGAATTATCCAAAAAGCATTTTATTTTAGGAGAAATAATTCACATTGGGTCAGATTTGAAATCTAATTTATAGTTCTCATGTGAAGGAAACAATAGTGAGAAATGACAAATTTGCAACAATAAGTATCTTAAGTAATTAAGATCAGTGCAGTGAATTAACAAATTCTGGAAAGTGCAGTTTCAGGAAACTATTGTTGACTAGATATCCTGACATTAACGTATTTGCAGGCAATGGTTCAGAGCACAGCCTCAAGGGCATGGTCTTCAGAAAGCCATATAGTCATTTCATGTGTGTTTCCTTATCCATAAGCTATAGACAATGATAGCATTTGCCTCAGGTGTATCTTGAGAGCAAAGTATTAATATATAATTTAGTTGATATAGGCATTTAAACTGATGCATGACACATCCAAAATATTACTATAATGTCTAGTGATTCAACCAGCGATAGGAAAGTGATAGTGCTTTAGTATTTATTGATGGGATGATAGAAATCTACTCTAACCTTTTTTGTTTCCACTTGTTTTGATTCATGACATAGGAAATAAGGGATAAACAAACACACGTTTAATACTTATAGCTGAACATCAGTCAAGTATTTAAATATAGAGTTAATGGGGCATATGAAGGTTATTTGTATATTTTTGAAAGAAAAGAGAAGAAATAATTAGTTCACAGATATAGAGCTAAAAATTGCTGCAAGGACAGAATATTACAGGAGAAACCATGATATACAAAAACATAGAAACTTGGGTTAAATGAAATTTAAAGTGTTTATATCAGTATGTTTTTAAAATTGTCATCACATTCTTTTTTTTTTTTTTTTTCACATTCTTGATATATAATAATAGTTCCTAAACTTTTGTACCTAGAATCAGAATATCCAGGTCAGAAGCAATGTTAAATATAATCAAATCCAATTCTACAATAAATAGGTTAAAAAATTGAACCTACATGTATTAATGGGATACATATTTGCCTTTGTTAAATAAACATGTGTCATTTAACCTTATATATAAAATTAGGCAGTGACATTGCAAAATAGCTTGATGCAATAAAATGATGTGAGTTCATTGCTAACTGAAATGATGGTGAAATATCTGGTCATTGGAATCTGAATCATATCTCGATGGTAATAAACAAATTTCTCATTATCCTTTTTAAAAGATTTCATGATGAAAAAAATCTACATCAAAACTAAAGATATGTGAACATCATATGACCCCCAAAATATTAATTAGGCCTGCACCTACTTCATTGTACTCAGCCATTGAGGGATTCATGGCTCTAAAAGGACCTGGAAAACTGGTGCAATTATAAGGAGGTCTTCAGTGTATCACTTTCTAATAATTAAAAAATGTTTCATTCTCTAATGGTAAGGTTTTAATTGGGCAATATTTATTAAGCAAATTAAGCAATATTGATGAATGATAGGCTATATGGCCCACTGTAGGGTTCAGGAAAATATTATTTGAAGAGGGCTATAAAAAGAAATCTAAGATATATTGTTACCACATAATATATAGGAAACATCTATATGCAACAATTGCTGTGAAATAAAATATGATTCTCTTATAAAATGATATACAATATCAGAAAGGATTATTTGTGAAAGATCACAAAGGATCTCAGTGTATGAATTCATATATTTAACTTATGTGATAAAGCTACATAAAATTTAATTTTTAACTCAAAATAGCTATAAAAATAATGTACCTGGAGAAATAATTTTAACTGAATTATTTTAATTTTATTCAGTAGAGACATGCCATCGTTAGTTTCTCTTCACTTTTCAGTACAAACATTTTGCTCCATGTTACATTTTTGTTGTTGGTCAGGAAAAATAATAATTTTTCTGGGTTAAAAGTTAAATTATTCTCAGTTCCTTGGAATATGCTTTGATTAATATATTTATTATAAATATGTAATATCCCATACAATTATATGACTTCATATGTAATAGGACAGAACATTGTCTAACAGGCTGTTTTTCGATAAGGGGTAGCAATGATTCTGTTATAAATATTTAGTAAGATAGTAAGGACTTTGCATAACTTCTTTCCCATTCTGTCAGACACAGCCCTGTCTTCAAATGAAATGACACTGCCTAGGATCTGTTGTGAAAATGAATCCCATCAAACTATAAAAAAAGCCATGAGAACATCTTTTCATAATAGGTAATACATAGACAGCTTTTTCCCCTACACTGTTCTGGCTCATTTCCCGCTTCCCAGGGGTATTCGGGTCAGTGGATCTGGGTGCCTGTCAAATAGCTCTTGTCTGATGAAGACATCTGCCACCCTCTTCACTGTTTCCTCCGATTTCTGAGTGTCCTAAGAGAGATACTAATTTTCTGCTATATTATGCAATGCCATCTCATTAATAGGAATATCTAGTTGATGTGTCTTGTAGTGATTCATTCAAAGATAGAGATTTAAATAGCAGCTATTTATATGTTAATTAATAAAGAGACATGCAGAGCCCTATGATTAGACCTTGCACATAGCCTATTGAGCATCTTGCTGTTTTCAGTTTTTCTCACACATGAGAATGACGAATGGCTCTTTCTAGCCCCCTTTTGGCATGGTTATGCAAATGAGCTGTCTCTATAACCTTATTAATAAGGGGCATCCTCGTCATTAAGAGCAATTTTTAAGGGAAAACAGCAACTGCTGAAGAATCATCATATTGATCTTAGTCTGTGAGGATTTTGATAGGCTTTACCAGAATCTTGCTTTAACCATAAAGCCTCCCTTTATAATTGGATGAAAGGAAAGGGAGGGACTGAATCATGTGAAATTAAGGGGATGGATCGAAAGGTGAAATATTTTTCCAGGTCATCAGAGAAAACAGTTCGGTGGCTGAAAACATGAAGCCACCATCTAAACCAATTAAAGGCTGATTACAATTAATTTTTCTTCCTCAGTATGGATTGGGGAGCTGCTCTGGATAGGCTTTGTGCAAGAACAGTAAAAAGGAGGTATGGATGGTACATAAATCTAACAGTCTGACAGTACTTTTAACATGAGTTACAACTAGCACATTTTTGGGGCATGGTTTTTTGATGATCATATTAAAACCTGCCCCACAGTTTCTTGGCTGAATTCAGCAACCACTTATTTAGCTCAGAAGTTTATTTGTGGGTTGATCACTTCACTTGGGCTCAGCAAGGCTCTTCTGCTAGTCTTGGCTGGGCTCACTCCTGCTTCTGTGTTCACTTAACTTCTGCCTCTGAGTTGCTTCTGTTTCTGGTGCTTGATTCATTAGCTGAGATGAGAATGGTCATAGTCACATGTGTCCCTCATCTAGGAGGCTAGCCCAGGCCTCTCCACAACGTGGAAATGTAGAAGGTCAGAGAACATCAGGAGAGGGTAAGCCTCACTAGGCAAGAGCTTTTCAAACATCTGTTTGTAACAAGGGGAGTTGATTTTGTGCTATTTGCCAAGATAAGCCATGTGGATAGAATGAGATCCATGGTTAGAGAAGATGACCAGAGGGCATGGCATGTGCAACACATGAAAAAATAGAGAACTATATTTAAAGAGTATCTGTAAGTCTTCCCTGAGAACTGAATACTTCACTTTCCTCACAATGCAGAACACATTCATTTCCTATCAGGATCCCCGGAAGTCTCATTGGGTAATATGACTCATTATCCAGATATCTCATTGATATCTGGACAACCTCAGAATCCAAGACCACAAAATCTGCAATCATATTTAATGGGGATCCTTTGATACAGTTATTCTTGATTCAGAAACCTGTAAAATGGCAAATCATCTGTCCTCCTCACATCCAACACTTGATTGTGAGGGAGGAGGAATGTGATGGTCACCAAAGATTCTCCAATTCAAGACTTGGGGGGCATCAAGAGGCACAATCTGTTGGCGTATAACTTTTCGGGAGTCTTGAGGGGACCTTCTTGCCAAGGCCCTTGCACTGGGAGCAGGGAATGTCCCTCTACGAGGTCTTGATTCTGCTCCCAGCCCTTGACTCCTTAGCTCATTATTTTCCATTTCTCTCTGGACTCTTGGATGCCCCACTCATGCATTTTTTCTTTGATGTGAAAAATAATTTGTGCATGCAGTGTAGTAGCTTTCTCAGCCTGCAATTAGTCCATAGAAAGACCCAGAAGTCTTTTGGGGAGCTGTCTTATTCCATGAGTGTCTCATTTGGTGTGGTTCTTTATTGATACAACCCTCTTAAAAATTTGTGGAATTACTATGCATCAGATCATGGCCCATCCTATTCAACCGCAGAAATGATAGCAGTTCTTTTTGAGATAGGCCTCTCTTCCCCTTCACCATTTCATGCTCCTGTGGAAAATGTCATGAAGATCCTGGGAATCACTTTTGTTTGACTTAATGGCTCTAGGTGAGGGTGTTTTTGTGCTTTAGGAGACATCTGAAGATGTCTACAGACATCCTTCGGTTATTAGAGTGAGGGTGGCATTAAGTCATCTCATGGGTGAAGGCCAGGGGTGTTCTTAACATCTTTTAAGGCACAAGACACTCCCCACAATAAAGACTAATGTGGTCCCAAATGTCAATAGTGCTGAGGTCAAGAAGCCCTTGTGTATAGCATCTACTAGGTACTACCTGAAATAGTTTTAGAAGTCTGAACAGAAGTTTATGGTTTTTATCTTTGCCTGAAAACTTCTCCTCAGACTGTATTTTCTTTGAATACCATTTATAAGCTAGGGAGAATGAATTGAAAGCTAGTTTTATTTCCTAATGCAGCCAAGTCCTGTCCCTCTGTATTCTGTCCAAATTCTGCTTGCACATTGTAAATTGTTCCCTGTTCAGCTTAACCTGTTATTATGTTTTATTTTATATGGTTAGGAATATCTAACAGATGTCTTAAATATCCTTTCTAAGCAGACCCAAATAAAGTTTTAGATACTTTTTTGAGATTCCAAAATATCACAAGTGACAGTTTTGCCTGCTATTTGTTACAGATATACCCAAATTGCCGTTTTTCTAGTCTCCAATCACAATTTCCTCACCACAATTTCAGCCTTTACTAACAGCTTTCTCACTGTTTTCCAGACTGCATGAACAATTTCCTTGTCGCCACTGCTTGCCACATGGTCGCAAAGCCAGTGTCACATGTTTTACACTCATAACAGCAGTGCCTCGTTTCTGATAACAATTTTTTGTATCAGTTTTTTTTTCCTGTGTAATAAACCATGTTAAATTTTACTAGCAAAAGAAAAAAAAACCCAAACATGTATTTAGCTTACAATTTTGTGGGCCATGAATTTGCAGCTGGGTGATCCTTCTGTTGGTATTAGACATACTTTCTCACATATCTGAGGTCAAATGTTGGTCATTTGTAAAGTGCGGCTTTGTCAACTGATGTTACCTGTAAGAGCAGGGGGCTGACTGGACCACATATCTCTTAGTATGTGTTAGGCTATTCCCAGTATAACAATATGGAAGCATTTTTCCAGTCTCTGCTCCTTTGTCATGTTTGATATTGACCCATTATCCAAAAGACCAAAGCAATTACATGACCAAAGCCAGATTTGGTTTAGGACGGTCATGCGAGGTCATAATTACAGGGAAGCATAAATATTTCATAATCAACCAGAGGATATCTTTTTAAACCACTTAACTGAGGTATATTTAACAAATAAAAAGTTATACCTATTGAATGTATACAACTTTATGAGTTTGCAGGCAAGTATATGCCATGAAATCATTACCACTATCGAGGCAATAAACATATCCATCACCTCACAAAATTTACTCCCATTCCCCTTTATTATTTGTGTGTGCATAATTACAATACTAAACATAAGATCTACCCTCTTAGAAACATGAAAGTATACAATATAGTATTGTTAGTTATAAGCAGTATGTTGTAGAATAGGTATCAACTTACCTTGTACAATTGAAATTTCATGATGTTTAACTGTGATCTCCTGACTCTCCACTCTCTATAAACAACTGAAATGTCCATCAGTAGATGAATGGATAAAGAAAGTATGATATATATGTATGTGTATATATATATACATATATATATATATGGAGAGAGAGAGAGATTGGTTGTTCAACAGGTAGAATGTAATATTGTAATGTGTGCATGCTGAGTCACTTCAGTTGTGTCTGACTGTGCAACCCTATGGATGGTAGCCCGCTAGGCTCCTCTGTCCATGGGATTCTCCAGGCGAGAATACTGGAGTGAGTTGCCATGCCCTCCTCCAGGGGATCTTCCTGATCCAGGGATCGAACCTGCCTCTCTTATATCTCCAGCACTGGCACTCTGGTTCTTTACTATTAGCACCATGTTGGAAGCCCAGAATGTAATATTACTCAGTCTTAAAAACAAGAAGGGGATCTTGCCATTTGTGACAGCATGAACGGACTTGGAAGGCATTATGTTAAATGAAATAAGCTAGACACAGATATCATATACTATATGATATCACTTATAGTCAAACTCATATGACCACAAGATTTTAAGAGTTTCTTTCATAGATCCTTACTAGTAATGAAAAAATTAATGGGCATGAGATTAATTCCTCAGTAGTAAAAACAATTCTTTGTAAATGTTACATATAGTGTTTTTTATTCAGTAACCCTCATCACAGCTATGAAAACCATAGGGAAATTTACTTTTGTAAATATGTATTATATATGACACCCCGACACAGTTAAGCTATATTATGGTAATGCAAAAGGAGAACTCCAGACATGTGATCTCTGAATGTCATTTTGAAAGGAGATTTGGACCAGGATTTACGAGCTTATCCCCTGAATTCTGGCCCCAGTCCTAAAGCCCTTATGGACTGTGGAAATAGCATCTATGATGCTTCCAAGAAAGAGAAACGAAGGGATGAAATCCTTGCTTCATTCAGAGAAGCGCTGGGGGGCTTCCCCCACTGTGTTTGTTTCTTTGTTTTCCTATTGCACTAGGAGAAAATTTTAGATCGGGATTCTCCTTATTCTCTTTTATCTGGTAACACTTGAAGATCTACAAGACAGGCATTGTCCTCAATAAGTAGCCAGTGTGGTTTTTTTGTTTTGTTTTGTTTTCAATATAATTTTATTTACCCATCTCTGTTTTTGGCTGCGCTGGGTCTTGTTGTGGCATGAGCTTTCTCTAGTTGTGGGGAGCAGGGGGCTCCTCTTGAGTAGTGATGCACAGGCTTCTCACTGCAGTAGTTGGTCTTGTTGCACACACGGGCCCCACAGCCCTGGAAGAGCTGCGGCGTGTGGACCTAGTTGCTCTTGGCATGCAGGATCTTCCTGGCTCAGGGACGGAACCCAAGTCTCCTGCTCTGGCAGGCAGATCCTTTACCACTGAGCCACCAGGAAAGCCTGCCAGTGTGTTTGTGGAGAGGTTTTTATTCTACTGATGGGGAAAAGATTCAAAGAGACTTATTTGGCAATTGGACTGGTTGTCAAAAGTAGAACAGAAAGAGAGTATTAACTTCCCATTGCACTCAAACGTGCAAACAACTCTATCATCAACGGGGCGGGGGGGGGGGGGGATTTTAGACTCCATTTAAATATGAAAGCCTAATATCCAGCACAAGAAGAATAGTCAAAGTCTTAATTTCTGCTCCCTAGTAAAACAAAGCAAACCCAACAAAGCATAAATTTTAAAAAGAAGCCATTTTAACCACTACATCAATCCCAGGTTTGGGGCATTTAAAGAGAAGGAGAAAGGCAGGAAGGGAAGAAGGGAGAAAAAGAAAGAGAGAGAGAGATAACCCGCCAACCAAACTCCTGAAGGAAGGATGAACATAAAAATTTCTTCTGCAAGTTGTGGTTCTTCTGGCTACAGCAATATCTTGAAATTCACATCATCTTAACTCAGTTGTTTAGCTTTGGGGCACAAAATATTAGCTGTGGAGAAATTAGCTTTGTGTATTTTGTTTTGTTTATTATAGTCATGACTATTAGAAAACTTTCATTTCTTTGAAGCTTTTGACTATTTTATGAAGTTAAAAAAGACATGTGGAACAAAATCAGGTGTCGATAATGTTCGCTCCTTCTTTTTTGAGTGAAATGTTTAAAAAGTTAAACTGCATCAGTTCAGTTCAGTTCAGTCGCTCAGTCGTGTCCTACTCTTTGCGACCCTATGAATCACAGCACACCAGGCCTCCCTGTCCATCACCAACTCCCGGAGTTTACTCAAACTCATGTCCATTGAGTCGGTGATGCCATCCAGCCATCTCATCCTCTGTCATCCCCTTCTCTTCCTGCCCCCAAACCCTCCCAGCATCAGGGTCTTTTCCAATGAGTCAACTCTTTGCACGAGGTGGCCAAAGTATTGGAGTTTCAGCTTCAGCATCAGTCCTTCCAATGAACACCCAGGACTGATCTCCTTTAGGATGGACTGGTTGGATGTCCTTGCAGTCCAAGGGACTCTCAAGAGTCTTCTCCAACACCACAGTTCAAAAGCATCAATTTTTCGGCAACTGCTCTACAATATTGTGCGGACTTTTGTCATGCAGCGTGAATCAGGCCCAAGGACACACATGTCCCCTCCCTTCTGAATGCCCCCGTCTCCCCCCACCTGACCCCTCTAGGTCATCACAGAGCACCAGGCCGGGCTCCCTGTGTTACCCACGGCTCCCCACTGGCCGGCTGTTTTACACATGGTCGTGTATACATGTCAAGGCTGCTCTCCTAGCTTGTCCCACCCTCTCTGTCCCCCTCTGTGTCTAGTGTCCATTCTCTATATCTGCATCTCTATCCCTGCCCTGAAAATAGGTCCATCCATACCATTTTTCTAGGTTCCATATATATATGTTAATATATGAAATGTGTTTTTCTCTTTCTGACTTACCTCACTCTGTATAATAGGCTGTAGGTTCAACCACCTCGCTAGATCTGACTCAAATGCATTCCTTTTTATGGCTGAATAATATTCCATTGTATAGTTCTTACTTTATTGATAAAAATATACATTTTATAACTAAATATAAACTGACGCCTTTAGATGAAATACCCATTAAGCATTAATGGATGAACCTTTGACATCTTAGATTTCATCTTCAATACTGCAACAAATAGGTACTGAGTGTGGAGTGACAGCACAGTTGCTGAATGGTCACATAATTAAATA
The DNA here is from genome assembly GCF_023699985.2 of Odocoileus virginianus. Classification (NCBI taxonomy): domain Eukaryota; kingdom Metazoa; phylum Chordata; class Mammalia; order Artiodactyla; family Cervidae; genus Odocoileus; species Odocoileus virginianus. Next base: position 94,470,043 of record NC_069676.1, read on the forward strand.
AGCAAAGATGCAAATAAAATAAATACAATCCTAAATATATTGGCTAGCCTACAGTTGACTGGGATATGATTGCTATAAATACATCAGTTTGCCTATATCTTTAAGTAGCAAATCCACTAGATGGCAACTAAACCAAAAAGGTCAGATAAGAATTTTTAAAATGAGTTATAGACCATGTAATACAATATGGTATTACCAAGGTGATTACTTAGACAACTTTCAATCTGATGGTTAAATCATAAAATGATAATTTGTAAAATAACAATAAGCAATATCTAAAGGTAAATAGCATTCCTTAAAACACAATCATGATGCTATTGTATTCAATATAGTTTAAAATATACTTAAATATCATCTTTTTATGTTCTAGTCTGTTTCGCAAATAGTTGTTGCAAGTTTCTATTTTACTTTGAGTAAGTTGCTTCATACTCAAATATACTCCTTTCGCTTAAGAATATTTGTCTTTAAATTTTATGATTTTCATTTTGCTTTTTTCATTTTAAACATTAGTTTACCCATTAGTTCACCACAGTTCACTGTTACCTGTTTACCTAGATTCACGCTGCTGCAGACACTTTCCACAGTGCTTTGGACCTTTACTTATTTATGTTGTTGAGAATCTGTATGTAATTATTTTGCATAATAATACTGGCTCAACTAACATTCCTCAATTAGTTTGAGTGTTAAGTCTCTCTTTTCTCAGCACTTATCCTCATCCAGATTAAATATGGTTTTCATTTGTTGCTTCGTATATTATTATAATACTTCACGGTCTTTCTTTGGATTAGAGGAGTAGCGGTCTCGTACTCAAACTGTGGCACCTGAACGGAGGTAAACCATGGCTAATACAATATTTTAGAGGAATTTAACATTCTCTAGGAATATATATGGGGATATTATTGTCATGTGAGTGCATGTTCCTTGGTTCTTTGTCTCGTCACAACAAAAATTTGGAGTGACGGACATTAAAGCCCCCTGGCGGGTCACAGCTCTCGGAGGACAGACCGTGTTATAGCCCTCAGGCCTCGAACGGACCATGTTATAGCTCTTAAATAAATCAGTGTTACAGCTCTCTTTATTTAGATAATAGCAGGAAAATCCATCTTCGAAGTGTGAGGGCACGTCGATCCAAAGACGCGAAGAGAAGATCGCCCCATCGCGCCGGGGAGAGGGAGGGGGCAAAAGGGCAGAAGCGGGCTTTTGCTCCTCTTTTTATATGTTTCTCTGTCCCTGGGCCTGTCTTATGTAAATTGGGCCAGACAGGGGCGTTGTTGATTTTACCTGAGGTTCTCACTCCGGTCCTCGGACCTTCCTTTGTTCTATTTTCACGGGCTTTCCCTTCCAGGTCTTTTAGCCATCGCCATTTTGGACTCTTTTTCCCTATTCTAACTACCTAACATTATCATATTTAATTTTAATATACTATCGAAAATCACTCAGTCATATCTGACTCTTTGCGATCTTATGGCCTAGTCCATGGAATTCTCCAGGCCAGGATACTGGAGTGGGTAGCCTTTCCCTTCTCCAGGGGATCTTCCCAACCCAGGGATCAAACCCAGGTCTCCCACATTGCAGGCAGATTCCTTACCAGCTGAGCCACAAGAGTACTGCCCTGGATAGCCTATCCTTTCTCCAAGGGATCTTCTGAACCCAGGAATCTAACCAGGGTCTCCTGAGCTACAGGTGGATTCTCTACCAACGGAGCTATCAGGGAAGCCTCATATTATGCTATATCATTTATAAAACTCATACATTTTTTCTGGAGTCTTTGGAACTCACTACCTATTATTTACTAGTTCATGAAAGCAAATAACAAATGCAGAATTTGGTACCAAGAACCAAAAGCATAAGTAACTCAGAAGAAGCCAATTGGTGCTTATATTTGTAATTTTTATGAAGCATGAATATAGCTTAGTCTTATTTACCAACAGCCGGGTAATTCCTGTGGGCATGTTGGTATTTAATTGATTGGATTTTCATGGCATTGCACATAGATCTCATTAACTTCCAGAACATTTTACCTTAACTCATCAGACCTAAACTATGTGTTTCATAATCATGAACTTAACTGTTTGTCAGTTTCTCAAATGCCAGGAAACACCATCAGAGTGGAACTGGAGACTAAGGAGACTAAGCACCAATGCAAATCCATCACCAAATGTGGGTTACAAACATGTCCCTCAAGACAAGTTTAACAAGCTTGCTGTGGAACCCCAGTTACACTTATGTACTGTTGCATTTTAAAAGGCAATTCATTGAAAGGGAAGTGAATAATGAGCAGCTGATGCACGGACCTCCTGCTAGAATTAGTAAGTGGAGACCACCACATCCAAGGAGGCACTGGTCATAACTTGTCATCTTATAAGCATGTTAATGTCAACCCTAGAGTCTTTGCACTTTTTTTTAATGGAAATTTAAATCTTTCCCAATGGTAGAATGCCTCCAATAATGAGAATGGAAATGCAAATAGACTTTTATTGCTGTCAAATGCTAAAGGCCCAGGATTGCATCCTTGGGTGCTAAGGGAGGCACAAATGATCATTGGGCTTTTTTAATGATATCAGCTCAGCAAAAACTTTTTAAAGCTACCATATTTACAGTATGTGTGTATTCATTTGTATATCTATTAAAGATATTGTTTTCTTCTAGACCTAAGACAATTTTACCTCATTATGAGCAATTCGGGTCAGGAAGCAACCTTAGATGTTCTGTTCATTAAATTTTACCTTGATAGGAAATTTCTGGTCTCAATAGCTAGGGAGCACAGAAGAGAGGAACTGTATCATTGCACGCTTCTTTCAAGTCTGTCTTCATAATGTATTAAGTGCTCGGTGCTTCTCAACTCCAGATTCTAAGAGTCGAGAAGATGATAATTATGGTAGTCATTGCTGAGAAATTATATCAGAAATAACATCACAGGGAACCATGTCAATAATTTTAAAAAATGGTCTGCAAACTGTATGGCCACCATTTGGAACACCAACACTGGACATAGATCCCACATTATCCTGAAGGTTTTATAGAGCAACAAGGTCAGGACCACAGATTAAGCTTGTTGGCATTGTTAAAGTCAACAGAATCTAGAAAGGACAAAGCCTGGCAGTGCAGGAATCCAGGTAGCAAACTCCCTTGGTGCGAGGACAGCAGTCTTACATTGCTTTTTTCAGTATACCTATATTGACACCCTTGCCAATGCTTTTAAAACCATGTCATCTTAACTGTGTGTTTGGCTTATTGTCAGATGGAAAATTTAATAGAGTAAATTTTAATTCAAAAAAGAAATCAATATTTTTATCTCTCTATTGTCACATTAAAGAGCTCTTGTACAAAATGAGTAACTACTCTATTATCAAATAAAAGTGGCCAAGTGTCCAGTCATTCCATTTAACATATGATAATACATATCAAATGTGAAAAAAAAATTAGTCTCTCAGTCATGTCTGGCTCTTTGGGACCCCATGGACTGTAGCCCACCAGACTCCTCTGTGCATTGAATTCTGCAGGCGAGAACACAGGAGTAGGTAGCCATTCCCTTTTCCAGGGTACCTTCCTGACCCAGGGATCGAACACGGGTCTCCTGCATTGCAGGCAGATTCTTTACCTCCTGAGCCACTAGGAAAACACAAGGCCTCTTCATAAACTGGACTCTCCCTTCCTCACACCGCCATCACCAACTCTGGCCACCACCCCCCATCATGGTCCAGTCACAGCAAACCTGCTTCTGTTTCCTGAACACTTGTGATTATTTCTTACATGATTGCATGTCTTCATTTTTTCATGTATTCAGAACATATTGATTTATTAGAGTAAGGAGAAGCGCAGGTGCTGGAGTTGTAAAAGTGGTCAAGTCAGAAGTGGATTCACCCTCATGGAGCTTAAAACCTAGTTGAAATGTTTTCATGCCTTTGTACACATTTTTTTTTTCCTTCTTCCTGGTATCTTCCACTCTTCTTTAACGCTTGAAAACTCACATTTTGAGATTTAGGTGAAAAGTACCTCTTATTGAAATCTTTCTGCATTATTTTTCACTCAGAAAAATACTTTTGCCTTAGATATTGATATTAATTATTATCCATGCTTCTGCTGAAGTTTTTATCCCATTGTAGAGAAAATATTTGTTTATAGACTGTCTCTATCTGCACCTGATCACAACCTCTCAAAGACAGAATTGTGGCTTATTTATGATGTACTTTGTATTTAATTGATGTTAAGGAGGTTGGTAGTTGTATTGGGATGAATAAGTGAATGAAAAAAATGGATGAATTGGTAATGAGGAGGATTCTTTAGTTTTCTTTTTGAGCAAATACCAGTCATTTATTCTGAACTTGAACATGCCAGTAGGTGACTATTTCATGACCTTGGTATGGGCCACATATTTCTGCATAATTAAAGCAGTGGGAAAAATCACAGGAAAAAGATAGATTTGATCAAATGACAACTATCATAATTATAGTTGTCATTAGTTACCTATTACAGGGAAATAAATTACCACAGACTTTGCAGCTTAATGCAATGTACATTTGCCATCTGGGTTTCGTGGTTTAGGAGTTCAGGCAGTCCAGGAGTCCACTCTCTGACTCTCACAAGGCTGCCATCAAGGTGTCATATTGCTGTGTCTGGAGCTCATGTAGTTGCTGGCAAAATTCAATTCCATTTGGTTGTAGCGTGTAAATCCCTATTTTCTTGCCGACTGTCAACCAGGAAACAATCTCAGCTCCCAGATGCCACCAGCAATTCCCTCACACACGACCCTCTTAAAGGCCCTCTTGCAACATGGTGACTTACTTCTTCAGTGCCCTGGGAAATTGCACTTCCATCTGCTAAGATAGTCTTACATAGTGCAGTGTGATCCCATCACCTTCCTCATATTCTATTAGGGGGGGATTGTTAAGGGCATGACTTATTGAAGGTCACCTTGAGGTGTGTCCACCACAAAAAATTTAAAAAAAGAAAATGTATAAGTAAAAAGCACCACGTGTAGGCATACTCAGTAACTCAGTTGTGTCTGACTCTTTGTGACCCCATGAGTCACAAGTCTGAGTCTTTGTGACTCTTTGTAGCCCACCAGGCTCCTCTGTCCATGGGATTCTCCTGACAAGAATGCTGGAGTGGGTTGCCATTTCCTCCTCCAGGAAAAAGCACTACAAATTAAAAAAAAAAAAAAAACAAGTAATCATTGAAGAAGACAACCAGTATGACAAATATTCAAAATATTTAACTTGACCTCTTTATCAATAATTAAAGAAATACCAACCAAATCGATTATTCTATCTTCCGTTGTTTAGTCCCATGAGCCATTTTATCTTCTGGTTGGATCCAGTTTCTTTCATTTTAATCCTAGTATAGCAAGCAATGCTACTGAAAGGATGCTAGATAGCAAGGTGAGCCCTTTTATATTCTTCATTAGAAGCACCTTCTTTATCGAACCTGCGTCTCTTTTGTCTCCTGCAGGTGGATTCTTTACCACTGGCGCCACCTGGGGAGCCTTCTTTATGGAAAATGAAGCGAAGGTCGCTCAGTCATGTCCAACTCTGTGACCCCACGGATGCAAAGCAGAGGTTAAAAGAAATCAACATCATTACCTGTCTCCGCCCCTGCCCTGTCAGAGCCATCGTTGCAATGTAACCATAAGCAGGAAGAGCACCTGGAGATTCTTCATGTTTGTCAATTGTTTTAGAGTCTATTAAGCTGTTGAACAATCTTCAAGGTTTATATAACTGATAAATATCAAAAAAGGAGCTTTCGGTCTCTAAGAAATGGAAGGTTCACATTTTTCCTGAAATTGTAAGTGTAACTTTATCTGAGCCCTATCTCTGACAGCCGCAATGGCCCAGAGGAGGAAATATTGTAGTCCAAGGCCTGTCAAATAGGCACGTCCCCAGCACACTGAAGTCACCATGGGTTAGGACCCCAGTGGCTCTGCTTCCGAGTAAGAGAGAATCAGAAATAGACCAGCTCTAGCAGGAAGTGCTGGTCAGTTCAGATCACTTGGTGCCCTCATCCAAATAATCAGGTCTCAAGGATCCCGTTTGCTGTGTTTCTAAAATCCTGCCATTTTTCTTGCATGCTGCCAGATTCTGATCAGTCAGTCAGTGCTGGATTACTGTAGCTGCCGTGTGCTGGCCTCATTTCCAATTTCACTCACTTTCAGAATGCCAGCAATATGACCTATATGAAGGGAAAAACCGTGTCTTTTAGCCTTTAGTTGTCCTAAAGCACACAATCTGAAGTCCTTCGTGTGCCTGTGCCAATCTAGTCCTTTACGTAATTCTTCAATTCATCTTTATCTATTCTCCCTTTCTTCATCTTCTTTCCTATCTCCTAAATTCGGGAACCATTTGCTGTTCTTGGACTGGAAAATGCTTTTGTGCCACTAGACCTTTAGATGTATCTGTCATTCATATGACATCATCAATATTCTTCATTCTTTACCTGGCTATCTCTTGATATTCCTTATGATCTAGCTTGGTCATGCCCTTCTCCTGACTTCCAAAAGTTCTCTCCTATCCATCTGCAAATATGTCAGACTGTATGTGCCCATCCCGGTTGCCTAGAGGTATTATGAATGCCAGCTGTTTTTTGTTTATTTTTGTTTTTCAATGTATCCTGAGAACTCTGTGTGGGACAATACTGTTTTCCATGACTTTGCTTCTCCAACCCAGGGTTTACCATTTCACATATTTTTAATAAATGCATGGTAAATGGAAAAAGAAAGATCGAAATACTCAGATGCCATGCCTTAAGTCTTAGCAGTCCAAGGGTCACCCTGTAATTGTTTATAGAATTCTAGACCTCAGAGGACAGAGTTGATGCCTCTTCCAGAGCAGCTCTCTGGATACTTCACTTGACAGATTCAAAGTGGGCACTGAAACTTCCTGAGTGGCCTGAGCCGCAGAGCTGGGAGGGCGAAGGAAGACCCGGGGCGTGTGTCAGCTAAGACGTGAGTGCTCCGTCTGCCACAGACGGCCTGTGAAGGCGCGCCTGTGTGGGCTTTTGTGTTTAGTTCTTGCCATCCATAAAATGATTGTCCTGTGTTTATGGCTCTCTCCCCAGGGGAAGCCCGTAAGGGTTCATGCATTCAATTTTTTTTTTTTTTTTTTTTTGCAAAGCATGGATTGCTATTCCTTGAGTAAAGACACTCTCTAAATACAAAGCATGTTTGTCATTAGTCCAGATGCCCTACCCGAGTGCAACCTATTTGCTTCTGTGCTGCCAAACAGCTGCCAGCACCCACCAAGAGCATCTGGTTCCACTGCATGCTGGCAAGGGCCCCATTAGCAGTAAAACAGCTCATGTCTTTTAGATGGCCTCATGATTATAGCTTTTATTGGTACCCCAGGTAATTGAGTTAATAAAGTTAATTGCCAATGCTGACGCATCTTCCCCCTGCCTCCCCTCCCCCGACTTCTCCCCCACCGGTTCCTCTTCATCTCCTCTCAAAAAAAAATTTTAAAAGGCAGAGAAACCATTAATAAGAATATGCATCTAACAGGACAGGTGACCTCACAAAACACTTCTGAATGACTTCAAAATGTCACTGAGCCCACCCCAGTTTGTTTATAGCAGCACGTGGAGCCATGACTCACAGTTACTACCCTTTTCCTTTCAAGGTAATTTATAGGACCATCCACACTACATAGAGCAATACCCAGAGTATAGAGTGTGTATCGCCACAAAGATTTCCAAGGAAATATTTATAGTTGCAGAGGAGAATATGGGCACAGATTTCTGGATTCCTCAGCTAATAATTCATATACCACGTTGTAAATCATGCTGAAGTATTGCACAATACACAATAACACAACAATGGAGAGGAGACAATTGAAAACTGAACTTTCTCTTGGGAGGCATTTTTAAGATCTTGCTGAAAGAATAACAGATCCTGAATTGCAATATGTATTTCTCTCAGGAAGACAGTCTCCTGGATGGCTCTCATATGTTTCTTTCTTTGTTGCTCTTAGAAACTCAACAGTGTTAATCATTGGCGAATGCCATATATCCAGATTGCCCCTGTCCTCCCAAATTAAATCACTTGCCCCCTTCTCAAACAAAAAACACTCCTCTCCTCTCTGCCTAATTAAAAGAGGTTGGTGGAGATATCAGTAATTCAAATGTTCAGCAAGACTCTATAATCTCTGCCCCCAACATCTATTATCATGATTGCTTTCATGCCTGACTCCAGCTCAGTGATCCCTTATATCCTTCTTACAATCACCGAGCTCCTGGCTCCTGGCTCGTTGATCTGTGTAGTTTTATTCTAAGTACCCAAAATACTCACTCAAATCAGAGTTGAAAATGACAGCCAAGAGGATGCCAGTTAATAGTTATTTCCATATATGAAGCAGTTCACAAATATTATATTTAATCGTCATGTTTTGTAGGGCAGTGTTTGTCAACAAGAGGTAATTTCTAATGCTGGGTCCACTGGGCAAAGTCTGGAGAGATTTTTGGTCGTCACAAGTAGAGACATCCTACTGGTGTCTCGTGGGCAGAGGGGCTGAGGATGCGGCCACATAGCCTGCAGTGCACAGGGCCGCTCTTGACCCAGAGAAGTGCAGGAGTGCCAAGGCTGAGAACCCTACTCTAAGGCTGCATGCCCATCGTGGGGAAGAGGAAGCAGAAGCTCAGAAAGGTGGAAACGCTGGCTTAGCATCCCTCGGTCTGTAAACAGTGGAGCATGAATTCAAATCTAGGCTTAGCTAATTCCAGGGTTCACTCTCCTTCCTTCTGTAGAACAATCTATGAGGATCTAGGAGCCTGGACGTTTCAGGAGGTGTTCAGGCTTTAACTGCCAAGTCCCCAAACCACATGCTATAAAGAGGACTTTTGTTCTAAAGGCCATCCACTAAAAAGCTGCATTGCTGTGATCATTGCAGAATTCTGCCACAATCTGCAGTGCAGGTGGGATGTGTGAGTCTTCTGGCTGTGAAACTCCACTCAGGGATGGCCTGGTCAACAGCAGTCATAGCAGATGGGTCAAACATGACTGTGTGCAAAGCAATTTATGTTTTGAAAATGGCAAACATTTATTAAAAAAACAAAGGTCAGTTACTGCTAAGAAAGTGATGCCGAAAACAAAAAACTGAAAGAGAAGAGATGCCAAGACATAGCAAGAGCCAGACAAGGACACATAGCTTTCCATAAAGCTTTCTACACATTTCTTGCAGGGAATCCTGAAAACGAGTGATTTTTATCCTCATTATCAAGGGCTTGGAGATAAATTAAACCTTAATATAATTTTTCTGATTTCTTAATTTTTGGCATTCTTGGGGAAAAGTATGCATTGCAAAATCAAATATTGGATGTGAAAATTAAATTACCTCTGTTTAAATTCAAATATTTATTGTATAAAGTGTGCTACCTTTTCACTTTTCAGGTTATCTCCAATTTGGGGTGGGGGCAGGAGGTTTTGGACACATTGCTTGGCTTATGGGATTTTAGTTCCCCAACCAGGGATCGAACTGCGGGCCCTTGAAGTGAGTTCTAACCACTGAACTGCCAGCCAAGTCCCCCTAAACCCAGGTGATTTTAATAAACACCAAATACTTCATGTTTTCTTCAACTGATTACATAATGTATCTATATAAAACAGCAAAGGTTTTTTAAGATCCTTACGCTTTTCATTCTTTCATAACTTGCATTCTAGAATCATTTAGCATACCTAAAAGTTCATTTTCGTCCCGCATTGCTCTCTTTTAGAGTTAAGATAGGTGAAAAAGTGAAAAGTGAAAGTGAAGTCGCTCAGTCCTGTCCGATTCTTTGCGACCCCATGGACTGTAGCCCACCAGGCTCCTCTGTCAATGGGTTTCTCCAGGCAAGAACACTGGAGTGGGTTGCCATTTCCTTCTCCAGGGGATCTTCCAGACCCAGGGATTGAACTCAGGTCTCTTGCATTGTAGGCAGACGCTTTGCCATCTGCCACCAGGGAAGTTAAGATAGGTAAACTCTTGTTAATTCCCGTGGCTTGGGAAGACGGGAGGGGGACTGAGTGGAAGGCAAGACAAAAGTCCATCCGGAGAAAGACCCAGGTTAGGAAGTAAAGCGAGAGAGAGAAAGCAGCACATCGCCATCGAAGACCAAGCATGCGCCACAGGTGAGGTGAGGACCAGAAAGCCCGTCAGATGGGCACGCGGACCTTGAGGTGGAGACTGGGAAGGAAACTCCACAAAGGGGGTCGCGCCCTGTCACAGGTGGAGAAACATCCAGACGGGGCGCAGGTACAGGCTGGGGGCCGCCAGGCCTGGGGGACCCCTAGACGCTGCGGCTGGGAGAACAGCTGAGGTACCCTTGCTCTGACCAGGAAAAGAGCCCAGTGCCGCTCCGCCCTGCGCTGGGAATGAGTGTCAGCCGGGAGCCCGCAGTCAGAGCGCCTTCGTTTCGGTCCAGGGTCTGAGACAGAGGAGGCAAGATTTTCTCAAAGCTCAAGGCTTCTAAGCCACCCACTCAGAGACCTGTGATGCCGCCTTACTCTTCATCACTGCAGAATACACTGCAGTCCGGCCTTCATTTTCCTAACGGTATGCGTGCGACTGACTTGCAGCTGAGGCTCTTTTAACTAACTTTAGCTGTGGACCTCTTGGTTTCTACAGATTACACTGTGGTTTCGTCCCCTTTTGGAGAAGGAAGTGGCAACCCACTCCAGTGTTCTTGCCTGGAGAAGCCCAGGGACGGGGGAGCCTGGTGGGCTGCCGTCTGTGGGGTCGCACAGAGTCGGACACGATGAAGCGCTTTAGCAGCGGCAGCGGCCGCAGCTCTACCTTTCTCACTGCCATCTCTGATTCCCCTCGGGTCACACGCCGCGGGCTCTGCCGGCCCGGGAGTGGGGGTGGGGGTGGGGGTCATCTGCTGACACCTGCAGGCAGAAAGCAGTACTGCACCGGGACGCCCCACAGTGCTGGCTGGTGCTTCGGTCTTGACGAGATCCTTGGATTTCCAACCAATTATTCCTCACCTTCGAAGCAAATAAATGTGTCACTTTCTATTGATATGATTTGCAGCCATTAATGATGGTCCTTGGCCCTTCAGTGTCCAAAGCTTCCTGATATTCTTATCCTATTATGAGTTATATTTACAGCCATCAAATTCAAAGAACTTAATATGCTGTAAGTCCAAAACAGCTTCCTATGTTCTGTATAGGGCCTCCATGGTGGCTCAGAGGGTAAAGCATCTGCCTGCAGTGCAGGAGACCTGGGTTCAATCCCTGGGTCGGGAAGGTCTCCTGGAGAAGGAAATGGCAACCCCCTCCAGTCCTCTTGCCTGGAGAATCCCATGGAGGGAGGAGCATGTGGGCTACAGTCCATGGGGTCGCAAAGAGTCAGACACGACTGAGCGACTTCACTTCCTTTCTTTCATGTTCTGTACTCATAACGATAATTAAAGTGAATCTGAAAGAAACCCCCAAACAAAGATCTATCCCGTATCTTCCAATAGCTCTCTGAATTTATTAGAAAAATAGTATAAACATGCCTGCTATTCTCCCACACCCATGGAGCTTACTGGCTAACAAGAAGATAATTGGAGCAGAGAATGCCACTAGATCTGACTAGGTCATCTTCATATTAAGTTAAAACATTACTTTCGGGACAGTCGAAGTAGGGTGTTAAAGTTCCAGGAACAACAAAAACAAAATATATGTATGCGTAACTCTCTCCCTCTTTTACATGTATTTTGTCGTTGTTCCTGGAACTTTAACAACCTACTTCAATGAATTCCCTCTTTTTCTTTGTATGGATGTATATATGCATAATACACACAAATAGATATTAAAAGCAGAGCATGCATGGCTGAGGAGGAGAAAATTACCGGTTGGTCTGGTGCATATACATACCTATCTACTTCTATCCTTTGGAATATGACAGAATCAAGAAGCAGATTGGGGAAAAAATATTGAGGAATTTTCAAATGATTTTAAGTGGTAAAAAAAATATTTGAAAGCATATATATCTGAATGATGAGGGATAAGTATTGAGGAATTTCTAAATGATTTGAAGTAGTAGAAAAATATTTGAAAACATATATTGTATCTGAAAATTAGATAAAAGCATAAAGTAATTTCAGACTTCCACCCTGTCAAGACTTTGGAGTTCTCCAGAGTGGTGGGAATATTTAAAAGTAAAGGTGGCAAACCATTGGTGGAATAGAAAGCCCAGGCTCTAAGGTGAGACACATGTGCAGATGAGTCTAAGTGATTAGTTATGTGGCCTTGAGGAGGCGCTCTCTCTTTTGGGAATTCATCATGACAGATCTAGGACAGGAGAGCCGCATCTTACGTTGAAGTCTATGCTGAGCTCTCACTGAGACGGATTTCCCTTACAAAATTTCTTAGTACCTATAGAGTGCGCTTGTTGCTGTTGTTTAGTCAGTAAGTCATGTGCAACTCTTTGCAACCCCATGGACTGCAGCACACCAGGCTTCCCTGTCCTTCACTATCTCCCAGAGTTTGCTCAAACTCACGTCCATTGAGTCAATGATGCCTTCCCACTATCTCATCCTCTGCCGTCCCCTTCTCCTTCTGCCCTCGATGAGTCGACTCTGCATCAGGTGGTCAAAGTATTGGAGCTTCAGCTACAGACCTTATCCCTTTGAATTTCTAAACTTATGAATGCAGGGGAAATGGAGAATTGAGCACATAGACCATTTTCCTGGACTAACCTCTGACTTGAGGGAGGTTAGGGAATGTCCCACAGCAAATAAAGCTTGAGCAGGTATTCATAATTCAGTCTCAGGACTTTGGCCTGAGGACAGTTGGCCAGGCATTACTTCTTTGGTCACTCCCATTCAACTGAAGGGTTCTTAACACACCCAAGAGTCTCACTCACTCTTAGTTGAAAACCTCATTTATTTTTTGTCAAGAATGGTGGTATCAATATTAGGGAATATAGAATCTATCAGTCTGATGACAACAGGGAAAACAGCCACAGACCCAAATATATGGAGGCAGAGACTTGGCAGCAGGAATTTAGACTGTGGAATCTGCCTTTCTACGGTACAATACTAATAGAAATGATGATAACTGCACCTTTTCAATTAAGGTAAGAAGAAAACATATTTCAAGTGTCCAACAGTAATCGTTTCCTTTGTACATGATTTTAGAAAGGGCTTACTTTTGATTGAAAGTATATTTGTGCCCTCTAAAAGCAAAGTACGCTCCAAAGAGAGAAATGGAAGAATATCACAGTTTTATTTTAATCTCTGGCTTTTTGGCCAGTTCCTCCTGTGAATCATTGAGGTAGGAGGAAATTTGTATTACCACTCAGAGAAAAATAAATCGCTCTTTGGAAAGCACCTGAGTTATTCTTTGGGATGAATCAGAAAAATCCCTGTGACTAGCTGAATTCTCAAAAAGCACAGCACATTTGTGTGTGTGTGTGTGTGTGTGTGTGTGTGTGTGTGTGTGTGAAAGGGCACGGTGTGGATGCTAATGAGTTTGGTGACAGTCTATGGTACTTAACAGGCTCATAAGGAAATCACCAATTTCATGGAAGCCTTTTGTTTAGAATATTTAAGATACAGAAAGATAGACAGATAGGCAGATAATATCTACAAAGCTTTGTCCTTCAGACAGTTCTACAGGAATTGTCCTGTCTTTGTCCTGCAGACAATTCTACCATCACTGACAACACCACAACTACTCGCATTCAATGCCAAAAGAGGATTTTTTTTCCATATACAAAATATTAGGAGACACAGAAAACTCTATTATATTCTAGAAGTCCAAATATACTTTAAGTTCTTGAGTATAACCTTAGTATTGGCATATGTAGCTGAAAATGCATCTGCACGACAATGTAAAATATGTCAAGAGTTACAGAGTGGATCATCCCTTTGATGTATTTTGCCCTTTAGGTATAAAACTATCAAGAGTTACTTGATATAAAGCCCAGTGGCTACCAAAAGCTACACATACATTCTTCCTCATTTCTAAAAATATGAAAGAGTACAACATATATTAGAGCTGTGACACAATGTTCAGCTTAGGTTTGAAGCCTCCAGTGAAGCAGCAAAGTGATAAGGCCTAGAGGAGGGTTATACAGTGTTTTAGTGAAAGAAACCTAGTCATTTACATTTCTCATTTTACAGGTGAATACACTGAGATCCCAAGGTCACCATGGAGTCAGTAGTAGGACTGGACAAGAACTAAAGTCTCCTGTCCCTTCCCCCAAATATCCCCAGGATCCTTCAACAATTCAGTCTGCCCACAAAGCTTCCATCTTTCTTTAATGCCTTGATCTTACTTTCCCCTAGCTCCTGGAATTGGGAGATTGGAACTAAAACTGCCAAAAAGAAAAACTATGTTTTTTATTTTTTTAAAGCATTCAACAATGAAATTGTGAAAGCATCAATTTCTTACAAACTTTCCAGCCCCAGCCACCGCTACTTTTCTACAGAGCACTCTGAGCAGCTGAGGAGGAGAAAGAGAAGTGGGAAGGAGGTGCAAGTAAATTGCAAAAAAGCCATCATCAAAGGCCGACTCCTTCGACAAGACCCTGATGCTGGGAAGGATTGAAGGCAGAAGGATAAGGGGGTGTCAGAGGATGAGCTGGTTTGATGGCATCAGCGGCTCAATGGACGTGAGTTTGAGCAAGCTCCTGAAGATAGTGAAGGACAGAGAAGCCTGGCATGTTGCAGTCCATGGGGTCACAAAGAGTTGGACATGACTTATTGACTGAATAACAACAATAATCATCAAAGGCACTACACTGTCCGTCCATCCAATCCTGCTCATTCATCCTTTCCGTGGGAGTGTTTGGGTCAGCAGACTGAAAGCCAATGCTGAGGACATAGGCACGCTTTATAAGACCAGAGCTGCTTTATCAGGCTGGCTGTGGCCAAGGTCAAGGCCATCCTGTAGACCCAGTAATGGACTTTGTCTGCATGCCAGCACCTCTGGGATTCTGAACATGCTTAATGGGTGTCAGCAAGCACCTTCAATCCCTTGGTTAGAAATTACATCATCAAAAGAATGCTTTGGGCAGTGAATGAAGCATAGCACATCAGTCGTTTACTTAAGACATAACTGAGCAATGGGAAGTCCCAAATTTTCAGGAACGCGTGATATCTTCACAGCTCCTTTGTTTCTTCTGCTCTGTTCTTCTCACCTGTGATGAAGTCTCCCTCCTCTCATTATGGAAAGAGGCCCGCCTAGCTACAAGCATCCTCACTTCACACATTCCTGTTTTTATGACATACTTTAACAAACAGCAAAAGAATTGCACCAAATTAAAGGCTGTGGGGATAATGTCCTGCAGTATTGGAAGTGTACAATTTGGAAATACTGGAAGCATTAACATTAGTAAAGAACACTATCAATATGGTATCCCGGGCAATCAATACAAAGTCAAAATCTAATTTTTTAATTCATGATGGAACATAAAATTTTGTTACATGGCATTTTCTAGTCCTTTTAAACTCTCATTTAAGAAAGAAGAAATAAGTTCTCTTTAAAGTTTATTCAGTGAAGTTGGAAGCTTATTGTTATGTTGATCTTTTGCACTCAAATAGTTTTCAGTATTTGTCTAAACAAAAACATTGCCTTCACATGGATCCATCTGATTTGACAGCATAATCCTTCTCATGATAACAATCAAGCTGGAGCTTGATTTCACCACTTAAGTGAAAATTAGTTTTCTAATGGAAAAATGCATCATAATTGTGTCGATAAAATTCCTGAGCAAAGCCACTAAATGATGCAAGATTCAACATCAACTTTTCATGTTCCAGGATACCTCTGAAAATTGCTTCCTAGGAAACCAACTGTTCCATTGTTTTCTTCACTTAAACCAGATCTATTTTCATTACAGTACTCAATTTTTATAAACTGACTATTGAATTCAACTACTAACAAAAATTGGTGCATAATAATACAAATACCACTCATTTATTTTTAATCTTTTTTTTGAGAGAATAACAGTTTCTTTTTCTAATACAGAAAAAAAAAATATTACCTCTGTCTAAGCCACAGATGTAGTAACCAAATGCCAAGGTCATTGGTATTTTCAGAGTGCTCAGGGAATCATTTTTCCATCTCTTTCTCTTTCAAACATTAATTAACTTGTTAGTCTCTCTATTTCAATTATTTGACCATTTGAACAGTGAATGAAAAGCACTGTACAGACACATTTCGTTATGCATTCTCCTAATCGCAAACTACATTAAAGATGCATATTATATGTCCTTCTGTCTCAATTGTCATGAGAAATACTGAAGATAAAAATACCTTGTTAATCAACTAAGAATTTAAGTATTATTAAGCAACTGAGTGACAAGTTAAATCCTTTTCAGAAACAAAGAATGTCGATCAGCACTGCAACAGAAATATATGAGCCAGAAGTGAGGACCACATACATAATTTTAAATTCTTCTGTAGCCATATATAAATTGTGAAAAGAAACTGTTGAAATTACGTTTAATAATATATATTTACCTAATATATCCAAAATATTATCTTTGCAATATATAATCAATATAAAACTTAACAAGTTATTTCATTTTATTTTTTTTCAAATTAAGCCTTCAAAATCCAGTGTGTTTCTTTTACATTCACAACATATTTCAATTTAAACCAGCTAAATTTCAAATGCTTAATGGTCTCACATGGTTACTACCATGGTGGGCAATGTGCTCCCAAGATACATGGTAAAGAAGACCTGTTCTGACAAAGACTCATTGCGTGGGTTACTTATGGGAGTTCAGAAATTCCTAGCAAAATGCCATAAAGCTCAGTACATTCTAAAAGCTAAGAAATTTAATAACCTCTAAATTGGATTTCCCTAAGGTACAAAGGTCCATGGGATCCTAAAGAGTCAGACACAACTGAGCAACTGAATTGACTGACTGAAGGTACAAAGGGTTCAGAGCCAAAATACAAATAAGACCAACATAATATTATATATATACCTAAATATTAAAATTTTATGAATCAGTATAGCAAAGTTATTTATGTCTATTCTCCTACTTTAATGTATACTTTCATGTTGGAAAAGTAAAAAGATAAAATTAATGATTTTTATATGACCAACAGTAAAGAAAATATCAAAGATGACTGAATTACTTAAAAAAAAATAAGCCTAAGCAATTTAGGGAAATTGCAGTTTTCCTCTTAGGGAACTTCCATGAGCCATGAGCAATAACAATAGATAGATTGACAAGTCACATCATGCCCGTCTATTCTTGCTTATTTAATATTAATAATATGGGTAGGTATTGAGAAGAATTCTGCTAAATTGCTTAATATTTAAGACAACTATTATCTCAGTCACTTTTTCTCACTTCACCTGCCTAGCTTATACCAAGTACTTAAGATTCTCTTACTGCTTCTCGTGAACCCAGATTAAAGAATGATTCAGATTATGATATGTACTAACATATAGTACTGTTTACATTTTTTACAATGAAATCAAAATGATGGCTGATCAGCATTCCAAAGTCTAATAGCAATTTTACTGAGAAAAATATGTACAGTGCTTGTCAAGTACACCTTCCATTTCTCCCCACCTTAAAGGATCAATGACTTCCCAGCAGAGATGACACAGTCATTTCACAGCTTTGTGTTAATGTCTGCCCAGTCTTCATACTGTGTTTGTCCCATTTCAACATACTCCAAAAAGTGTGATCATTTCCAAGTAATTTATGTGTGGTTGCCTTGCAGTGATCTGAATCTCATAAAAGTAGAGGTAACTAACTATAAATAAATGTGAATTTCCAAGTTAAATGCTTATTTCCCTCATTTTACTAATAAATAAGCAGAGGTAAACATTTTGGGGGGAATAGGCTGACTTTTGTTTTCAAGAATGGCATAATTTAGCAAAAAGTCTTCAAGAAAACAAGAAGTCAGGAAGCAAAGATATTGGTTGGTAATAGAAGTAAAACATTAGAAGTAAACCAATTTAGTCTTTATCCATTTACTATTTATTTATGTTAAGGGACAAATGAATGTCACGTGTCAGGCAGTTTTAGCCACACAGACTTGGTTATGCAAAACTATCCATGTATCTCGGTAAATTGCACCATAAGAAAAGCCAAAGTCACTTTAGCCTTGTGATCACAGCTGAGTAATAAGACACTCCGGGGCATTTTATGAGCTGCCGTGGAAAAATGCAGTACAACTGCTAGTGATGACCAAAATGAAAACTTTCTGACAGTAATGTCACATTAACACAGAGCAGACACAGCATCACAGCAACAAAGACACAGGAAAAAAGAACAGTGAATGGTTTTGACATCCCTTGTCTGAGTACTTGGGATGATCCAGACAAGAGCAGAAGAAACAATTGCCCATCAAATGACTTGCCCAAAGTCTGAGCAAGGACTGTGACTAAAATAATATCCACTGATTCTTCTCGAGTTATGTCTGCATAAACT
This sequence comes from Odocoileus virginianus, assembly GCF_023699985.2. Lineage (NCBI taxonomy): Eukaryota > Metazoa > Chordata > Mammalia > Artiodactyla > Cervidae > Odocoileus > Odocoileus virginianus. Next base: position 94,488,403 of record NC_069676.1, read on the forward strand.
ACGAAATAATCTAACTATAAGATAATCTAAAAAGAAAAACCATTAAAGGAGAAAATGGGATACAGAGTTAAATTTAAATTTATTTAGGGAAGAGAATTGATAGGCATTAAAATTCCGTGAGAAAATCTTGTCACCTACTCTCACTCTGTAGGATCTGGAAGCCTGGTGAGCTGCACTCCATGAGATCGTGAAGGGTTGGACATAAGTTAGGAACTGAACAACAACTCTCACTTTGCATCCAGATTATTTCTACTGTGACATATGGGAGCCTTCAGAGCAAAGTATCAGACATTTTGCTACCCCTCAGCCATTAAGTTGAGCCTAGAAACCTGAGGATGTGAGTAGGAAAAAGATAAGTAACATAAACTGGCAGAAAGTACAGATGGAGAGATTATTATGGAAGTAGTCCTCTCCAGAAGTGTTGGTAGGTGATTTTAAAAACAATCTATCATGCACACAGATCACCTGGGGAGTGTTTTGATTGCCAATTCTCATTTAGTATGTCTAGGACAGGCCTGGTAAATTTCCAGGTGATGTCCAGGCTATCTCCTCACACACCACATTAAGAAGCTGTAGTGAACCGTGATGCCCGTTATCCCTATCTATCCATCAGGCATTCTTGCTCCTCTTTCTTTGTCCTCTTTCTTTGGAAGAACCCCTCACTGTGCTGGGCTTGTCTGTAACCTGCACACGCCAGCACACTCCACCCATACCGGGGGAAACATTTCCCAGATCCACCAACCAGATTCCTCGTTCTCTACCCTCTGGTTTAGGGGCAGGCACAGAACACAAGCCAGGCCCATCAGCCCTGCTTGAACCTTTGAGGAAACTTCTAGAAGAGACATTCCACGTCACTGCATTTTCTAGCTTGAAAAATAATTCAGTCCATCTGGGGGTGGCTGTATTTATTACTGCTGAGGACGTAGCCAATGTGAATGAGAGTAGGGTTAAAAGATGGAGAAAGAGATTCCCGATCATGTAGTTTTGTTTTCTTTTTGTAAACCAACAGTTTTTCAATATAGAGTAATTTAAAAAAAATTTTTTTTAATTGAAGGATAATTGCTTTACAGAATTTTGTTGTTTTCTGTCAAACCTCAACCTGAATCAGCCATACATCTCCTCCCTTTGAAAGAGTAACATGGAAACTTACGTTACCATATGTAAAACAGATAGCCAAGGGGAATCTGCTGTTACGGCTAAGAAATCTGATCACGTAGTTTTAATACTGAGATCCAGCCGTGTTCCATGTCCACTTACTCCTTTGAGGTTTCCAGTTCCTGAGCCTAATGCATCACCCCCTTTTCCTGCTTGAGTTAATTTGAGTCAGTTTCCTTGATGCAGGAAGGAAAGACTAATCTTCTCCCCATCATGTATCCGATATTCTTCTACCGAACCTAAATTTTCAGCTCTTACTTTTTGCCTTCCACAGTCCTCTAGTTTCCGATAGGAAAGCCTTAAACCTAGGGCCACTCTCCTTTCCCAGGTGTTGGGAACAATCTTGATTTGGCAGGCAGTTTATTTTGACCTTTAGCAGAATTCAGGGGCCACCTTGGTGATTCTGGTAGGATCACAGATCAAAAAACAAAACAAAACAAAACAAAAACCCAACAAACAACATAGCTGCCTATTTTTAAAATAGATACTTTTATTTCTTTTCTTAATGCAGAGGCAAAGAAACAGTTATTTATATACAGGCAGAACCCCTAGATGAATGTGCTAAGTTAGGTGCCAGGCCCTTACATTAAGGCACCCTATGTAGGGTCCGCACCCTTTGCGCCTCAGAGAATGTCCTGGTTTTGAATTTTCTCTTTGCTGTGGGTCGTGTCAACCAGGGGTGCGGTTTACAGAGGGATTGTGTTCCAGTCTCTGTTACCCTGATTTGATGTGGTTTGTCTATTGTTTCTCCCATGCGGCATTGTCATTCAGCCAGCCTTCAGGTTTTGCTTTTTTAAGAAGAAATTGTTGCTTCTGTAGCTGCAGACTCGCGTGTCCGTGGGGGCAGGTGAGTTCAGGAGCTAATTAGGTCCCAGTCTTGAACCAGAGCTCCATGGCTGATTATTTAGACATCTGTCTTTTGTGTCATGACTTTTTCTCCCCATATTTATACTCTTCTTTCTTGCATGTTTATTTGGCTTGGTACTGACATGCTGTTCTTAAAGTTTTACAGTTGAAAACACTTTTAGCAATTAATTCTAACACTGAACATTCAAACAGAGCTTAAACTTTTACTGTGTCTATTCATTTCCTGCCTCTTGATATAGTTTCATTTCACTTATTTAATACAGAAGAGACGGAAGAGTTATCTAGCATAGAGACAGAACTTTTCCAAACACAAATTCAGCAGATGTCATGCAGAGATGGCATTATTGTCATTTGGCATTTATATTGCTTTCCATATTCATAAAATGCCACCATTCTTTTCACTCTCTTTAAGTCAATGTTTGCTGTATCAGATGAGGCAAGAGTTCAACAAGGTGCCTTTCTGAAATCAAAGTAGTTTCAAAGCCAGTTAGTCCCTAAAATGCTAATCTGACAATTAAATTATACATAAAGCCTGCTTTCTTCCAGAAGCAGCTTTTTTTTTTAAGTAAATGTTAGTTTCCATCCTTGGTTTCATTTCACTGTAAGGCAATTGGTAATATTGTGATATTATTCTTGAATTTACATTTCTCACATTCAGAAATACCATTTCACCCTATACCTGCTGCTGCTACTGCTGCTGAGTCGCTTCAGTCGTGTCCGACTCTGTGCGACCCCATAGACGGCAGCCCACCAGGCTCCCCCGTCCCTGGGACTCTCCAGGCAAGAACACTGGAGTGGGCTGCCGTTGCCTTCTCCACACCCCATACCTACCACAGAGTAAAAAACACCAGAAAAAGGTATTTCATCGTTTTTAGTTCTCTACGATAGGACTCGCTTTGCTCCGGTGGTCCCTGGGGTCAACATGTGGATTTTTATGAAGAAACATAATTTAGAGAAGCGTGGTCAACCCAACAGGCTATGGAATCATAGTCTTATCAAATGAGGCTAGAGCATCTTTCAAATTTCCAACATTCCTCTTCTGACTTCTCACTGCATTATTCATTTTCAGGACTTATTTCTCTAAATTTCTATTTCATCTCACCCCTCCCCTTTGCCCAATGGCGCATTACCCTCATGTCATTTCCTTTCTGGAACCCTCCACAGAGGCACTGCACTTTTTCACTGTCTACAACAAATCCAAATTTATTTTATTTTAAAAGGAAAGAGCGAGAAAAAAAAAGAGTTCTTTGGTAGTTTTTTATCTGTAGAGCCTCAATGAGGTTTCTGCCATACATATTTCCTCAGTGCTGTTTCTGATGACTAAAATTTTACCAATAGTACTATTTTCTTGGTTTAAAATGCACTTACCTAATTCAACTAATTCTTGAGAATAAATTATTGACTATAAGTGATTTCCTATGGTATCTTTGCCATGTAAAACATTGTATTTCAATACAACCTTTATCAACTAAAAGAAGCTTAGTATTGATTTTAAGTATTGTAATGGATTTGCTGCGAAAACAAATCCCTAAACAGAAAATGCGGTCATTCTTTGGTGTTGGAGAAGACTCTTGAGAGTCCCTTGTACTGCAAGGAGATCCAACCATTCATCCTAAAGGAGATCAGTCCTGGGTGTTCATTGGAAGGACTGATGCTGAAGCTGAAACTCCACTATTTTGGCCACCTGATGTGAAGAGTTGACTCATTGGAAAAGACCGTGATGCTGGGAGGAATTGGGAGCAGGAGGAGAAGGGGACAACAGAGGATGAGATGGCTGGATGGCATCACCAACTCGATGGACATGGGTTTGGGTGGACTCCGGGAGTTGGTGATGGACAGGGAGGCCTGGCGTGCTGCGGTTCATGGGGTTGGCAAAGGGTGGGACACAACTGAGCGACTGAACTGAACTGAGCATGGTTTGCTATGTTTGTTTCCTCCCATGAGTACTTAACACCTAGCACAGTGCCTGGCGCCCAGTACGCCCTTAGTCAATTACTGACAACAGTAAGCCGGAATCTGTTTGCACTGAGTTCCTTGTGTAGTTCCACCCAAGGTGCTTATGTCTGGGTCTAGAGCTGCCTGAATAGGATGGCTTCTGACAGGCCATTAATTTGCCAATTACATCCATCATTTTTCATTTCTTCCTTATAAAATAATATATTGGGCACCCATTGACCCTTAAATCTCCTTGTCACGGCTGCTGAATCTTTCAGTCACTTCACTGAAGTTAAAGTTGCTAAATCATCAATGACTTGATATCAAATATAAATTGACTGTTTCTAAATATATCCTCAAAGTAATACTGGCCCCAAGGTGAGGGGGAGGAAAAAAGACTCATCTGATTTGCCCCTGCAGATCATTCTCAAAATGTTGTTTTAGTCAAGAGTACAGAGCAAAACTAAGAACTGACAGTGATTTAGTCAAATTTCTGTAAAAGCTAGGACTGACCCAGATTCAAGTCACCTCAAGACAAAAGCAGTGCTTCACTGATAAAATACATGCAACTGAACACAGCAAACTGTCGGAAGCTGTGCTGACTTTCAGGGCCTGGATGGTGTCTGTGGCTCTTCTGGTTGGTTCTCCTTCCTCCGTTGCTCCTCTCCTTGCTAATAGGTCCTACTCCCTCATCCTGTTTGATTGTTCAGGAGTCAATTCATCCCTATTCTAGATCAATAATCTCTAAATTAGATCAGCTTCTGGACCCAATGTCGGCAGCCTTGGTCACTGAATACTTAATTCAGTGACTACTGAATTCAGTATCTACTCAGGTGGTAAGTTACTAGCCAAGGATATGTTTAATCCCTAAATATCTCTAGTTTGGTCCAGAATGGAAAATAATAAGTAGTGAATATTGCAACTTAGGTAGCAGGACTTGTGGGCAGGAATTTGCCCCAAAGTCAGTATAGCCCAGTATAGGTATAAATTTGAACACTAATACAATAATTGGATACCTGTTAATAGGAGTATTGGCAATTTTTCTACAAAAAAAAAAAATGGGGAAAATAAATTCCAAAAGTGCAAATCTTCAAAATATTAGCACTTAAGAGTTATTATCTTTAAAAAACCAAGGAGTTCTCATTTGCTATCCTGCTTCTTTTAAAGGAATAACCTTACTGTTACTATATATGTCTGTCTGTGAATTTTGTTGCTCAGTTGCTCAGTCATGTCTGACTCTTTGTGACCCCGTGGACTGCAGCACTTCAGGCTTCCCCATCCTTCACCATCTCCCAGAGCTTGCTCAAACTCATGTCCATTGAGTCAGTGATGCCATCCAACCATCTTGTCCTCTGTTGTCCCCTTCTCCTCTTACTTTCTATCTTTCCCAGCATCGGGGTCTTTTCCAGTGAGTTGGCTCTTCACCTCCAGTGGCCAAAGTATTAAAGCTTCAACATCAGTCCTTCCAATGAATGTTCAGGATTGATTTCCTTTAAGATTGATTGGTTTGATCTCCTTGCTGTCCAAGGGACCCTCAAGAGTCTTCTCCAACACCACAGTTCAAAAGCATCAGTTCTTTAGCTCTTAGCCTTCTTTATGGTCCAACTCTCACATCCATACATGACCACTGGAAAAACCATAGCCTTGACTATACAGACCTTTGTTGGCAAAAAAATATTTCTGCATTTTAATATGCTGTCTAGGTTTGTCATAGCTTTTCTTCCAAGGAGCAAATATCTTTAAATTACATGGCTGCAATCATCGTCTGCAGTGATTTTGGAGCCCAAGAAAATAAAGTCTGTCAGTGTCTCCATTGTTTCTCCAACTATTTGTTATGTAGTGATGGGACCAGATGTCATGATCTCAGTCTTTTGAATGTTGAGTTTCAAGCCAACTTTTTTCACTCTCCTCTTTAATTTTCATCAAGAGGCTCTTTAGTTCCTCTTCACTTTCTGCCATAAGGGTGGTGTCATCTTCATATCTGAGGTTATTGATATTTCTCCCTGCAGTCTTGATTCCAGCTTGTGCTTCATCCAGCCCAGCGTTTCTCATGATGTACTCTGCATGTAAGTTAAATAAGCAGGGTGACACTATACAGCCTTGACGTACTCCTTTCCCAATTTGTAACTAGTCTGTTGTTCCATGTCTGGTTTTAACTGTTGCTTCTTGACCTGCATACAGGTTTCTCAGGAGGCTGGTAAGGTGTTCTGGTATTCCCATCTCACACAGTTTGTTGTGATCCACACAGCCAAAGGCTTTAGCTGTAGAAAAAGGTGGTTAATACATGATATTAGGGCATGGTTTGCTGCTTGAAATTTTCTCTGCCAGAAAGCAGGAAATAGGGAAGCAGGAAAAAGGAATGAACCTCTGATTCAGTAGAAAATTTAAAGTCTGACTACAGAAGAAAGTGTTCACATGTAATTACTATGAAACAGATAATTTGCCTAATGGCAGAAGGCATTTAAGGACCCAGTGAAACTTTTTTTTTTTTGTATTTAAGATTTGATCACAATGCAACAGAAATTATGTGCAATAATCCAGGACCTCCCCAAGACAGGGTGAAAGGTCATTTGTCCCCAAGACTCATATTTCCAAGAAAATTAAAATTTAGATTATTAATGACATAACTAAAGATACTATATAGAAAGTCACATATCAATGTGTTAAAAGTACAAATCCTTTCACATTTAAAAACACATTGTTTATAATTCAACTTTTATAATTTTGTTTGGATTTCTCCATTATTAACATATTGGAAACCTAAAATATTGGTAGTGTTTTAAACATTTCTGTCTTAGTTTTAGACTTCTTGTGCTGTTGTAAGAAATCTGCATAAACTGGGGGCTTAAAAACAAATATTTATTTCTCACAGCTCTGGAGGCTGGAAAGTCCACGATCAAAGTTCTGGCAGAGCCAATGTCTGGTGACGGCCTGATTCCTGGTTTAAAGATAACCAACTTCTCACTGTATCTGCACAGGGCAGAGAGGGAGCGAGGTGTCTCTTAACTCTCTGGCCTTTTCTTACAAGTGCACTAATCAGACTTCCCTGGTGGATCAGACGGTAAAACGTCTGTCTACAATGCGGGAGACCCAGGTTCGATCCCTGGATTGGGAAGATCCCCTGGAGAAGGAAACAGCAACCCACTCCAGTGCTCTTGCCTGGGAAATCCTATGGACGGAGGAGCCTGGTAGGCTGCAGTCCATGGGGTTGCTACGAGTCAGACACGACTAAGCGACTTCACTTCACTTCAATCCTATTCACAAGGTCTCCACCTTCATGACCTAACTACCTTCCAGACAGCCTACTTCCAAATACCATCATATTAGAAATAGGATTTCCACAATGTGAAATTTAAGGGAACATAAATACTAAGTTTATTGCACTTTCTCAAACTCTGAAAAACTCTAAAACACCCCTTCTAATCCAGGCTATTCAGATTTTTGTTCTGTAACTCATGTTCTTCCTCTGACTCCCTGACTCTCTAAGCCTTAACCTATCTCTGGTTCTACATGGGACTGACTACCAAAGGAAATGTCTATTTTTCTTGGTCTATAGCGTTAAAAGGGAAGGTGAAGCTCCTGCGAGTTTACCAATGACAGCAGCAATCAGAGAGAAAACCTTAAAGAAGCCGATCTGTAACCACTTGGATGCAGCTGCTCCTTCATTATAAGAGATTCACCTACAGTTCTAATTCTTGGTGACCTAGGATCTATATTGTTCAGAGATTTTTGTCTTCTCAAATTTTATTAGATGACTTCTCAACTTAACACATTTTTGAGGGATTTAGAAGTTTGTCCTCAAAAACTTGATCAGTTTTCTTATAAAAAAGCTGGTATTTAGAATGTAATTTGCTAAATTTGTCTCCTGACCTTTTTATAAGTAATTCATAGGATATAAACAATTTCAGTTTTTACTTTCAGTCAACTGAGCTCTCCATTTGCATGAAAAAGAAAAACAAATTAAAAAATTATTTCAACACTACTAAGATTGCCAATTTCAAAAGTTAAAACACTACATTAGCCTCCATTATCAATTCATTTGTCAACCTAAATAAACTTAGGCGACAATAGTCAAGCAAAAAGCCTTTATTCAGAATCAGAGAATTGCAATTCAGGACACATAAAATCTTTGGGTAATAACCCAAATAGTATCCCCACTAGGGAATAAAAAGGGATTTTAAAGGTAAAGGTGGGAGATTTACATTACAATAGGGCTTCCCTGATAGCTCAATTGGTAAAGAATCTGCCTGCAATGCAGGAGACCCCAGTTCGATTCCTGGGTCAGGAAGATCCCCTGGAGAAGGGATAGGCTAACCATTCCAGTATTCTTGGGCTTTCTTGGTGGCTCAGCTGGTAAAGAATCCAGCAATACAGGAGATCTGGATTTTATCCCTAGATTGGGAAGATCCCCTGGAGAAGGGAAAGGCTACCCACTCCAGTATCCTGACATGGAGAATTCTATAGACTGTATAGTCCATGGGGTCGCAAAGAATCGGACAAGACTGAGCAACTTTCACTTTCACTTGGAGTTCCAGGTGAGGCAGAAGCTAGTCTTGGCAAAGCTTGAGTGCTAAGGCTATCTCTGCTGCTGCTGCTGATAAGTCGCTTCAGTCGTGTCCGACTCTGTGCCACCCCATAGGCGGCAGCCCACAAGGCTCCGCCGTTGCTGGGATTCTCCAGGCAAGAACACTGGAGTGGGTTGCCATTTCCTTCTCCAGTGCATGAAAGTGAAAAGTGAAAGTGAAGTTCTTCAGTCGTGTCCGACTCTTCACGACCCCATGGACTGCAGCCCACCAGGCTCCTCTGTCCATGGGATTCTCCAGGCAAGAGTACTGGAGGGGGGTGCCATTGCCTTCTCCATAAATAAGGACACTCTCACTTAAGAATAATAATTACAGCTATGTTAATTACCTACATTTCATTAAAATCTACTGATGATGTCAGGAAGAATCACTATATGCATAAAGACATTATTAAGTGCTTAATATTATCCATGATTTTGCTATATTCTGGTCTCTTCAGCTTCAATGGCCCTTTCCTGTCCTGATAGGAATGTACCCAGTTGTACAGAGAATATGTTTCAGCTCATTAAAAGGAAGAAGCTCTTACTGCAGCAAATTTTAATGTGTTCTACACTCCTTTTGCAAGTGCAGCTAATTTTGTTCTTTATGTGAGAATTTTATTATTATTATAATTATTAAATTCTCTAGTTATGCAAAATGGCATACTGTCCTTTTTCCTCTCTCTTTAAAAATAGTGAGAGTACTGAGCAGTGGATGATTTTCAATAATTGTGTGTTGTGTATCAGAGGGTGGGTATTATTGCCCTAACATTTTCATGAAATGTATAGTAGAACTCTGCCATTTCTAATGTTAAAATATCAGTTTCATAAAATTAATGCTGTGAAAAGCATGTCATGGAGTATAGGTGTAAGCATGCCTGTTTTATTTTGCTTCACATCACCGTTCTTCAGAGATTGCTTTGTTTTACACATTGCAGGTTTGTGTGCATTATCCTACAATAAGCAAGGATGTAGCTGTGATTTTTCCAAAAGCATGTACTTGCTTCCTGTGTCCGTTTGGCATTTGTCACACTGTTTAGTCAACTGTCACAATATTTCAAAAATACTAGAGTTTGCTATATTTGTTATGGTGATCTGTGATCAGAGATCTTTGGTGTCACTGTTGTAGCTGTTTTGAGAGGCTGTGAAGCTCATCCAGATAAGATGGTCAACTTCATCTATGAATGCCGTGTTCTAGCCGCCTCTCTGACTGGCCCTTCTCTGGTCTCTCTGCCTATCCTCAGGCCTCCCTATTCCCTGAAATGTAACAATATTGAAATTAGGCCAATTAATTAACCTTACTGCAGTCTTTATTTAAGTGAAAGCAATAGTTGCACATCTCTTAGTCTAAAACAAAAGCTAGACATGACTAAGCTTAGTGAGGAAGGTATGTCAAAAGCCAAGATGGCCCAAAAGCTAGGCCTCTTGAGCCAACCAAGTAATGGGTGCAAGGGAAATGTTCTTGAAGGAAATTAAAAGTGTCATCTCTGGTGAACACAGGAGTGATAATTATTAATTATTGCTTTTTATTATTTCTTTATTAATTATTGCTATGAATAATTATTAATGATAAGGAGAAAGTTTTAGTGGTCTGGGCAGAAAAGCAAGTCAACCACAGTATTTCCTTAAACCTCAGCCTAGTCCAGACCAAGGCCCTAACTGTCTTGAATGCCATCAAGGCAGAGAGAGGTGAGGAAGCTGCAGAAGGAAAGTTCGATGCTGGCGGAGATAGGTTTGTGAGGTTTAAGGAAAGAAGCCGTCTTCATAACATAAAAATGCCAGGTGAAGCAGCAAGGACTGATGTAGAAGTATAGCTAAGATAATGAAGGTGCCTGTGCTAAAAACAAAAACAAAAACAAGAAAAACAGACAATCCAGTGTAATGAAACAGCCTTCTATTGAAGAAGATGCTATCTAGGACTTTCACAGCTGGGGAGAAGTTACTGCCTGGCTTCCAAGCTTCGAAGGATAAGCAGACTCTCTTGATAGGGGCTAATGCAACTGGTGGCTCAGAGGTAAAGCCCCTGCCTGCAAGGCGGGAGACCCGGGTTTGACTCCTGGGTCAGAAAGATCCCCTGGAGAAGGAAACGGCAACCTACTCCAGTACTCTGGCCTCGAAAATTCCATGGGCTACAATCCATGGGGTTGCAAAGAGTTGGACACGACTGAGCAACTTCACTTTCACTTTCGATGCAACTGATGACTGAAGTCTGTGTTTATTTACCATTTATAATTCCAAAACATCCTTAAGCTCTTAAGAATTGTGCTAAATCTATTCTGCCTGTGTTTTACGGATGGAGCAAGAAGCCTGGTTGACAGCTCGGTTTCACTGTTGTTCTGTCACTAAGCCATGTCTTCATCTTTGTGACTCTTTATGGCTTGTCACATACTAGGCTCCTCTGTCCTCCACTGTCCCCTGGAGTCTGCTCAAATTCATGTGCATTGAGTCAGTGATGCTATCTAACCATCTCATCCTCTGCCACCCCTTCTCCTTTTGCCTTCCACCTTTTGGGTCCAGTGAGTTGGCTCTTCACATCAGGTGACCAAAGTATTGGAGCTTCAGCTTCAGCAACAGACCTTCCAATGACTATTCAGGGTTCATTTCCTTTAGGAGTGATTGGTTTGATCTCCTTGTAGACAGCATGATTTACTATTTTAAGCCCATTGTTGTGACTTACTACTCAGGAAAAAAAAAATTCTTTAATAATTCTTTATGCTTTCCTGATGCAAACTGTATACATGCATACTAAACTTTCTTTTATGTGCAGTAGTTACTGCTCCTGAAATTTCATACGAAAACAAACATTCTTTAACAGGGACAGTTTGCCTACAGACAGCTTGCGTTCACCTGTCTACAATCGCATACACTTGGCAAGCCACCCATTCTTACTAAAACCTAATAGGGGAGTAAAAGGTGCTCCACTGTGGCCCGTGTGATGTGCCCACACTAGCGGACTTCACCATCCATGCTTCTGCATTCATAATTCACCAACCAAAAGAAAACCATCCATGTCTTTGCTCAGTTAGTCTGTACTGAAGTACAACCATAAATTCCAGAGGGTATACCAGGTTCTCTCAAGAACTCTTCATATTACAATCTAATGTTTCCCAATCATTTGAGCCTTTTTCCTTGTAAGTTTTTTTTTTTCTTCTTCTGTAAGCATGGTAATTTCAGTTAAAGCCCTAACCTAGGAACACTAATACCTAAATCACCTGTGGATCTTTTGCACTTGGCTATTTTTTTTCTCTTGGAAATCTCTAAAAAGATTAATAGAAAGTGATTTTTGATCTCAAATTACTAGACATTCTGAGTCAGGGTAATAAAATCCTAAACCATGGGGGAAAATAAATTTGTGCATGTATGAATAAATAAACTATATACATACAGATGTACATAAAGATGGGCTTCCCAGGTGGCCCTGGCGGTAAAGAACCCACCTGCCAGTACAGGAAGCGTAAGAGACATGGGTTCGATTCCTGGGTCAGAAAGATCCCCTGGAGGAGGGCATGGCTATCCACTCCAGTATTATCGCCTGGAGAATCCCATGGACAGAGGAGCCTGGAGGGCTACAGTCCATGGGGTTGCAAGGAGTTGGACACGACTGAAGCTACTTAGTTTTTAGGCTATACATACAGATAACAATGAATATTTTCAAGAAAAATGTTGCTATCAAAAATACAAAGTCTTAAACATTGTTATTAATGACAGGAATTTGGTTAGTACTGTAAAATAATGAATTATATATATTTCTACTATTACAAATGGTCTTTGTAATAGATTTTCTAAAGGGATTTAGTTACAATAAAACAGAAAAACTAGATTTGTTGTCCAGTTTTTGAAACATGAATCTTTTGTTTGTTTGGGTTTTTGTTTAATGTGTTCCCAGTTGAAGGATCTGTTTTCCCAAAAATATTCTGCACATGAAGAGCTGAGTTTCTATATTGACTATGAACGCAGGATTTAAGCTTCACTAGCAACAAAATGGACTGTGGTTCATAATGTGGAAATATTTCTTATTCTTTCTCCTGTATTAGCCATGATTCATTATTGTGCTGCTTCAGTTGTGCTGAAAATTGGTATTCATAGTATAAATGGCAGTTAATCTGTGAAGTTCTAACTCAGGTCAACCTTACATAGCATTTATTTACCAATAAAGTATAGAGGCCTGATACATTCACTGTAATCAAACATGGCAAGCACTTGGGTCAAGGTTAGTTTCATAAGCACATTCAGCATATTTGTTGTGCCAAGAGAGGTTAAATTACATTTTTGTTTCACCTCTTCAATCAATCTGTTTTTATTATGAACATTTGATCATCTTGACATTGCTCTAAGAACTACCCATTAATTAAATGTCCAATACATTTCTCCACTTTTATGATCTCTTTTTAAATCTGTTGCAAAGTCAACAATTCAAGATGGAACACATGTAGGTTTGCCAAAGTGTAACTGATAGGTAGGCCATGCAGAGATGAGCACAATACTCTAGTTCCTCTACATGGATATCTAACTGTAAACTCCTTGGAAAAGGTTGTTGGTAAAAGAGAAATGGGTCAGTGGAAGAAGAAGAGTCTCTGATGAATGAGAGGAAATACTTCTTTAAAGTGCTACAGAAAACACATTATTCAGACATTTATTCCATAGATTGAAAGGCCCTTGAATGCACAGAAGCCAGGGTTTTGTTCATCATTATTTAAACAGTATCTACCATAATGTCTCTTATATAGAAGAAAGCTGAAAATAAATATAATTAATAGCTTTTGGTGTTTATAAAATTAAATCTGCAGCTCTGTAGGATTCCACATCCTGAAAACATTGCAATGATCTGCCAGTGAGTCTGAGTTTGTTTTGTTTTCCTCTCAAAGCCCTGAATTCCATTTGCAATATGTGTAATCACTTCTCCTCCCATAGGCTCTAAAATGCCAACATCATTACTCAGAATAATTATTCATTTGAGCTACAGGTATTTATTAAGTCTGTGCTAAGTACTAGGTGTTGTGTTAGATGCTGTCTATAAAATGGTGAATAAGTCAAACACAACCTTATACTTCTGGAGCTCACAGTCTATTAAACGCTCAAGTTCAATACAATAGAATTAGTCCCATAATGGGAAAGCTAGCAGGTGCATCCTAAATAGGAAGGTACCTAAATGGATTGTAGTGAGTCAGGAAAAGTTTCAAGGAGAAAGAGGTTTAGACTGATAAGTGGAAAAGGAGCAGGGATTGGTCAGTTGAGATCTGGGAAATGAATGTTCCAGGAATAAGGTGCTGTATCAAAGAGAAAGATCTCAGCTGAGTAAAACTCTGGCTTCAGTGAGAAAATGGGAAGAAATTTTGTTTCTCAGGCAAACTTTTGGGGAGAGACCAGGGCAAGACATTGTGTGGGATCAGGGAGGAGAGGTTAAAAAAAAGGGCCAGGTTATTAAGGGCCTAGTAAGTGTTCACAACTGGTCTTTCATGCCACCTTCTAAATTATTTACAAATCAGTTTCATCTCCTTTGACTCATTCCAGGTCTTGTCTTCTTATTAGATTTATAATTGATTTTCCTTCTATATTCTTTAAAGAAATTACTCGATTGGGTAAATCTGAAGTTATTTCTAAGTCTAGTAAAGTTCAAAATAATCTTTAGAATTTTGTTCATTTTTTTATAATTTTCATTGATTGTGATATGAAACTGTAGATAATAGCCAGAGAAAATTCAGAAAGAAATAGTCTGATTTTTCAAGGTATGGTTGGAAATAAATCGTATATATTTGGGAAATCTGAAATCTAGTTGAGGTATTTTATGTTCTTCATTGATTATAATTTGAATCTGAGAAATACATGGGAGGATGAATAATTTAATAACCAAATTAAGTACTGCTAGTCTCAGAATTCCCAAAAGAGAACACATATAACAAGTTATAGATCAATGGACATGAGTTTGAAACCCCAGGAGTTGGTGATGGACAGGAAGGCCTGGCATGCTGCAGTCCACGGGGTCGCAGAGTCGGACACGACTGGGCCACTGAACTAAACTGAACTGAACTTCTTTCACTATAGTCTCCCTGCACTTGCATACTGTAACAAATAGGGTGTAAATTAGCTAGTGGTAGCAAAACGTTTAATTCAAAGTAAGTTTAATTAAAATTATAATGTCATATACTGAGAAAGACTAAGATAGTATAACTTTGCAAGTTATTATTTCAGTAGTTCAGAAAAACCACTGGAAATTTTGGACATGCCCTTTTTGCTTTATGCCATCCTCAGAGTGCATGGGTCTTGTCCCTTTTCCAGTTATCCTGTTATCATACAATAGTGCTATCGTTGCCTTGTTACAGAAAGAGAGAATCATGAACAGGGGGCCTTAAGATGCAGTCTATTCCAATTTAATTATATTAAAAATAAAAAATCCCTTCCAAGAAGCCTCAGAATTGATGTTCCTTAACATCCCACTGAACGGAACTGTGTCACATCCTAGATTAATCCTATATGAGAGGTCTGGCATTTCCAAGATTAGTTTTCATTAAAGCACATTTGTTCATAAATTTTGAACAGGGTTATTGTCATTTTGAAGTACAGAGTTGAACAAAATCAGATTCTGATTTTATTAATAAGGAAGGAAGAAGGGAAGAAGGGCAAACAGCCGGACACAACTGAGCGACGGAACTGAACTGAACTGAGCTGAAACTTTTTGGAGTTGCTTGATATAGTAAGAAAATACTTAGCCTGAAGTCTGATTCTGAGAGTGAAAGATAATCTAGAAGGTGCCAAGCACAAAATCAGAAACACATCACATGCTCAGTGGCAGGCAAATAGATTTACTATAACTGGCATAAAAAAGCAATGATACAGAAATAAAGGCTAAAGAAACTTGTCTGGAATCTGAAAACAAATTTTAAAATTGCAAACAGTAACCTGGAAAATTTCAAAATTTGGGAAAAAAATTCTATGGTAGAGGGGTTCAGTTCATTTTAGTCACTCGGCTATGTCTGACTCTTTGTGACCCCATGGACTGCAGCACACCAGGCCTCCCTGTCCATCACCAACTCCCGGAGTTTACTCAAACTCATGTCCCTTGATTCGGTGATGCCATCCAACCATCTCATCCTCTGTCATCCCCTTCTCCCGCCTTCAATCTTTCCCAGCATCAGGGTCTTTTCCAATGAGTCAGTTCTTGGCAGTAAGTGGCCAAAGTATTGGAGTTTCAGCTTCAGCATCAGTCCTTCCAATGGATATTCAGGACTGAGTTCCTTTAGGATTGACTAGTTTGAGTGTTCTTAATATTCACCTACTTAATGATATATGACAAAATACATCTCAAATCTCTTTAAATTTTCTTTAAAATCTAAGAAAAACTATTTTATTTTATGAGTGTTTTATAGTTTTGAGTATACAAATGTTTCCCCTCCTTGGATAAGATTATTTCTGAGTGTTTTATTCTTTTGGTGCTGTTGTAAATAGGACTTAAATTTTTTTTGTTTGTTTTTTATATAGTTCATTGTTAGTATATAATGTAACAGATACTTATATATTGACTTTGTATCCTATAACTTTACCAAGCTAGTTTATTAGTTCTAACTTTTTTGTTAAATTTTTAAAGTTTTCTTTGAGATCATGTAATTTGCAAAGAGATCATTTGACTTCTAGACTATGGTTTTTCCAGTGGTCATGTATGGATGTGAGTTGGATTGTGAAGAAAGCTGAGTGCCGAAGAATTGATGCTTTTGAACTGTGGTGTTGGAGAAGACTCTTAAGAGTGCCTTGGACTAAAGGAGATCCAACCAGTCCATCCTAAAGGAGATCAGTCCTGGGTGTTCATTGGAAGGACTGATGCTGAAGCTGAAACTGCAATACTTTGGCCACCTCATGCAAAGAGTTGACTCTTTGGAAAAGACCGTGATGCTGGGAGGGATTGGGGGCAGGAGGAGAAGGGGACAACAGAGGATGAGATGGTTGGATGGCATCACTGACTCGATGGGCATGAGTTTGAGTAAACTCTGAGAATTGGTGATGGACAGGGAGGCCTGGCGTGCTGCGATTCATGGGGTCGCAAAGAGTCAGACACGATTGAGCGACTGAACTGAACTGAACTGAATTTGACTTCTTCCATTCCGATGGGTATGCCTTTTACTTCTTTTTCTTGACTTATTGCTCTGGCTAGAACTTCCAGTACTATGTTGAACAGAAGTGGTGGAAATGAGCATCCTTGTCTTGTTTCTGACTAGGAAAGGCTTTGTATTTCATCATTGAGTATGATGTTAGCTGTCAGATTTTCATATATTATGAAAATTTTGTAACTGTTTCATATATTATGTTGAGGTAAATTTCTTCAATGTCAGAGGCTTTGCAAATTTGACTGGAAGACATATTGACTTTGTGTTCAAGATCAGTGATTGACAGATAACTTAATATCAGTAAAAGTAACAGCTGGTTACTGACTTAGAAGAAAAATAACAGCTGTAATGCCACTGAAATCAATAATTTCCATAGAAGATGGCTAAGATGGCAATCTATAGTTTGATGACTTTAGTGAAAATAGCACATTTTTTTCCCTCAGTCTTTTGAATGGACAGGAGATGGAAATTGACCTCCTATTGATTTTGTTGCAAAAGTGACCACAACTTGTATGCATGTGGCAGAAAGTCCAGGCTTGAGCAGTTAAAAATACTCATTTCTCTAATTAATATTAAACCATTTCTTCCATTTAAATAAACTATTTAACCCACCACTTAACTATGTTTTCTTCAGGGTTTTCTGGCTGTTCGTGTTACTTATAATGATGTAACTGTGCTATAAACTTTCCTAATGGAGTTCAATGAAGTTGTGAGTGAATATACAATAATAACCATTAATCAGTGATGCCTGTACGAACTAATTGTGGTAATCGAAATACCAGTGGGCTATCTTTCACCATGACCTCCTGTGGTTAACATCATTATGGAATGTCTGCTTTTATACAGCCATTGGGGAAACCAATTAAGTTGCAGTTTTCTTTCTTTTTCAATTACCAGAGCAATCTAGATCGACATGAACTACTATTTTTGTAAAACTACAGCCTGAAAATATGGTGAAATGGAATATTAAAAACCCTAGTACTAAATCTTCTCACTATAATCTATGCTGCAATTTTCCAGGCATCTCTGAAACAAAAGAATAACCAGAGTTTCAGAAGTTCTGCTTAGAGATTTTGCCACAGAATTTCTCTTTTCAGTTAGGAATTCTGTGGTTCATTTAAAAATAGTAGATACAGAAAGTGAATACAATGTTTCCTAGAAATATCAAACTATGTTTGGCTTAATAGCCTATCAATAAAAAGCATCAGTAGCAATAAATGTTGAGAAATATTCTGAATTTTGCTATAATACATTTTAACCAATTTAAGGTCAAAAGCCAAGAGCAGTGATTATAACACATAATTCCCTATTCGCTAATATTAGTTAATAAGAAATATTCATGTTGATGTCCAATAATCTATGTTGTCACAGAAAGAGATCTCCTATTAGCAATTTTTGTGATCTTGAGCAAAATAAGTCAGCGATCACAAAAACAGTCCCAATGTGAAACTGCGTGCCTTGTACTCTGTATTGCAACCCTTGAGTGGATTGTTTCTGATCCTTTAATAAAGGCTGTTTATCCTGTCAGTAAAATGAGAAGAATAATAGAACAAAGTATTTGTTACCAGACTCAAATGTGATAATATGTAGAGAGCTTAGAACAGTATCTGCTGCTCAGAGTACATGCTTTAAAAAAGCTTTTCAGTCCATATCCGTGATACTCGAATCTGCTTCCGCTATTGTTGCCTAATAAAATAACACAAAAAGCCAATGGCTCAGCGCTAATTGGTCCCCTGAGCAGTTCCGCAGAGGAAACCACTCTCAGAGGAGAGAGTTCATGCCTCTCTGCTCCGCTGAGGGCCATCTATCTGCTGGCAGGCTTTATGCTTATGGCTGGGCTCTCAAACATGCTTTCACGCATCCTGCAGTCTCAGCCGGGATGCTTCCGTTCTGCCTCTCATGATCTCTCATCCTCCAATAAGCTAATCCCTGCGGGTCTCCATGGCAGCTGGCAGAACTCAGAGAGAAAGTGTGGAAGTTCTCCCAAGAACTGGGCCCAGCTCGGGTACAGCATCATGGCCAACACAATTTATTTCCCAAAGCAAGTTACGAGAAAGCCAAGATGAAGGGAGGAGAAGAACAGGCTCCTCTCTTGAAGTGAGGAGCTGTCAAAGCTCAAACCTGAGGGGCAAACATACGTGGAACACGGAGGATTATGTCCATGAAATCACACTCCTTGACGGCACTGGAACCCAGCCACACCCCAGCCTGGGGCCTGAACCCACAGTCCCTTGCGTAGGAGGAGACTTGAAACCACTGCCTTTTAGTAACGCTGCTGGCGTGGTGCCAGGACTTCCTGAAGCTCGATTCCTTTTATCTCGATGCAGAAGGTATTCAGTGTGAAGCAAAGTGATGCGTCAAGAGTGAGTTTGTAAGCACAGGACGCTTGTGAGAGATACAGCAGGCAGGCAGGCAATGGAGTGCAGCTCCGAGGACGGAGTGGCATGTTTTTACAATGGAAGAAAGAATGGGGAAGGGAGAAGACCGCCTTCTTCCTCGATCTTGGGTAGATGCTCAGGCCTGCATCTTCAGTTCCCCCTTTGGCCCCGTATGGTCTAAAGGGGCTGTCATGGTGCTATTGAAATCATGTAGTATATTAGCAGAGGGGCTTCTTCAGTGGCTCAGTGGTGAATAATCCACCTGCCAATGCAGGAGGCTCGGGTTGGATGCCTGGGCCAGGGAGATGCCCTGAAGGAGGAAATGGCAGCCCACTCCAGGATTCTTGCCTGGGAAACCCCATGGACAGAGGAGCCTGGCGGGCTACAGTCCTGTGACTGGGCACACACATGTTGAAAGGGTGGTAACACGTATTAAAATGTGGCAGTTCATCTCAAGTTTCAGCATAATGTCTCCTTCCCCCTACTTTCTTCCTTTTTTCACCTATATTCCTATCTTAGCTACCCTCAGGGATGCAGTTTTTCAAGGTCCATTATCTTAAAGCCCTCTCAAGGCCAAATGCAGGTCTTGTATGCACTTTTCTGTGGCAGGGGCCTAAGTAAGTCTGTTTAGTTTCAAAACGTTCTGATTGTTGCTTAGCTGCCAATGTTCTGGATAGTTTCTAGCTGGTGTCTAGCTTATGGTGACCTCCTGAAGTCCCTCTGTCTTCCCCTCGTGGCATTTCTAGCTGTGTAACTAGCTTATTCTATCCTTAGCATCAACATTTGCAACCTACAGCAAGCTTATTTTTCATTTATGTGACATGACCATTATTTTCACTTGGCACCTCTGCTCAAAATGAAACTCACTCGTGGGCCCAGGTTAACAGAAAAACCTGGATCATGTTTTGCAGGAAAAGAAAACTGGACAGGACTCGGCCCTGACTGTAATTGCACCAGCCCAGGAGTGGTACACATCACTTCCATTCATAATTAATTGCCCAGAACTAGTTATAGAACCAGCTACATAGATTATGGGGCTTCTTAATGCGTAATTTAAAAATGTGCTATCTCTTATTCAAACAATTGTAGGACTTTAAGAATGGTGACATCAGAAAATTAAATCAAGCATGGGCACATTCTAACCAGGGCCCTGTGAAATGCACAGATCACATGCCCACAAATCAGCCCTGGCTAGCCTACATGCCTCCGTCCAGCAATAAATAGGTTAGAAAGTGGAAACTTACCATAAGCTCAGGAGGCACAAAATTTAACATGTTTGAAGAACACCGAACATTCTTATGATTTATTTAGTTATTATTTTTAGGGTAAGTCACCTAGGAAGTTTTGTTTTATCATACTTGTTCCTATGATGTCTCTAGCGCTCTGAGAAGCCTAGTTCTGTTATCCTTGCCTGGGCTGCACAGAATCCCTCACTAACACATGTTACTGGAGCCTGACTTCACCGAGTTCAATCTAGATTTTCATGCTACCAAGTTATATTTTACTAAGTTCACCCATTAAAAATATACCTTAATCCCTTTATTCATACCAGGCTGTTAATATGAATAATGATTCAAAGTATCCAGCATTCACTGTATAACTACATAATTATGTTAATGAGAAATACTGTCTTAATCTACTGGAATAAATCTCTAATAATGGACATTTGAACATAAATAATTAGCCTGCAGGGCAATTTTTCTAAATCTGAGAATTCCTGATGTCCTCTTAAAGCATACTGGATGGATGCAATGCCAGCCCATGTAGAAAGAGAGATGCAAGCCTGGTATTCCATCTGTCTCCCCCAAAATCAAGCTCCCTTTTCATGTATGTGGAGTCATAATTATTAATTAAGATGAATAGACAGTGCATTATCAAGTCAGGACCAGCTGAAAGCAAAAAAAAAGAGCCAGTACCAACCATCCTTTTTCCTTCCCCCATAATAGAAGGTCATATGTACAGATGATGACACATTAGAATGCAAAAATTCTATCATCTTGTGACCCTAAATTAGAGCATAAAGCAAAGCTCCCTACCAACCTGCATTGTTCATGTATTAATAGTATATGAAAAAAATACCTTTGATTGTATTAAGTAACAGATTTGGGGGTTGTTTAAGGAATTGTAACTCTTATTCTTAGACCAGTAGGTACCCAAGACTTGGTCTTCTCATGGAAGAGCAGGAATATAAGTCACCAAGTGCAGCTGAAGAGAACATTTCAGGCTTCCGTTCATATCACAGCTGCAAATAACCCTTGGTCACTGTGAATTCTTAGGCCAAACTCCGTGTCAATGAGATGGAGAAGTGTCCATCTGCATATGGGGACAAGGGAGGTGCAAATATTTACTGACCAACAATCCAGACTATATTACTCAATACGTTGCTGCTATATAGTCATAAATCCCTCTAAAAAGCCACACCTTAGGCCGATATCATTGGATTATATATCATAGAAGAGTATATATTTGGCAATATAGTAGATAAGAGAGAGGGAGATTTTGTTATAGCTAAATGGCCTTTCTTTTTGTGCTTAACCATGTTCACATTTTCAGTAAAAATTCATAAAGACAGAATCAGTAAATTTTTTATGTATAGGTTAGTTAGAAGAAAGCAAATTTAAACTCTGATAGACGTTGCTTGTTATTCTTTGCTGCCACTTACTACCCAAGTGAATCTGAGCTAGTTACATTTTTAGTCTAAACCATAATTCCTTCATTTGTGAAATAATTTAAAAATCTATGTTTTTGTTGTGAGGATTATTTTAATATATGTAGACCAATACCACGTCTAGAAGATTATATGTATTTCCATAAATAGTAGCTAATATGAATTAACATAATGGAGTATATAATTAGTCTGATGAATCAGTAGGTAGGTCTCCACACTCAAAGAAAATGAAGCATTTAGGCAATTAACCTTGTAACTTAACACACACACACACACACACACACACACACACCAATTATTTAAGTGATTCTATACAAAGCAGGATTTTGAAGTGAAGTCTGGTGATAGGGTCTTAATTTATTTTGTGGTTGTAATTTGTCTGTAGCTAACTTTCCTTTCACTGGGATACCTTGTTGGAACTGTTCATCTCTGAACTTAGAGAGCTAAGGGCAATATTCAGTATGTACCACAGCCCTTTTTCTTTCAATCTGAGATACTACCTTTTTAATAGAAAAGGATCGGGCTACTTACTAACATCCTGGAGTTATTTGGTTTGGCTTCAGTTTCTGTACTTAAAAATTTATGCTTATAATACTTTCTTGTTAGTTTTATTTTTCCCTCTTTTGTTCAGTATAGGACATATTCAGATTATGCTTACTTCTGTTATCATTTGTAAGGCAAATATCCTTACAAATATTGTACAAACAAAAGTTTTAGTTTTACTAGAGATTATCTTAAAACATATATTTCACAAATGTATATGATAAATCTATGTTAATATGTACACTAATGGGAGTCTTATAACAATAAAGTGCTATTTTACTTTCATTAAAGGTCAATAAAGAGAAATCATTTTGCTGTAAGATACAACAGAGAGATGTCATAAGATACAGTGTATTGACTTAAAGTTTCCCTGACTTTTTAAACTCTTTTTAAAGAGTTTCTTTGAAACTGTTAAGAGTGAATATTCAGAAGAATGATATAATGCTGTGCATTAGTATAAGTAGGTATTAGGCACTCTACATTGTTAACATTCCAGTGTTTCTCTTAAATTATTCAATTTGTTATCCACTTGCCTGGATTATTCATGATTATTATGTCTGTTTTCCTTCTCATATTTATTAACTTGATTGATGAGATTTTTAAAAAGATAATAATAGATAATTATTTTTATAATATTAAAATAAAGTGTAATGACCTACTATTTTAAAGTCTATTTATTGGTGTTTACTTGTAGACATAGAAAAAGAAAATTGATCTATGTAAAACAAAAGTAATAAATACTCCCCATTTACATTCTCTTATCTGTAAATCAGTTTACCTTTCTGTCTTTCTTACCTGCCATTAACTCTCAAGAAAGGAGAGTGAATATCATCTGAGAGAGGAAAAGTTCTGTTGAAAAATTCTATTATTCAAGAGTGTAGGAAAGCTATCCACGAAACCCCAGTGGACATTAGAAAGGAGAGTAATGTATTCAAATGTGTGGTAAAGGTTAGGTATTTGTGTCCTTATATATTTCCTACAGAAAACCCCAATTGGAGAGAGTGGGTCTTTAAAACGTCAGGAGGGAATAACCAGTGACATGATCACTGAGAAGTTGAAGAAGGCTGCAGACCCTTGGGAAAAGACTGGCATGTGGCCATGTTCAGCTTGGCATTTGCGAAATAATATGGCATGAGGAGATGCCAGTGTTCAGAACGATAAGTGTGAGGCAGTCCTCACTCCCTACTAGCTTTCGAGTGTGTATATAGGCATTAAGAATTGTCCTTTTGGGGACTTCCCAGGTGCTCCTGCGGTTTAGACTCCACACTCCCACTGCAGGAGGCATGAGTTCAATCCCTAGTCCAGGAACTAAGATGCCACATGCTGTGCAGCACAGGCAAATATTTCTTTTTCCAATTTTTTTTTAATGAAATGCTAAGGTAAAATAATTTTTTTTTTTAAAGAAGAAATCTCTTTGTCCTGGAAAAGGGCTTTCAGTAAGCCAGCAGAGACCTAGGTTGGAATATGGCGGAACACGTTTTTAGAACGACATGCTTTAAGGTAGTTGGCATCACCATGTCCATGAGCCACGGGGCTCACTCACAGCTTGGTGGTCATCTGTACAGGGGATAGAAGAGCCACCGTTCAGTGGAGGCCAGAATGATTCAGAGAAAATCATCCGGATCCCCCACCCTATTTCCTGACATGTAAACATTATGGCCAGAACTCAAAATGTATCTTAGAGCCAGCAGAGGGAAGAGGTACAGTGGTGATTGTTTCATTCAAGACAGATGAATGTACCTAAAGAAAATTCAAGTTTCTGAATTCAAATGAATTTGCTGGATTGTTCTAAATATAGTAGGTGGGACTGTGGTGCCTTTTCTACTCCACAAGTTGACATCAAAGAAATGATAGAAAGCCAAACCAAAGAAAAACTAGATTTTCTTTGTACACCTGCATGCCCATTAGCAAAATTACAAATCATTACATATAATTTCACTTGTTGTAGAAGAAATGATGAAAATCCAGCATCTAGCCTCCAAAGTCTGTGCTATTCTTATTTATCAGAAACAATCCCCAAGGCAACTGTCACCTATAAAGAGAGATTCATGGCATGGATGGCAACAAGGAGCAGTTTTCAAAAAGCAAACAAACACATCATTCAGTTCCACAAAATTCAAACATGCATTCAAATATCTGGTTTCATTATAAGGTTAGCAATAGCACTTTCCCTTAAAACTAGCTCTTCCACTTCCAAATGATAGTATTTATTACTTAAGGAAACTAAAAACAGCTTTAAAATTATTTTGTTTTTGTGTGTGTATATGTGTGTGTTTTACACTTATCAGTTAGACAGTATGCTAGACTTAAAAGGATTAGTTAAATGTTTTATCTTAATTCAGGTTGGAACTTGCGTTACATTAAGACTTGTCTGATTGTCATCCCCTGTCAGTTTTATATTGCAATTATGATATGAAAGAAAATGCCCAATAGGTCTACTTTAATACCAAGTACAATGATGTTCTAACAGCTCACAGATATAGTTTAATATGGTATTGTAACTGACGAGTGAATCTAAGCTCCCAGAGGCCATTTGCAGAAAATTACAGACAGAAATGGCCAACAAGGATCTACCATTATGAGCTCATTTTATAGCTAGAGTATTGTTTTGCTTTTTGTTTTATAAATTATGAAATTTATATTAAGATGCTCATTGGAAGCTAGAATCGATGATTTCTGAGACACTTGGGGAGCTACAGGCCCCATTATTTTGTGACTAGAGTAAAGCTTTACAAAGACTCTAAGGCTATTGTTTGTATTTTCAGGGAACACTAAGAGAATCTTTATTCTGGAAGTCCAGATACTGAGGAAGCATTTTTGTAATTCATCATTATGAAAATTTCAGAAGCTAAGAGCTCCCTGAACCCCTGGGGCATGTAATTCAGTGTATATGTTAATTCAGGGATTAGGATTCGAGTATAAATTCTTTTTTAAAAAATCCTATAAAACTTTCTGTACTGATAATGTTACTTTAATTGTAGGGTAGGATGGGTGATAGGCAAACATCCATGTCTTAATTGCTGCAGTGAGACTCCATTAAAGAATTGATAGTTAACTTTAGTAAAGAATGTTTTTATTTAAGGGTATAGTTAAAGTTTTAGATGTAGCACTCCTACTTTGAATCTGCATTTCTTAGAATTTTTTTTCATAAAAATTTTAATTCTGCAGAATATTTTCAGCAAGTAGGAATATTTTCTCATTTGTGAGAAAATTGAGAGAGATTATAAATCTGTGAAAAAGTTATATGCATATATTTAATACATCTCTTTGTCCTTCCAGTATTAGGATTTTCCAAATATCTTTGTTTAAAGAAAAAATAAAATACAAGCAGACACATTTCTTTTCCATAGAACTGTTTTCTCCCTTTTGTCCCTCCTCTCCCCGCTTCTCATTTCAAGCAGGTAATCAAATCCTTAGCATTTTTCTCCTTGTAAGGTTAAAAAAAAAAAAAGAAACAAAGAAACAAAACCAAAAGCAAGCACACAAAAAACCTGTTTGAAGCCAAGCCTTATAAATCTGTATAAAATTATAAATTTGTGGCAGAGGTTATGTCAAGATGTTGAGACTGGAGTGTGCTGGGGAGGGTATAGATAAAGGGCAAATGGTGCAGAGGCTGAAGGTGCCTTGTGACAGAAGGAATAAGTGGGTGTCAGAGCTGGTGATGGACAGGGAGGCCTGGCGTCCTGCAGTCCGGGCTCGCAGAGTCGGACACGACTGAGCGGCTGCACTGAACTGGACTGAGCGTTAAAAGGCAGAGCCAGAGGGGACACCATCAACCTCTGCCGGGCAGGAAAAGGACCTGCACACAGGGTGAAGCTGCCCTGCCTTCTCCCTCTGCCCGTGTACTAGAAGTGAAAGCCAAGAGAAGAGGTAGGGTGAAAGGGAAAGTTGCCCAGTCGTGTCCAGCTCTTTGTGACCCCATGGACTTAGTCCATGGAATTCTCCAGGCCAGAATACAGGGGTGCATTGCCCTTCCCTTCTCCAGGGGATCTTCCCAACCCAGGAATCGAACCCAAGTCTCCTGCATCACAGGCAGATTCTCTACCAACTGAGGCGGTGTAGAAAAGGAATCTAGAATTAGAATAAATGTCCAAGACATGGATTCACATAACTGTTACCAGTTCTGAATTTCTGGGACCTGTCATATTGTTCTCCGTAGAGTGAGTAATGATCAAAATCTCAAGATTTGTCAGTGACACTAAAGGCTGTACCATTTCACTTAGCAGTTCACGAGAGCTAAAGGTCCGCTAGTGAGTTTCACAGGCCTGGGGGAGGCCTGTATAAGCAAACGCAAGGATAAATTAGCACACCTGTTTCTCTAGGACCCCGTGCTCTTAATTATCAACCATAGACTTGTACAACCTGTAGGAGTTACTAAGATTATTATTGTTTGCTTGTTGTTGTTTTTTTTAATACAGTGATAGGGTGATAGTTGATTGTGATCAAAATGGTCAGATGAATTCCCTCATTTTTCTATAGCATTAGACCTATAAACTCCAGTTTCTTTTCAGCCCTGAGAGTAGGTTAATCCTAGTTTGCATGACCTAGTATATTTGATAGTTAGATCCAATCCATTTTTTGAAAACATGTCTTATTGGCTCTTTTATACACTTTGCTATTATATTTCTTATATGCAGTAGTTAGAAGACATTTGAAGAAGTTTGCTGCATTTCTCCAAGTAAATTATTTCATTTTGCCTAATTTTTAAACTTTGATAAAATATGAATGATAAAATATCCTACTAAATATTATAGTTATATTAATATTTTATCTTAGCATAAATAAAAAGCAATTATTGGAACAGATGTTGAGGTTTTCACAATAATATTTGAATTTTATGTTTGCACAGATTTTGGGTAATATTTAAATTAATTATGTATGGACCTATTACATTAACACATTGAATAGAATATTCAGATCATTTACAATTTCTGTGTAAAAGTTTATAATTTCTTTGATACACACAGGCTTATAGGTATATACCTTTAGAAATTGTAATTTAAATATGCATATTTTGAGGATATTGATATTATGTTTATATTTATCAACTATATTTACCTTATAGAAGGTTTTTGTGATTTTAGAGTGTGCAAAATTTGCACTTCATAAGTCAACTCTTGATTTATGGAAGCATCAAACAAAAACTTTCGAGAAGTCTGATAGAAAAATAAAAGAAATGTCAAGGTTCTCCCAAAGTGCCCTCATAAAAATACTTTTTCTTCATTGTATAGCCTGCTTTATCAAAAAAGATTGTGGACATTTCTGCCTTAAATAAATCATAAATATTGCATCCTTGTCACACAAATCAAGTGAATAGGTACTCTATCCACCTAATTCCTGCACCAGAACATCAACACTCAGTCATTTTCTTCTTTGGCATATTTATTATGGGACTGCTACATTTTTTTGTGGCCAATGTATGTCCTGTTAGTAATTTTGCCCTGTACAGTACAGCTTATATCTCAGCTTGGGTGACAGCAGAAAGTCATACGGTGGAGAGAAGGGATTAGAATGCAAGCCTTGAGCTAGGCTGTGTGAAGCAGACTGCTACTCCAGACCAAGCTGGGTCTTCATATTCTGCAGTTGGTGCTGGGTCCAGACTGTACCATTTCCCAGTTCCTAGTAGAAATGATCCCAAAGGCCTGGCCAAAACTATACAGTGCATCTCCCTCAAATACAGTGCATCTCCCTCAAACTGTAGTCCAGGAGAGAATGCTAGGATGTAACACATTTATTGGGTCATGCTTTCAGTTTTGCTACACCTGAGGTCGGAAACATATTTAGATATTTTAGATGGCAGGTACCTTTAGAGCAGGGCACTACTGACATTTTGAACTGGATGATTCTGTCACGGGGAGCTGTCCTGTGCATCGTTTTGATATATATTAACACCAGCATTCCTGACTACACTGTAGATGCTGGGCGTACAATCTCTCCCAGTTGTGACAATGAAGGCATTGCCAAATGTCCTCTGGTTGGGGGCGGGGGGGGGATAGCTGTCCTGGGTTGAGAACCACTACTTAATGTAGGAAAGATGGCATATGTACCTTCACAGGAATTCAAAGCATCTTCTGGATACACATAGGAGTCAATGAAGTTTGCATTTACTGAGAATCTATTAGGTGTCAAAACTGAATTAAGTGTCTGCACATACATTTATGCATCTGTTCTTCCCAACAGGTAAGAGAGATTATAGGTGAGAAAATGGAGACACGAGCAGTTGATTGACTTCCTAGGATTCAAAGTCAAATGCTCATGATACCAAGGGACATGAAATGAATAAACACTAAAAATTACTGTTTAGGTATACAGTAATATCTCACAAGTTTTCTAGTGCCAGACTAGCTTTGAATCTACTACCATGATGTCAGACACCTGTGTGTTTGTGTTGGTCCTCTAGAGCTGAGTCTAGGTCAGGAGCTGAGCATTTGAAGGAAAATCCTATGTAGCATAGCATTTACTCTATTCTAAAGAACACTCAAACTAAGAATAAAATCGGGAACTATACTTAATGTCTTGTAATGACTTACAATGGAAAAGAATCTGAAAAAGAATATATATATATATATGTATGTATGATAACTAAATTGCTTTGGTATATACTTGAAACTAGCACAACATTGCAAACTACCCATATCTTATTATAAAATATCTATTCTTTGAAAAATGTAAAGTGTGTAAAGAATAAAATCATAGGAATTGTATAGATCATTACTAGAAAACAACATTTGATTATCATGTTCATATAAAGTATAAAACACCTCCATGAGGCAAGCCAATTGTAATCATCATATTCTAGAACTTTTCTTCTCTTCACTGAGATACTATAGCCAAGCCCTTCCACTGGAAGGGAAATGACTTTGCTTTGGAGAAGGAAATGGCAACCCACTCCAGTACTCTTGCCTGGAAAATCCCATGGATGGAGGAACCTGGTAGGCTACAGTACATGGGGTCTCAAAGAGTCGGACACGACTGAGCGACTTCACTTTCACTTTCACTTTTACATGGGAATTAGAATGGAGACTTGTAATGTACTCTTTCCTTTTGGAGCTCTCTGCTTTTGGATTCTGTATTTAGCTTGGCTTACTCTACCATTACATTCTCCATGTCTTCCTGATGGGTACGTGGACATAAACTTTAGAAATATTGTATAACTAAGAACATTTGATCTTGCTCTTATTCTTAAAATTTTGTTATATTTCATATTGCCCATCATTTATTATTTTTTTAAAAAAACTTTAAATCAAATATCCACAGAAGTGTCTTCGTTTAACATAATAAAGATAATTTGTTGTTGTTTAATTGCTCAGTTGTGTCTGACTCATTGCGACCCCATGGACTGCAGCACGCCAGGCTTCCGTGTCCATCACCAACTCCTGGAGCTTGCTCAGACTCATGTCCTTTGAGTCAGTGATGCCATCCAACCATCTCATCCTCTCTTGTCCCTTGTTCCTCCTGCCTTCAAACTTTCCCAGCATCAGAGTCTTTTCTAATGAACTGGCTGTTCGCATCAGGTAATATTCCCCCGCTCCAAACTAAAGAATCTGTCTGCAGTGCAGGAGACCTGGGTTCGATTCCTGGTTTGGGAAGACCCCTTGGAGAAGGAAATGGCAAGCCGCTCCAATACCCTTGCCTGGAAAATCTCATGGACAGAGGAGCCTGGTGGGCTGCAGTCCATGGGGTCGCAAAGAGTCAGGCATGCCTGAGCGACTAACACTTACTTGTTTACTTACCAAACTACAGTTAGTTGAGACAAAACTAAAGTTTTTGATAAAGAGGATTTTAAAAAATATACCTGAAATTACTATTATTGTTTCACATTTTTTAGAAATTTTGACAAAAGCATTATTTTAGCTAAGAGATAAGCAATTATCTAGGAGATGTAAGTGCTAAGTGGTTAAGAACCTACCTGACAGTTCAAGAGACTTAAGAGATGTGCGTTCGATCCCTGGGCTGGGAAGATCCCCTGGAGGAGGGCATGGCTACCCACTCCAGTATTCTTGCAAGGGGAATCCCCATGGACAGAGGAGCCTGGTAGGCTACAGACCACAGGGTCGCAAAGAGTCAGACACAACTGAGATGACTTAGCATGCATACACACAGGAGATATAAGAGTATCAAACACCTATGTAAAGGTCTCACGCATTTTAAGAAAGAAAAATAAACAACTCAATGTGCCATGATAATTCACAGAAAAGCAAATACATCCAAATAGCTAAATACACATGAAAATATACTCAAATATAATATTAAGGGAATTCAAAGTAAATTGGCATAGATATTTTATCCATTTAATTGGCAGGTATTAAAATGTAAACATGTGAGAGAAAGTATATTTTTATTCATTGTTGATGGAAATGTCAAGTTTACAGCTTTGGGGAACGTAATTTCACTGTTAAATTGAAAAGATGGTTATCAGATGCAATTAGCAGAAAAATCTAATATGACAATGGAGGGGCAAAATAGGTTTCTGTCTCACATAAATAAACCTAGAGATGTACAATCTGGTTAGGACACTCCATAGCTTACACGTCAGGATTTTCAAAGAATACAAAAGTTCCAGCCACTGCATTTGTACTTCAATTAGTACATGAAAGAAAAGCATTCAAGGGCTCATTGCTTCCACTTAAGGATGTTTTCTAGAAATTGTGCCTTTATTAATCACATAGCCAGTTTTAGCTACAAGAAATAAATAGGCTCATCTGAAAGTTAAGGGGTATATTGCTAAGGAAGAAGATGAAAGGGTATTAAGAGATGACTAGCCACATACTCTTTGATGGGGCAAAAGAAAAAATGTAATAGCATATAAGGATATGTCTTCTAGGATATGTGTTGTAGCATTGTTTATAGTGGAGGAAAATAGGAAACTCGGTAACTATCTCTCAATATACTTTGGCCACCTGATGCGAAGAACTGACTCATTGGAAAAGACCCTGATGTTGGGAGGGATTGGGGGCAGGAGGAGAAGGGGATGACAGAGGATGAGATGGCTGGATGGCATCACCGACTCGATGGACATGAGTCTGAGTAAACTCTGGGAGTTGGTGATGGACAGGGAGGCCTGGCATGCTGCCGTTCATGGGGTCGCAAAGAGTCGGACACGACTGAGTGACTGAACTGCACTGAACTGAAGCAGCTTAGGGTACGTATATATCATGTCAGTGAAATGTATGAATTAAAGGAATACAGCATGCCTTAGACATATTTCTATAGAGTATGGCTAAGTATGAGAAAAACTGAGACTTGGACACCTGACCTTAGGCATTATAATCTTGTGGTGATCATCAGATGCGTTAATGACTCCAAAGGCACTTTGAAACCTATCAAGTGCCAAGTAATGGAAGGAATCTTTGTGCAACACCCTTGGTATAAAATTACAGATACTAGATTAACACATTCAACAGATAATCTAACTTCCTCAGTGTGTCCCCTAGACGACCCAGACTGGCAGTCTAACCATTGCGTTTCCAGACTCCCTTAGATCTGCGGTGCTGATGTGATTTATGTTCACCAGTCAGAAGCACTGCTGGAAAACTAGAATTCAGATCTGAGCTGGGTGGGGAGAGAAACAGAGTGTCAAGACCCCTTTTCCTGGTGGGACTCGCCGTGGGGTCCACACTGCCTCGGAGCAGACAGGCGAACTTTAGAGAGCTCTTCACAAGGCAGTGCTTGGTTGTCAAGGAGCAGCAGCAGCTTCGACTGTTCAGGTCTGTCTTGTGACCTAAGAAACTGTTTCTGGATACTCAGCCTGAAGTCTGTCTTACCAGCTCGCCTGATCATTCAAGCTATCCAGTTCCCTGTAACAAATCCTTCTCTGGTTAATCAGCAAGGGTAGACCGTGTTCTTGTGAAGCGAATCCTATATGATGCTGTGTTTTTTTACTATTTTAATTTGAGAAGATCAGAAAACTTGTCTGTGCTCCTCTAATAACCCTTCAAATATGAAATATGCCAGGACACCCACATCTTTAAGACGTATGATTTTGCTAAAATGACTAAAACAGATTAAGGCATGATATCAAAATCTATGCAGCAAAAATTTAATCACTGCAGAAGCCTGTGTTATCTGACTCGTCTGACTTCCTAGTCTCTTCCTCCTGTTTTCTTACCGTTAGCAGTGAAAACAAGGTTATTAGAGGTTATCCCTCTTGTATGCCCCTTTATTGGTCAAGTGCATATTCATTAAAATTTTGTGCATTCTAGCACAAGCTTCTTATCCAGGAGGAGAATACACGGATCCAAAATGCTGCCTGATACGTGTGGCCTACTGCAACCTTGTCACAGGAATAATAAAGCATATTATTCACATTTATTAGTATATGGTAATGAGTTATTGAAAAAAAAAATGACTTTGCACCAAAATAGAGACATCTAGCCAACTGAGGGCCAGACCTTCTGGGACTGGCAGTTCAATGAAAGTTGAAAAAATATGTTTTGACAGCAACGCCCTTTCATCAACTGAAGGATTATTAATGTATAAACCCAGCAGTTTTGTAACTGATGAAG
The DNA here is from genome assembly GCF_023699985.2 of Odocoileus virginianus. Lineage (NCBI taxonomy): Eukaryota > Metazoa > Chordata > Mammalia > Artiodactyla > Cervidae > Odocoileus > Odocoileus virginianus. The sequence goes on from NC_069676.1 coordinate 94,521,111, forward strand.
AGGATGGCATTGGAAGAAATCCTGCCCTCAGCTAGATAAGCACAGCTCACAGCATCCGTGTCCTCTGAGCTGTCATATGCCCGTAATTCTCTGCCATGCATCGAATTATCTGCACCATGAGGGGAAGGGACAAGGAAAGAAGGAAAGGCTGCAAAGACAGAAAGGAGTTAGCCTGTATGCCACTGACCACTGAGAAGTCTGTTTCTCTTTACAGATACTGGATTCAGAATCACTGCCAGTGAAGGTCATTCATTTTGCCTAGAATAAAACACAGTAGCCATGTAATTGTCTTAATCCCCGGTATGAATTTCCTCCCATGCGTTACGCTTCCATCTCTCATTTCTTTTGTCTCATCCGTGTCTCCTATTATAGTGGCTTTAATACGCTTACTCCTCAGTCTCGTATTGGCCCTGCTTCAAATCACGTACTGTAGGTAATTAGCTTCGGTGTGTCTGAGCCTGTGTTATCTCTGCCTGTTCCGTTCTCAGCAGAGTCTTTTAGGAGTTCCTTTCTTCATTTGGAATGTAAAACAGTCAGGACAGAACCAGTGTCTGCTGAGCGCTGTGTGGTTTAGTTTGTTCATAATTTCAAGCAACTAATAGCTCTGCTTTGTTTCCTTGATTAAAAACACAAATCCAGTGGCAGAAACATTGTTTAATTAAAAAATAATGAGTGAGTCAATCTAAAATTAAAGAGAGGAAGGGGCTGCCATGTAACCGAATCCCTAAAGATAAAACCGAATGTGAAGCAACAAGAATATGCAGAATATAAAAACAAAATATTCTTAGAAAAACTATAGGGTGGATTTCACCCAGATCACTCATTTGGCCTTTAACCAAAATTAATAATAATTACTTGCACGGGCAATTTTTTTATGAGACGCAGTTGATCAAGAAAGGATGCATTTACAGCATTTGGTTATAAAATTTAAAAAGCGGTGGTTGAAAAGAAATTGGGTGGAAATTCTTAGCATGGTGTGCCCTGTATTCAGTCTGCCCTCAGGAAACATACAGAGGACAGAAAATGTGGTTAAAAGATCCTGAGACTGTTCCCTGGCATGGACAGATGAGAGTGATGGAGACAGCATCCAGGGTAAATAAATCGTGAAGAAAACTATCACAGTGGGATTTCAGTTGGAGCAGGAAAATGTTCCAGGAGGCAGCCCCCCACCTTCAGTCTGTATCTTCAAACTGAAAAAATAGTGGAAGTCATCATAGCTCTGTCTAGGTGATGAGTCCAAGCGATAAATAGGGAGCACGGAAGCCACAACACTTTAAAGGAGCAGAGTGCCGGGGTGGAGGTGAAGCAGTACACCTAGAACTTGAGTCCAGAGGTCACCTGTCCTTCACCCTCTGCACACGTCCTTCCCCTCTGCTGCGCAGGGCAGTGGCCTTATCCTCTGGGGAGAGACCAGCTGATGAGCTAGGCCTTACAGTTACTGCATCAGGTTTTCGGTGATGCAGAATTTCCACACCATGGGACGAAATACGCAGTTCAAGCCTGGTGGAGAGTACTCGGGTAGATTCTTTTTCACACAAGCTCAGAAGAGAGGCTAGAACTGTGGTTCCTCCAACAGAGACTTGGACATCCCCTGCTGAACTCACACTTTCCTATGCCCAGAACAGTTATACATAATCAGAAAAACAGACATAAAGTAATACCTGCAAACTCCAACTCAGACGGGGGGGATGAAGAAGTCATTCATCGTATCCACCCCATGTGGAATCCTACCACGTCCTCCCATAACATTTAGAGTTAAAGTGAAAAGTGAAAGTGAAAATCATTCAGTTGTGTCCAACTCTTTGCAATCCCTTGGACTATACAGTCCATGGAATTCTCCAGACCAGAATGCTAGAGTGGGTAGCCTTTCCCTTCTCCAGGGAATCTTCCCAACCCAGGGATCAAACCCAGGTCTCCGGCATTGCAAGTGGATTCTTTACCAGCTGAGCCACAAGGGAAGCCCTATAATTAAATCCAGCTCTTTAATCACAGTTATTTTGGACGCAATTGTGTTTTCCAAAATTTGTGTGTTAAAGCTCTGAGCCCCAGTATTTTGGAATGTGACTGTGCTTTAGAATGGAAATAGGACCTTTAAGGAAATAATGAAGGTTAAATGAAGTCATAAAGATGGGACCCTAATACAATATGCTGCTGCTGTTAAGTCACTTCAGTCGTGTCCGACTCTGTGTGACCCCACAGATGGCAGCCCACCAGACTCCGCCGTCCCTGGATTCTCCAGGCAAGAACACTGGAGTGGGTTGCCATTTCCTTCTCCAATGCATGAAAGTGAAAAGTGAGAGTGAAGTCGCTCAGTCGTGTCTGACTCTTAGCAATCCCATGGACTGCAGCCTACCAGGCTCCTCCGTCCATGGGATTTTCCAGGCAAGAGTACTGGAGTGGGGTGCCATTGCCTTCTCCGAATACAATATGACTGGTATCCCTATAATGTAAGAGGTTCTGTTTTTGTGATGGTCTCTGCATTCTTGTTCATTATGTAAAGAATAATTTATGCAGAAACCTTCTGCCCTTATTGGTACCTTTCATGACTTCCCTGTGGAAAACAGCGTGGTCAGTCTGCTGGGTGAGAGTGTAGCATCCCCATCTCCACTTTCTGTGTAGGAATGATATGTTTAATCTTGCGGCTCGGGTGTTCTTTCAGGACTTCACCGGGTTCATAGCAAACAAAGGTCTCCATGTGGCCACGTGGGTAACTGCTCGGCAGACCTTTAATGATAACCAGTTTGGGCACTGCTCTAAGCCTTATCTATTGTCTGGTTACACAGAAAGGAAAGGAAAAGCTGGTGGCTTTGTAGTCCTTGCCCATTTCTCAATTAACTCTGAGGGCAGGGGCATGCTTAATAATATTTTCAAATCAGGACATGAAATACAAAACAAAGTCTGTTTTTAATATTCATCTGCATTAACTTTATCCTGAATGAGTGAGGTGTTTAGGATCAGAAATAGATTTCATATCAATGACTTTAAAATAACTAATAGATATATTGGACACCTGTCCCCAGGCCTTCTCCATGGGGTCAAGCGATCAAAGGAAGGTCAGATGTTTCCTGGAGGTAACAGGTCACTCTAGTGTTGAGGGATAGGAGAAATGATTTTGTTCTGGTTATAAAGGGGAAGGAGGAAGCTGACTCCTCCCCTCCTGAAAGGGTCTTCTTCTTACTCCAATCATTCGATACATAAACATAAGTAAAATTGCTTTAAGAGCAAGCTGGTACCTCTTAAGCTTTAATGACCTAGAAGTGAGAAGTGAAGCCATTCAGTCATGTGCGACTCTTTGCAGCCCCATGGACTGTAGCTTTCCAGGCTCCTCCGTCCGTGGGATTTTCCAGGCAAGAGGACTGGAGTGGTTGCCATTTCCTTCTCCAGGGGATCTCCCTGACCCAGGATTCAAACCTGGGTCTCCCACATTGCAGGCAGACGCTTTACCCTCTGAGCCACCGGGGAAGCCCTAATGACCTAAGGTATCTTCAATTCTTGGGGTTTCCTTCCTTGTTCATCCTAGAGAGGGGATGCTCTAGTCTTTGCCTCATCTTTGGGCTTAACCTAGAGATCTCATCAGGGCTGTAACCACTTAGCCTGCCAGGATCAGAAAAATTAACTAGAGAACAAGCTACAGATTTAATTCTCATGGTTTGTGAAAGGTGTTAAGAGACTGGAGCTTTTATTGGAGTACCAAGGGATCCAGGAAAAATTTATTTTTCTACAAAAGATAAATATGACTTTACACAAGGATCAAATGGACAACAGAAAAAGTATTAACAGGTTCCATCAAAGAAAAATTTCACAACATGGAGATTTGAATCTATAGAACTAAAGTACACATCTGTTTTTAGAAAATTAATGTGAATATGTTTAACTCTAAATAACTGGACTTTAAAGATAAAATTCTTATGTATCCAGGTAGGGAAAAATTCTACCTAAAAATTGAGAAAGATAAACTGCCCTCATATGTCTGTACAGCATTATGAACTGTCCAGAAATAATAGAAGACTTCCAAAACTTGGAAATAAAGTATAACTTAAGAGGTGTTAAACCTAGGTAACCTGATTTTGAATTGAAAGTGTAACATACAGACATCTTAATCCATAAAGGAGCTCAGTGTATATGACATTCACAACTTCTTCTTGAAAAACTAAAAAACAAACCAAAATAAAAAATTACTGAATAATGAAATGCAGCCAAGATGATGCAAATACTAAAAATATGGTGAAAGGATTAATGTAACATTCAATTACAAACAACAAAGCGATGTCTTTGGGTCCTGGACAAAACTAAATATAACTCAAGAGTTGTATATACAGTCAGATCTTTCTTGAGTATAAAGGGAGCAGATGAGGCTTCCAGTGTGGCTCTGTGATAACGGAACCTGCAGTCAGTCAATGCAGGAGGCGTGGATTCCATCCCCGATCCGTGAAGAAGCCACATGCTGCAAAGCAACTTAGCTCGTGTACCACTGCTACTGAGCATGTGCACCCCAGAGCTTGTGCTCTCAACACGAGCAGCTGCCGCGATGGGAAGCTCATGCCCACAACTAGAGAGTTGCCCGTGCTCTCTGCAACTAGAGAAAAAGCCCTGCAGCAACGGAGACCCAGCACAGTCAAAAACAAATCAATAAATAAAATTATTTAAAAAAGAGAGAGAGAATAAGTTTATCAAATATGGGAGAAGTCAAGGAATGGATCATCCATGAGACTCTTCTGGAAAATACTACTATTGGAAATCATTCCATTAAGAGATATATAATATGTAGACATCAAGAGTTAGATTTTTGAGTACTGGAAATATTATAGGATGATGGGGAGTTTCGCACTCCATTAGTTGAAGTTTACATTTGTAATAAATTCTAAAAAAATGCATCTGAATGTTTATACCCTCCTCTGTTTCAATAGTTAACATAGCCATTTAGTCTAATGAAATTATTAAGGATTTTTTAAAAGATATCTGATGAAAGACAGTGATACCAGAACCACTTGTAAAAAAGTAAAATTTTCTTTTGATCTTCTAAGACAAGAAGAGTTGTGGAACACCTACGATATTATGTGTTAATTTTCTGCAAATGCGGGTCTTACAATTTTTATTAGGGTAAATTGTGTTCTTTCTGGATATAAAAATATTCACACACTAGCTAGCTAGCTAACTAGCCAAATAGACACAGGAAATCCAGACATGTCAATGGGAACCCCAGAACTATTACAAACTCAACAGTTATATGTATAAATAAATAAAATAGTAGACTTTAAAATTTGAAGTAGGGAAATTAAAACATTTTCTATTCTGATAAACTTTATAGACTTTTTATATAAGTGATATACATCTACCTGTGGTATAGATGTTAGCTCAATTCTTTCTGCAGTTTGGGTTTCTGGAGTGAAATATAAAGCTATCAAAATTTGTGAATAAATTTATTTGTAGCATTTTATTTTCTAAAATACAGTTTTAAAGTATTTTGTATTTATATAATATTTCACAGGGCAATAAAGGATCTTGAGCATAAATTCAGTTATGTGAACTGGTTGACTTAAAATTAAGGCTGACAAAAAGTTTGGAAATAAAACTCTTCTTGAGCCAACTTTAAAGCTTCCTAAGCAACTTTTAAAATAAAATTTTGCTAATTATAGTGTCAGCCTACTGTTTGGCCACAATTGTAAATATTAAGTTAAATATAAAGATCATCAGTAGATACATTCAGATGTGCTTTAGGGTCTAGATTTTTCTGTTTTTTAGTTCTACGTCAGGTTATATTTCTTTCTTTGTTTGGAGTTATGTGAATAAAACTTTCCCTTAAAGACTCATGTCCTTGTCATCCTCTTATCATCAGAGTTAGTCAACAACATCTATTGATCATACTTTCACAGACTGCACAATTCAAGTTTATTTAGCCCCAAGAGGAAGAATACCCAGCAGGGTGATTCTTACCCTGCAGGATGTATAAGATTGGTTATGGAATTTGTTTCCCTTTAACTGACACAAAATGTTAATTTCCTAAAGTCATTTTGAAACCAAGACACTCACAGAAACCTGTATGATATGTCTTGTTTCTAAGATATTAAAATTTTTCTTCATTTTTTTACTTTAATTAGTTTGTTATAGTGCTGAACTAATTAGTTTTATTCCCAAGATCAAAACTACATATGGGTGATGTAAGTCTATAATGTATACTATGACTTATCACTACCGTTACTATGACTTTTTTTTTTTCTGGCAATTATTTTAATATTCTGAGGAAGTCACTTCAATTCCTAAACTTCTTTAAGCTTGGCAATATAAAACAGAAATGAATTCCTTCTCAGATTCTGGTTTATTCCAATAGGCAGATCAGCGCTTAGGCTACTGAAATTTGTAATGCATATGTTGCAAATATATATGTGTATTTGTAAATGTATATGTATGATTCTACTTATATATATTATATACATGCATTTAGTGAATACACACACATATTTCTATACCTACACATGTCTATGTTGGTTGGTGAAGAAGTTTGAGGTAATTGAATAGGAGATTTCATTTAATATGTATTTACTAATGTAGAACGTGTATTACCTTTATATAAGAAAAAGTGTTTTATCATCTAACTCTTATACGTCATATTACTATGCTGTTGTTGTTCAGTCGCTAAGTTGTGTCCACTCTTTGGGACCCCATTGACTGCAGTACACCAGGCCTCCCTGTCCTTCATCATCTCCTGGAGCTTGCTCAAACTCCTGTCCAGTGAGTCAGTGATGCCATCCAACCATCTCATCCTCTGTCGTCCCCTCCTCCTGTTGCCCTCAATCTTTCCTATCGTCAAGGTCTTTTTCAATTAGTTGATTCTTTGCATCAGGTGGCCAAAGTGTTAGAGCTTCAGTTTCAGCCCCAGTCCTTCCGATGAACACACAGAACTGATCTCCTTTAGGATGGACTGGTTGGATCTCCTTGCAGTCCCAGGGACTCTCAAGAGTCTTCTCCAACACCACAGCTCAAAAGCATCAGTTCTTCAGCACTCAGCCTTCTTTATGGTCCAGCTCTCACATCCATAAGCTTTTCTCTCAGGTTCTCTTAATGGTGGTGGTAATGTATTATCTACAAAGGAGACTTTGTGATTTGAAGAGCATTTGTCACAGAGCTCTTAAATTAAGGAAAAAATCCTTCAGTTTTAATGAAAGTATTATGAAATTCTAATGAGTTCTCTTATTGCTTAAATGTACTGAAAGAAAGAGCATCTGAGTAAAACTGATATGCACTTTAATCTACATTTAAAGGCAAAGCCATAATTGAGATTGAATCTATGATTTGGATAATAGATACTGTACATCATGGTGTATAAGATAAGATAAACATTTATTAAGTGCATATTGCATGACCTGTGCTAAGAAAGGATAATAACCACTACCTTCAAGGAGTTTAAAATGTGATTGAGGAAAAAAACAACAAGCAATGTTAAATAACATGCTACAACTCTAATGAAAGTGCTGTCTCAATGTACATGAGTAAGAGCCAAATAAATTATTCAACAATAACTTCATCTAGAGTGTGAAGGTCAGACAGTCTGTGTTGATGGGTATGCTTTAAGGGCAGGCATGGAAGAGCATCGTGTAACTCCAGTAGAGTCCAAGAAGATCATAAATATATGAAATCTGTTCTTCCTTACAGTTAACATCATAAAGGCAAGTTACTTGTGTATTTCTTTTTTTGGAACTGAATTTGTGAAACCCACAAAGCAGGTAAAGAAACATTGAATTCCATCTCAAACAAAGAAAGGATAATGATATGTTCTCAAGTAGTGGTAATTATCATTATGAGAGATAGCCAAGTTTCCCAGTTCTCCTGCCAACAAAACAAATGAAACAGAAACAAATTATCTATGATTTCTAATGAATGGTTCAGAAACACCATTATATTTTAGCCTTCATTCTTTCCTTTACTCAATGAATATTTATTGAAGGAATAGGCAAAACAAATAAAATACTTCCCTTATTGATTTACTCTCTAAGGAGGGGCAAATGCATTGAAAAAAAAAAGTGCAACATTTGAAAAAGATAACATCTGCCAGTGATCAGAAAAATAAAAGAGAGAATACAGAATGAAGAAGAGGGAGGCTGTTGTAGACACTGTACATATGGTCTCTGTGACGATGCAGCATTTGAGCCACACTCAAAAATCTCAGCCCTCAGTAAGGCTAAATAATAAAATTCTAGCTTGAAGTTCTCTTTAGAACATATAATTTGCACAAAGGAGCTCATAATTAAGCTTGTAGTAATCTGATCAGGGGCTTCCTAGGTGGTACTAGTGGTAAAGAACCCGCCTGCCAATGCAGGAGACGTAAGAGACATGGGTTCAATCCCTGGGTGGGGAAGATCCCCTGGAGGAGATCATGGCAATCCACTCCAGTGTTCTTGCCTGGAGAATTCCATGGACAGAGGAGCCTGATGGGCTACAGTCCATAAAGTCACACAGAGTCAGACACGAGAGAAGAGATTTAGCACACAACTTGCAAACTGGTCAAAGGGTCCATGTCCGTGTGTTTAGTAGAGCTCTATTCCATCACTTTTAAATGTTGCAGAGATTTTTGTCCTCAACATAACAACAAACAATACATATGTCACAACATTTTGCGTTCCTTGACACCAGTTTTAAAAAGGACATTCCCCATATAAATACATCAAAAAATAAAGTTCGAATAAAAAGGTGGAAAAGTAGAAATGATAAGACAGGATTAAAGGCAAAGAAAAACAGAGAAAAATAGAAAAGGATGGAAAAAGGAGAAATTAGAAGGGAAGTTCATATTTTATGAACTACAACTTTGTACAAGTTAGTATTGCATAAGATAACTGACATTACAGAATTATCAACCTAATGCTGAAAAGTGAAAGTGAAAGTTGCTCAGTTGGGACCTAATGCTAAGAGCAGAGCCAATAAAGTTAAGAATAAAACCAAAACCAAAAGAAATGGCAGTGTGTGCACACTAGTAGTTTAATTTCAAGATTGGTGTGGGATCAAGGAAGGAATATTTATGTTTGTTTGAGATGGAAGAGAACTTCCCTAGTTACGAAATGATAATGAATTTTCAACTTTCTTCCATTTCAATTCTATACATTTAGTGGCTGGTCTAAGATCAAATAGTCTCTGCCCTCAAACAACTTTTTCCCTTAAGAAATCTATAGGTATTCTTTATTCAGTATTTTTTTAATTAAAATGTTTCTGTTTGTAATTATCATATTACTTGATAAGTGGTTTATTTATTTATTTATTTTGGATAAGTGGTTTCTTGAGTGTATACTAATGTGTGACAGTAGGCTAGACCCAGGAAGAAGTAAAGATATCCAACACGTATTTCCTATTATTAAAGGATTGTCACTTTAGCTGTATCTTTTATGAAGGCTTATTTCATTAATTTTGGGGGAAACTACATTATTGGAAAAATAATAAATGCATTTATGGCTTATTAAGTTTAAATTGTTTCTCATTAATTAATCTTTTCTAAACTATTATTCTACCATTATGTCTAGATTATGATTTAAGATTTTCCTAAAATTGTGCAGTATTTATTGCAGAAGGCAATAAAACTTTGTCAGTAGCAGAAAAAAAATTGCAGTTATTATAATTCATATTGATTATGAGGTCCTAATTATAAAGCAAAACTGACCAATTCTGTCACTACTAAAATAAGATCCAAAGAAAAATTAATACTCAATGAATTTTAAAAAATATACTTTTAAGTGCTGTGTAATTCAGAACAGTGTCGTGTCTAGGGTAAGCACTTAATAAAATCTGAAATAATATAGATAATAGGATATACTATCTCCAAATATGACCTCTGTAGGAATGCATTAATGTTAAGGTTTTAGACTAAGCTGATAAACAAGTTATTAAAATGAAATTATCATTAAACCCACTTTATTAATTCATAGCCATAAAATCCTTTTGTAAACTACTGGATACTTGTGTTTAAATGGCTTTGCACTGAGAACTGCAGAATTTTCATAACATAGTGACTGCTGGAGAATGCTTGCAGACTCTAGCAGGCTCCTGTTTGTTCAGGGTCATGGCCTAGGATGACCCCCTGTTTAGTGGATTTCTGAGAAATCTCAGTGCTGCCACAATTTTCTGTTTGTTTCAGCCAAAATCTGATGATGTAGATAGGCCCTACAAGCCCCTTGTAGAGCAGCTCCTTTAGAAACTGACAGTTATAAACTTTTTCTCTGCTCTTTGAGATGTAAAACTACCACACAAAGTTTTTCTTGAGGACCTGAACACAGTCTCTTTGAAATGCACCTCTCACTCCAGCTCGCAGTCCCTGAGGGAGCAGAAGGGCCTACCTTCATTGAGCGCCTTGCATTCAGTTCAGTTCAGTTCAGTCGCTCAGTCGTGTCCAACTCTTTATGATCCCATGGACCACAGCACCCCAGGCCTCCCTGTCCATCACCAACTCCCAGAGTTTACACAAACTCATGTCCATCGAGTCAGTGATGCCATCCAGCCATCTCATCCTCTGTCCTCCCCTTCTCGTCCCACCTTTGGTCTTTCCCAGCATCAGGGTCTTTTCCAATGAGCTGGTTCTTCGCATCAGGTGGCCAAAGTATTGGAGCCTTGCATTACACCCCCTGTCTTAAGATAGAAGCATGTTTCACCTCCCTGTTAATACCACTTAACAAATCCAGGCGGGCTAGTCACATGGCCCAACCCTCTTGAAAGCCCCTCCGGTTCTCCTCGCACCCCCAGTCTTTAAAAAGTCTTTCACCTCTTGTTTTGGAAATTTCAGTTCGGGTCATGCTAGGTTCTTTTCTCTATTGCAAGCCCACCAGTGTTTTCTGTCCATGGGGATTCTCCAGGCAAGAATACTAGAGTGGGTTGCCAAGCCCTCTTCCAGGGGATCTTCCCAACCCTGGTCTCCCACATTGCAGGAGGATTCTTTACAGTCTGAGCCACCAGGAAGCCTGCAATAACTACTAAATGAAACCTTAGCACTTAGCTAAGCTAGGATCTGGCTTTACTTATCTTTCAGAGTACCCCTCTAGAAATCTCACATCTTCACAATCTTCTCTTCTTTCACCCAATTCTTAAAGAGGTATATGGTCCTCAGTCTCTTCTTGCTACATAGCATTTACAATATGTAGGTCACTTTGACTGCGTTGTCCCTTCTAGGGGCATTTTAATGTCCAGAGCAAGGAAGCTAATATTAAAGCTTTTGTATAGGAAGGTCGGGGGAGTATGAGTAATGCAGTAGTCTAATTCTTTTCTCTTGACATTTAAAAAATGGGGTGGGGAGAATGTGGACTTTTAGCTTTTTGTTTATTGTCAAGTAACATTAAGAATATTAATGTCCATATAGTCAAAGCTATAGTTTTTCCAGTAGTCATGATGTGACTACTGGATGTGAGAATTAGACCATAAAGAAGCTGAACACTGAAGAATTGATGATTTTTGAACTGTGGTGCTGGAGAGGACTCTTGACAGTCCCTTGGACTGCAAGGAGATCCAACCAGTCCATCCTAAAGGAGATCAGTTCTGAATATTCATTGGAAGAACTAATGCAGAAGCTCTAACACTCTGGCCATCTAATGTGAAGAACCGACTCACTGGAAAAGACCCTGATGCTGGAAAAGATCGAAGGCAGAAGAAGGGGACGACAGAGGATGAGATGAGTGGATGGCATCACCGACTCGATGGACATGAATTTGAGCAAGCTCCAGGAGATGGTGAAGGACAGAGGATCCTCGTGGCTGCAGTTCACGGGGCCGCAAAGAGTCGGACGTGATTGAGAGATTGAACAGCAGCAATGTAAAGAAAACCACCAGACTTTCTCTCCCTATCCTGCTCCCCACACCTCCGAAAGATTGATATCTCCTTCCTCACAGATGTGCTGTGAATCACTCCAACACCCTCTCCACATCCCTTCCTTCAAGGGCAACTGACTACCTAATGGTTCTCCACCCATGTCATTGTTTCTCAGGGCCGTGTACCATGTGATAACTTGGTATTATCTCATACTTTATGCAGAGAAAGAGCTTTGGAAATGGAAAGGGTTTAGGTAAAATTTTGGGGGTAAACCCAGGTCTGCCCATCTTATCTCTACCTATTTTCAACACATTTATACATTTTTCTCCTTTGTCTTGACACATAAACAAAGTTGCATCCAAACTGGTTCCTGAACAAAACCTTCTCTTTCTTCATGTATCTCCTCTGCCTTCCCACTTTTCCCTAATTTTTACACCAAAAGGTTATCTATTTAAAGAGTCATTTAAATTTAATTTTCTTTATTAGACCTGGAAAACTTTCAAGCAAAATGAAATAGGTAAACTCTTTTTTTAACTCCATTATATTTTTATTTTTCCTAGTACCTAATTTCATTCACTTTTATTTTCTACTCCTTTCAAGAGTAATGGTTTTGTCAGGTATCTATACAAAGTCAGTAGTCAATAAATGATTTATCAATGTAAGAGAATGTAGAAACAAGAGTAGCAATTAATCTATAAGGTGAAAGAGTTTCAAAAAAGGTTAGCTTAATTTAATTTCAATCCTGTCTTCCATGCAGCTAAAATGGGGGGAAAAAAAATCCCATCAGAAAGCATATCTATCTTTTAATTTTAAAACCATAGAAATATATCACTTTAAACTCTCTCTGTGAGACCATTATGTACAGAAAACAGTAAGATGCTTAATAAAACTATTTTGTTGCATTTCAATCTATTGGTGTGAAGATGTTTTCAAAACTTGCAGATTGAATTCCTAAACATTCCAATTGTATAACAGTTTTACTTTTATGATTCACATCTTTCCCTGAGTGTCATTAAATTGAGCTGATGCTGTCTATTAACATATCTACATTTAAAGCATACATCAGTGTTTAATATGTTGGTCAGATCAGGACACCTATGACATGATGTTAAACTCATTATGCACTACTAAAGAAACTTACCTTTTGCCTAGGACCAAACAGGACTTGATTTGTAACATTCCAGAGGATGGTGAATCTTCTCTTGTGTGTGAATCTTACATTTTTATTTTCTTAAAGAAGTTAGAGCAATGACTCAAAGAGAAAACGTGGGTTTTTTTTAAATGAATAGTTGATTTACAATGTTGTGTTAGTTTCTAGTGTACAGCCAAGTGATTCAAGTGTGTGTGTGTGTGTGTGTGTGTGTGTGTGTGTGTATTCTTTTCCAGATTCTTTTTCATTATAGGTTTTAACAACCTATTGAACATAGTTCTCTGTGCTATATAATAGGAACTTGTTTATCTAGTTATTTATAGTAGGGTGTATCTGTTAATCCCAAATTCCTGATTTATTCCTTCCCCCATTACCCTTTGATAATCATAAGATTTTTTTTTATGTATTTGAGGCTGTTTCTGTTTTGTAAATAAGTTAATGTGTATCACTCTTTAGATCCCACATATACAGGATATCATATGATACTTGTCTTTCTTTGACTTCACTTAGAATGATGACCTCTAGTTGCTACAATGGCACTATTTCATTCACTTTTATGGCTAATATTCCACTATTTATGGGTACCACATCTTCTTTATTCATTCATGTGTGGACAGACACTTAGGTTGCTTCTATGTCTTGGCTATTGTAAACAGTGCTGCAATGAACATTGGCATGCGTGTATCTTTTTGAATTATGGCTTTATCCAGATATATGCCCAGGAGTGGGATTGCATGATCATAGAGTAGTTCGATTCTATAGTTTTTAAAGACACTTCCATTCTGTTTTCCACATTGTCTGTGCCAATTTGCATTCCCTCAACAGTGTAGGAGGGTTCCTTTGGCTCCGCACCCTCTCTAGCATTTATTATTTGTGGATAAATAGTGAAGAACTCTTAGAGATCAATCTAAACAAGTTCACCATCTCTGAAATGGAAAACAAAAAACACCAGCTCTGTGAAAGTAAGAAGAATTTTAAGTAGCATATTACATAGTTTATTTTGATTAGTGGTTAAGGTAAGTTGCAAATGCTACTTATTATACATGTTTTAAGGATAGCAAATGAGTGGAATAAAGAAAATCTGAAGGATAAAGAATTATACTTACATTGGAACAAATATCTACACCTATATTTTCAGTATTATAAACTTTCTCATATAAAAAGAAGTAAGATTTCCAGAAGTGGACTGTTGAATGTGTTTATAACCAGGTTCACAGCCTCCAAGACATGTCAGCAAAACAAAATTATAGCTGCTTCCTGGGTAAGCTTTTGAAAAACAGAGGTTGTATTCATTAAACTTAAGACCTCATCTGGACAAACGCAGGAGAGGGTTAAGTCTTGTGCTCATACACAGTTTCTACAAGTATGGCTAAGCCTTTTAGAAGCTGCTCCAAGAAAGGGCAGATAACATGGGATCCTTGATAGTAGCATAGTTTCTGATAAAATGCATAAATCTGCGGGAGGAGGAAAGAATGGAGAAACAGAGGAGGCAAGTATTTCCTGCTATCTGGGCTTCAGCTTCTGCCTTTCGGGAAAACAGTCTGTAACTCAGCACAGTTCTAGGGCAGAGAAAAGAGCGGGGAGACTGAAAGGTGAATGCAGATACTTCCTTTGAGTTCCGTTTAAATTAAAGGAACAGGGCACACTTTTTGTTGACGTCTTCAGTGACTTCTTTAGCACAGTGAGCTCTGGGCTCCAACGCAGCTATCACGACTGCTATGCCCACCCTGGGGACGGTGTGGAGAAGCCCATACATCTCAACAACAGTCTTTGTTTTTTAACTCACTATGGTAAATGCTCACAAGCTCATAGGAACACACAAATACTGTCTCAATCCTCCTTCTACCACATATACTTGTGTTTCATGTATAGCTTTATAACTGCTTGTTTTATCTTGAATTACTCCATGAGTTGCATTTCCCCCATCCCTAATTTCATGCTATTTCTTTTATTTTACAAAAGATCAGGAGCAGACTTACTGTGCAGATCATCCACCTCTTCCTGTAGTAGCACATCTTGGGTGCCCCGGAATACCCTGGAGGCACCAGCTACCTCACGTTCTCCCTCTCTCTCTCTTTAAATTTATTTTGAAATGGAGGATAAGTGCTTTATAATGTTGTGTTGGTTTCTGTCATACAACAACATCCGTCAGCCATGTTGTTCGCTGTTCAGTCGCCACGTCGTGTCAAACTCTTTGCAACCCCATGGACCACAGCATGCCAGGCCTCCATGTTGCTCACCATCTTTCCGGGTTTGCCCAAGTTCATGTCCATTGCGTCAGTGATGCCATCAAACCATCTCATCCTCTGTCGCCCTCTTCTCCTTCTGCCTTCAATCCTTCCCAGCATCAGGGTCTTTCCCAATGAGCTGGCTGTTCTCATCAAGTGGCCAAAGTATTGGAGCTTCAGCATCAGTCCTTCCAATGAGTATTCAGTGTTGATTTCCTTTAAGATTGACTGATAAGATCTCCTTGCAGTCCAAGGAACTTGCAAGAGTCTCTTCCAGCACCACAGTTCAAAAGCATCAATTCTTCAGCACTCAGCTTTCTTTACAGTCCAGCTCTCACTATTGTACATGTCTACTGGAAAGACCATAGCCTTGACTATAGAGATCTTTGCTGGCAAAATGATATCTTTGCTTTTTAAGACACTGTCTAGGTTTGTCATAGCTTTCCTGCCAAGAAGCAATCTTCTAATTTCATTGCTGTAGTCACCATCCGCATTGGGTTTAGAGCACAAGAAGAAATCTGTCACTGCATCTACCTTTTCCCCTTCAATTTGCCATTAAGTGATGGGACCAGATGTCATGACCTTAGTTTTTTTTTAATATTTAGTCTTAAGCAGGCTTTTTCACTCTCCTCCTTCACCCTCAGCAAGAGGTTGTTTAGTTCCTCTTTCCTTTCTGCCATTAGAGTGGTATCACCGGCATATCTGAAATTGTTGATATTTCTCCCGGCAGTCTTGATTCCAGCTTGTAACTCATCCAGTCTGGCGTTTCTGATGTTACCCTCTGCATATAAGTTAAATAGCAGGGTGACAGTAAGCAGCCTGTTATACTCCTTTCTCAGTCCTGATGCAGTCAGAAGTGTGCATATATCCCCTTCCTTCAGGAACCTCCTTCCCACCCACCCTGTCCAGCCCCTCTAGGTTGTCCCAGAGCACTGGGTTGAGCTCCCTGTATTACACAGCAGCTTCCCACAAGCTGTCTATTTACATATGGAAATATATGCATTTCAATCCTCTTCTCTCATTCATCCCACCTTCTCCTTTCTCCTTTCTCACTGTGTTCACAAGTCCATTCTCTGTGTCTGCATTTCTATTCCTGCCCTGCAAATAGGTTCATCTGCACTATTTTTCTAGATTCCATATATCTGCATTAATATATAATATTTTGTTTTTCTCTTTCTGACTACTTCACTCTGTATAACAGGCTCTATGTTCATCCATCTGGGCTCAGCTGACTCAAATGTGTTCCTTTTTAAGCCTGAGTAATATTCCATTGCATACCTGTACCACATCTTCTTTATCCACTCATCTGTCGATGGACATCTAGGTTGCTTCTGTGTCCTGACTATTGGAAATAACGCTGCAGCAAACACTGGGGTACATGTGTTTTAGAATTGCAGTCTTCTCAAGGTATATGCCCAGTAGTGGTATTGCTGGGTCGTGTGGTAGTTTTATTCGTAGTTCTTTAAGGAATTTCCATACTGTTCTCCATAGAGGCTGTATCAGTCTGCATTCCTACCAACAGGGCGAAGGGGCTTCCCAGGTGGCTCCGTAGGTAAATAATCCGCCTGCCAATGCAGGAGACCTGGATTCCATCTCTGGGTTGGGAAGATCCCCCGGAGGAGGAAGTGGCAACCCACCGCAGTGGTCTTGCCTGGAAAATCCCATGGACAGAGGAGCCGGAGGGCTGCAGTCCCTGGGGTCGCAGCGGCGGGCATGACCGAGCACAGCAGGATCCGCAGTGCGAGAGGGTTCCCTTTTCTCCTCCTCCTGCCTCCCGTTCCCCTGAAGGGAAGGTTCTGCCTGGGGGAGACAGAGCCAGGATGGAGGGGATCTATAAACGCCGAGGCGATCAGGCAGCCTGGGTACCCCTCACGGGGCAGGAGGGTCTCTGCAGTGAGAGGGGATCCAGGGAGGCGGAGCTCCTCCCAAGTCAGCAGCTGTGGGCGCCGCACGGGCCGCCTCCTCGGTGCTGGGCTGTCTGAGGCTCAGCCTTGCAGGGCACTGGAGGCGGAGGCCGCTGCTTGCACTTGAGCTCAGTGATGTCACGGGTCCTTCCCTCTTCCTACAGGCAAAGGAGGGAAACACAGCCAATTGCCTGACTGCTGCTTTGACGCTTTTGTAAAAGCGCTAATTAGCCCGGCCTGCACAGGGCAGGCGGCAACCCCCTCCACCAACACACACACACACACACACACACACACACACACACAGAGTTACACACTTACTGCTGGAACCAGTGCTGGCATACCCTGGGGAGACAGCAGCACCGTAGGAGAAGTCAGATCTCCCTCTGGGGTCCCCAAAGTCTTAGTTCTCTGGACACAGGTCTTCTGAGAGTCTGTCCGCTTCAGGGTCAAGAGGACACCTCATATGGGGACAGACTAGAGACGCTTCTTGATGGAGAAAGGCTTCAGATAGACCTGGGGTGTGTTGCAAAAGGTGTAGATTCTGCTGCCTGCCGTTGCTGAGCATACACACAGGCCTCATGCAAACTCACCCCCTCCCAAGTAAATGGGGAGGAGAGGGAGAAGGAGTCAGAGAAAGTTTTCCCTTCCACGCCCCCCTCAGTGTGGCAAGTACACACACGCATGAGCAGATTAGCCCATCGCCCACTGGGTGGGTGGCGGGGGGCCATCCCGACTCAGTTTCCTGCAGGAAGCAAGTGAGGACAGGGGCTCATAAGGAACTTTATAATATAATCTGCACGTGAATCTCTTTCACTTCCTTCATGGATACTCCTCTGGCGGAGGTCGAGAAAGCGCTGATTCCACTTCAACATCACAGAGAAGAGACAGGATTTGGAGAGAGAGCAGCCGCCAAGGGCCTTCCTTTAGACACAAGGACACCCCCTCACCCTACCCCCACAGCGCACGTTCCCACTCGGAGAAGAGAGAGGGACAGAGAGACGGAAGGAAACCAGAGAGAAAATTCTCTAAAGGTCTCCGCACTCAGTTTAGACATTTCTTTCTGTGTGGTTTTTTTTTTTTTTTTTTTAATTAGCTTAAAATCTGATAACTAGAAGTTAGCTCAACCTGCATCTCACTATTCCTCCCAGAACCTGGTCCCATCTTTTATCTGCATGTTGCTGTGGGGGTCGTTGGTTGGGGCGGGGGGGCACAAAGGATGCTGTCAAGGGACAGGGGCTTGTGGGAACGGAGGGAGGCCTGTAAGGACATTTGGAGATGAGCTTCTGGAGGTTCAGCCACCCCCACCCAACACCCGTCTGCACTCTCTGGTCTTCTCAAGCCGGGCAGTGGCCTCAGCCAGCCTGAACTTTGGCGGTTTACAAGTCATCTCGCTCAAAAAGAGGAGTGGTCCAAACCTTGATTCTCCACCCAGACGAAAAGGATAACACTCTCCCTCCAAGATTTAGGAAGTAAAGGACCCTGAACCTAGAGCCCATCTTCTCTGGAATGTAATCTAAGGAATCAAATCAAAAACTGTCCAAGGATCAAATAATTTAAAATCTTTCACACTTCTAGTGGATCACTGGGACAGTCTGTGGCTATTGTTACCTCTTCACGTCCCCTTTCATTAATATGTGGCTGTCACTGTGACTGTTTCTCAACAAAAACAGCAAAAATAAAATGGGTAGACTTGGGCCTTTGTTGCAATGATGTTGGTTAGGATTTTGAATTATCTCCATTAGTTTTTGACTTTTAAGATGGTAAATTGGTATATTTTGAATTTAGAAAAAAATCCCAGTAATAGTCATCTGTGAAAAATATTCAGCACTTAATTAAATCCATCCAATTTTAAATGACTGTCTATGAATAGGGCAGGTTGGATGTGGTGTGTGGGAACATAGACAGGAATAAAATATTGTACAGTCTCTAGGCAGCCAAGGACTTCACTATCTCAGAGGGAGGTCAGACATTAAAATAAATAAATTGCAGTGTTGACAGGTCACTAGCAGTAGCATTTGAAGTATGCAGCTAGTTTGAATAAGCTCTTAGAGTTACAGTTTTGGCTGTAAGGGAATTAGGAGAAAGAACAGTTTCTTGGAAGAGGAAGCTTCTAGATGACTAGGGAGTTAGGCAAATAGACAAAAGATAGAACATCTTGAGTCATTCATGTACAAAGTCAGGGGCTTTCAGAGTGTTTCAGGAAATGTCAGGCTATTCACTACAGTTGGAGCAGTAAGTGGGAGGGAAGACTCTCAAGAGACAAGGTTAAGCATTTAAGTGGAAATATTTCATTGTAGAAATATTTATAAATGAAACTGTATTGGGAAATCATTCAATAGAGCTGTTGGTTGGATAATATACTTTTGACAAAAATCAAAACAGAACTCAAATTCACTACCAGAAAAAACAAATGCACCCAGTAAAGACTTGTTATAGAAAACACTTAGGCAAATTAAGATCACAGAAAAAGTGAGGCTTTTCAATTTTATAATGCTGTTCTTTCTGAAAATTTTAAAAGATATATGTTATATATGTACCTAATTAATGCTAGATCAATGAGAGTTCAGGAATTCTGTAGCCTATATTAGGACAATTTAGTGATTAAGAAATGTTTGCTGCATTTGGTTAATATAATTCATGAAATATATATTCACTTCAAATTATAAGTAAATCAATAAAGTCTAATACTCAGGCCACATTGAGATAGTCTGGTCCTAATCAGTATATTATTAAATTAAAGAACATACCAATTGAGTAAGCAATACTGTTTGCAAAATGAACTTTTACTTATGTCTTCCAATTAGAACTATTTTAAATAAATTTTTGATTACCAGATGATATTTTTTAATGTTACTTGAGAGCTTACTACTCAGATTATTTTTATAATGCAGAGATTTTCTCTGGAAGTCTAGAGAGGGAGGAGTATAAGTGAGAGTGATAGTTGCTCAGTCGTCTCTTTGCAATTCATGGACTGTAGCCTGCCAAG
This sequence comes from Odocoileus virginianus, assembly GCF_023699985.2. Taxonomy (NCBI): domain Eukaryota; kingdom Metazoa; phylum Chordata; class Mammalia; order Artiodactyla; family Cervidae; genus Odocoileus; species Odocoileus virginianus. The sequence continues at coordinate 94,541,157 of NC_069676.1, forward strand.
CTCCTAGGTCCGTGGAATTCTCCAGGCAAGAATACTGGACTGGGTAGTCATTCCCTTGTCCAGAGAATCTTCCTGACCCAGGAATTGAACCCGAGTCTCCTGCCTTGAAGGGATTCTTTGATGTCTGATCCACCAGACAAGTTGCAGTCGCTCAGTCGTGTTTGACTCTCTGCGACCCCATGGCCTGCAGCACGCCAGGCTTCCCTGTCCTTCACCACCTCCTGGAGTTTGCTCAAACGTATGTCCATTGAATTGATGATGCCATCCAAACATCTCATCCTCCGTCATCCCCTTCTCCTCCTGCCTTCAGTCTTTGCCAGCATCAGGGTCTTTTCCAATGAGTTGGTTCTTCACATCAGTTGGTCAAATTATTGGAGCTTCAGCTTCAGCACCAGTCCTTCCAATGAATAAGTGGGTTGGTTTCCTTTAGGATGGACTAGTTTGATTTCCTAGCTGACCAGAGAAGAGAGGGGTATAAACCAAGAAGCATTGTGTTTTTTTATGTAATATATTAAATGTTTAAAAATTTGATGCAAATATTTCAAAACCTTGAAATTTCACATTAAACCTCTAAAGATTTCAAGGTCCTTTTCAAAAAGAAGAGCAGACTTAATAACGTTACACTAACATTCCCATACAATAACAATCATTTTTGGTTGAGTAGAACCTGTCTCTTTTAATGGAGTGTTCCCTACACTTGGCCTCTTTTGCATTCTTGGCACTAAATTCTGAAACATTTTCATTTTATTTCTTACACTTTGTGCTATTTTTCTTACACATGCTCTTCTTTGTTAATGTATTTTACTGCTAGGTTGCTCTCTCTGCATTATAATGTAATACTTCCTCAATCAGAATTTCTTCTGGTCTGAATCAGAATACAAGAAAATAGCATAAGTGGTGACTTTCTCAACTATTCTAAGGATCTATTAGCACTTGAGATGCACAAGAGAAGTCAATTCATTATGTACAATGACTGCCTCAAAGCATTAGGGCTTAAGTTTAATGAACCTTGGTTCAAAAAGTTTGGAGATAAACATTATTTTATTTACTTGTTTCATGGATATCCTTTTTTTTTTTTTTTTTTCATAAACAGTTTATCTAAGGTGAATAGTTGAACAGATAATTAAACCAAGCATTTGTGACTTGAAAATATCTATGCCGAGTTTAGGGGAAGTCGCACATGCTGAGGGAGAATCACTGCGTACTTACTCGTGAGTGCCCAAGGGAATAAGAAGAAATAATGAGTCTAATTCGTACCTGACCTGCTTCTGCCCAAAGTAATATAAATAATTGATCTCGACTCTGTACGCCACAATTACCTTTCTTCACATTCTTCTCAAAAGCTTTATGTCAGTATGTACAGAAAACTTAGAGAAAATTGAGCTCTCCAAATGCGACAGCTTAGCCAGATTGCTTGTTACTTACAGTTGTGACCTGTGATGAGAAGAGTAAAAAAATGCATTTTACAATTCTGTCAGGAGAACTCAAAATGTATCTGCTCACGGTCTTCAGTGAAACCTACAATATAAATTGCTCATCTTTCAGTTACGTGCCTGGAGCCTGGATAACTATAAAGGACGCTGCAGAGGAGGCCTGGGGTTAGAAGTAGGTGACTCCATTTATTCATGATACAGAAATAGAGAGAGGTAGAACTAGAGATGGAGACAGAGGAAAGGAGACAAGTGCATGCAGAGTTCTCCGGAGCAAATGAGTTCGTAAACACACACAAGGGGCAGAATTCCTGTGCAGAGTCATCTCAAATCTAGGGGAGGCTTGGTTGGGTGTTTAGTTAGCTAGAGATACCCTGTAGATTTATGCTGAGGTGACTTCCCACACAAAGAGGGTGTTTGGACTGCTGATTGCTTTTTGCCTGTTCATGGATATTCTTTTTTGGTGTTCAAGTGAATGACCAGCAAAAATAGGTAGCTGTTTCAAGATCCAGCCTGTAGCTCCTGTCCTCTGAGAACACAGCAAAGTAAGCTTAGACGCTTCCAGAGCACCAGCAAAGTCAACAGCCATCATTAAGGGCTGGGTGATATGGCTACAATCACAGGAGAGACACTGTGACACCAGAAGCAAAGTAGTTTCAAGTGATTTGCCTAATGTATCACTCAGTCACTCACTCATTTCTTCATTCATTCAACATGTATTTACTCTATGCCTCTCATATGCCAGGAATATCAGGAGCTATACCAGACCACCTGACCTGCCTCTTGAGAAACCTATATGCAGGTCAGGAAGCAACAGTTAGAACTGGACATGGAACAGACTGGTTCCAAATAGGAAAAGGAGTACGTCAAGGCTGTATATTGTCACCCTGCTTATTTAACTTATATGTAGAGTACATCATGAGAAACGCTGGGCTGGAGGAAGCACAAGCTGGAATCAAGATTGCCGGGAGAAATATCAAGAACCTCAGATATGCAGATGACAACACCCTTATGGCAGAAAGTGAAGAAGAACTAAAGAGTCTCTTGATGAAAGTGAAGAGGAGAGTGAAAAAGTTGGCTTAAAACTCAACATTCAGAAAACTAAGATCCTGGCATCTGGTCCCATCACTTCATGGCAAATAGGTGGGGAAAACAGTGAAAACAGTGGCTGACTTTTATTTTTCTGGGCTCCAAAATCACTGCAGATGGTGATTTCAGCCATGAAATTCAGTTCAGTTCAGTTCAGTTGCTTAGTCGTGTCCGACTCTTTGCGACCCTATGAACCGCAGCACACCAGGCTTCCCTGTCCATCACCAAGTCCCGGAGTCTACCCAAACCCATATCCATCGAGTCAGTGATGCCATCCAGCCATCTCATCCTCTGTTGTCCCCTTCTCCTCCTGCCCTCAATCTTTCCCAGCATCAGGGACTTTTCAAAGGAGTCACTTCTTCGCATCAGGTGGCCAAAATATTGGAGTCTCCACTTCAACATCAGTCCTTCCAATGAACACTCAGGACTGATTTCCTTTAGGATGGACTGGTTGGATCTCCTTGCAGTCCAAGGGACCCTCAAGAGTCTTCTCCAACACCATAGTTCAAAAGCATCAATTCTTCTGTGCTCAGCTTTCTGTATAATCCAACTCTCACATCCATACATGACCACCGGAAAAACCATAGCCTTGACTAGATGGACCTTTGTTAACAAAGTAATGTCTCTGCTTTTTAATATGCTGTCTAGTTTGGTCACAACTTTCCTTTCAAGGAGTAAGCATCTTTTAATTGAATAGCATGCTGTGGTTCATGGGGTTTCAAAGAGCTGGACACAACTGAATTGAACTGAACTGAACTGGGAATAAAGCAGAGAACATAGAAATGACATTCCCTCCCTTTCTTACCATCTAAAATGGAGATAACAGTACAAATAAATTACTTGAGTTAGTTACTTTAATAAGCACAGAAAATATATGGGAGCATGTACTAGGGAGTCCTCTTTAGATAGGGTAGTCAGAGACAGCCTCTCTGAGAAAATGATATTGATTTAATGCCTGAGGAATGAGAAGAAACTGCTCTTACACATGAGCAATGAGAATAGCTAATTTAAGTCTAGAAAGTATAAAATGGCCTGATCAAGTGGCAGAGAGTGAACATGAAAGAGATCATTATGGCTTGTGAAGCAAATTGGATGGCAGCGAGAGGTTTCAGGGATGTGTGAAAAATAGGCATCTTCTCTAGTTGTATCACCTCTCACTGATGACTCAGAGGCTAACTGCCCTCAGTGCGGGAGACCCAAGTTCCATCCCTGGGTTGGGAAGATCCCCTGGAGAAGGAAATGGCAACTCACTCCAGTGTTCTTGCTTGGAAAATCCCATTGACAGAGGAGCCTGGTGGGCTACAGTCTATAGTGTTGCAAAGCATCGGACATGACTGAGCAACTGAACTGAACTGATTTAGGTTCTAAACACTGGGATAAACGTCAGTTAGCTTACAAGATAATACATCAGCCAATCAAATGGTCCAGGTGTTCTTTGGGGAGAAGATTCCAGGTTAACATCTAACTTAGTTCCCCTGATGCAGATATCTTGATTTTACATGAATAAGCATTATATGGCTCTAATCTTACCTCTTATTCTCAAAGTGACTTCTGTATTTATTGGGAGAATTATGTGAACAGATTCAAGAGTACGCTGCTGTTTATTCTCTGCAGTCAACTATGCTGATATATATATGCCAGGCGTTTTAAATGAACCATACTGTGTTGTATCCTTATGAGGATTATAAAATGTTTCTTTAAAGAAAACCTGAAATATATAATAAAAGTCTTTCCCAAAGGTAGGCCCGTCACTGTAATACAAAATTTGGGCTATACGAAAATTGGACGACCAAATTAATTCCTGAAAGCCTATAATAAGGAGAATACACAGGAGTAAAGAAAAAAGTTTAAAATATGACCATATGTTTCATGTGATTGTTGTTCATCTTGCTGAGGCATGCCATTTTTCACCTTGGAATATTTTATCATTTGGCCTTTAAACTTTCGGGTCGAATTTAATGCCATGGAGATTTACAGTCTTACTGAGATACAGACATGGCAAGCACCTCAGCTTTCTTCTTTCTTTGTAGCAAGACAAGAATACTCAGAGCTGCTGGGCCAGCTCCCGCTGTAATGACACCCTCTGGCCCATGGGTAACATCCCAGTGATGATGTGTTTGAATTCATACTCGAAGGCTACATTAAATGCCTCAAAGTTAGTTACTGTAAAATTATGATTAAATGCAAGTGTTTCTTTGCACGAGATGTTGCACATTCAGACTGAATGTTCAATGTGGCATTTCGTTGGAAGGATGACGGAAGCCCTAAGCAAGCATTCATGAGTGATCACACAACTGCATATTAGGTTCAGAATACTTACCTGAATGTTTTTGCATTTTATGAGCTGTGGTAATGTGCAAAGCTATAAGCATATGTTAAGATACATATTTAATAAAACATAAATCTCTTCTGTATATTAGAATAGGCATCATCTGTCTACATAACTTGATGTATTGAGGGGTCCTTGGTGGCTTTCAAATATAAGGAATGAAAATATGGAGTGAATTTGATAAGAATGTTTATCAGGCTATCCCAAAGAATAAAACAACTGGAGCTATACCGAGTGCCATTATATTGACTCATTCACAGATTAAAGGATAACATTTACACAAATGAGTGTTTGGAAAGCTTGCTATAAATGGAAATGGCTTGAGTTCTTCTTGAGTGCCTGGAGCAGAGCCAGTCATGTGCGTTCCTTAATCCCAAAAGGACGGACTCTATTTTCTGTCTGCTCTGTTTTTCCGGGTTAGAATCCTTGGCTGAAACAAAAAAAAAAAATTTTTTTTCTAGCTCAAATCAAGATACCTTGCTGTATCAGGTAGAAGGGACATGTGGCAAACAGGAAGTTGGTAAGAAAATAAAATCCTGCTGGCAAGAGTGCCCATGGAATTGTTCAGGAACTCACCATAAGGCTCTTGTCTTGGGATCTAAAGTGATGGTCTGACAAATCTTAAAAGAAAATAACCTGCTATCTGTGGGTTGGGATGGAAATTAGGTACCAGAAGACAGGAAGTGGCCTTTTTTCCTTTCAGAAAGAGTCAGTGCAATTGATGCTGTGGTTGATCTTAGAAAATTTGTACACTGATGGGTGAGGGGTTCTTATCCCTGGTTTGATTAAATCTCCTAATTGCTTGCAATATTGATACAGGCTGTAGCCTATGATATGGCACAGTCTCGGAAATAACTGCTGTTCATGGGTCGTCATGAGTGTCCTTGTGGTTCCCCAGCAGGTGAGACCCGTAATTACATACTTGAGGGATTTAACAAAGGCGTGGAAACATAACACCGGGGTCCTTTCTAGTATCTTACTCCCGCTGAGTTTTTCTCATTTCTGTACATTGCCCATAACTTCCCTTTCCCTTTCCATTCTAAACCTTTATTAAATATTCTTAACATGTGGACATTGAAAGACACTGTGTACAAAACTTGAAGGAAGGGGACGTAATTTGACTAAGGAAAATGATCATTTTAAACTGAAGCTAATGCAGTCAGTTTTTAGGAAAAGGAAGAGGGGTGTTAACTAGGTGCCTCATTTGATGAATTGAGACATTGTTGCAATTTAAACAATAAGAAAAATGTCAAACACACACACACACACACACACACACACACACACAAAACCCAAGCAAGAAATTATTTAGAAGTGGTGGAAAGAAAAGTAATCACATAATTTAAAAAAAAATACTGTCATGAGGTAATTTTGCCTAAACAGGTGGAATAAGTCATTCTCAGTTTTAAAATTTATTAGAAAAACCTCTTGATGGATAAAGAAGTTTTGTTGTTTGGTTTGGTTTCAATTCTTGGGTTGGTTGGTTTAGAAATTTGCTATAAACCTTTATGAAGGAGACAAAGAGAATAGTAAAATAAGTACTATGAACATTTCAAAGGAATCTTATGACATATATAAAGCAATCTGAAAGAGTTGTTACTTAGCCGTGTTTCTGTTTCAGAAATATGCAAGTACATATTTGGTTTGTCAGCATGTATTTTAAGTATTTATTTTACTAACGTAAATACTATTTCAGTTGAGAAAAATTTAGTTAAATATATAGAGAGGATATATAATATAAAATCAGAGATTTAAAGATATAGTAAATAAGGATCTAAGTATAAAATCAGTCTGAAATTTCATTTTTCATTTATACAATAGCGTCCTTTTAAAATATGAACTAAATTTAATAAAAAAATAATGAATATTTACAGAGTACCTATTATAATGTGTTGATTATATTTTAAATATACAAGGAATTACAATATTTTTAATAATCCCAGACTACATTTGTGAAGGGAATTATCTTCAACAATCTTTCTTTCAAGTAACTTCAGTTTGGGAAACTTGCGAGAATACTGCCATGTTTATGATAAATACTTTTGCACAGGCAATCAAAGAAAATAGCTACATAACCAGCCATTTACATCATTTCATATATTAATTTTCCTTTCCCCCTTCAGTAAGTCTGTCTCAAAGTTTGAAATCAAAGGGAGCGTCATAATGCATATTTTGAGCACAAAAAATTAAAGTAATGGCTCTGTACATACAGTTTCATAATGGGTTTTTTTCTCCTAAGATCAGAAATGTGTGCCGCACTTTTTCCTTCTCATGGGCTTTCTTCTAATACTCTTTTCCAGAGTCATCACATGGAAATTAGACTCAATTTTTATATGTTTGGACACTTCAGAACAGCCAAAATTTTCCTTCTCCCCATTTAATATCTTTGAGCAAGTGGATTAGTTTACAATGAGCCTGCCTTGTGTGGGTGTGTAGTTAGAGAAATGGGCCACATTTTGACTAACCCTTTCAGTCCCAACTGCAGATAGTTGAACAACTAAAGGTCAAGTGTTTTATTTCAGGATTTCTGGAAGTACTGACCCTGGATTGATCCATCTAGTCAATAAGATCTGAAGTATGTAGAAATATCTGAATACCTATGAAAAGATAAACCTGTGAGATGATGGCTGTATTAATTATATGGGAGGAATAATTTCACAATTTGAAAAAAAGAAAAATACAAATGTCTATAATGTGTTCTCTTCTTTCTTGCTGGTTGTTTAGAATATCCTTATAATATATCTTTACTATCTATCTCTCAATACCCAAGACACACACTACAATGTTTTTCTAAAGAGTATTTGCAGCCAGACACTACTGCGTGACTGAGCACACATACACACATGCTCTTTTATAGATCAACAAGTTCTTTGAAAGCAGTGACCTACGTGTTATTTATCCTGTATATTCAACCCCTTGCATGGTACCTAAATCTGTGGACTTAAAAATGGTTTTTAGATGATTACGTGTGTGTGTGAGTGTGTTAGTCAGTCGTGTCTCACTGTTTGCTATCCCATGGACTGTAGCTTGCCAGGCTCCTCTGTCCATGGAATTCTCTGGGCAAGGACACTGGAGTGGGTTGCCATTACCTTCTCCAGGGGATCTTCCCAATCCAGGGATTAAACCCGGGTCCCCTGCATTGCAGGTGCATTCTTTACCATTTGAGCTACCAGGGAAGCCTAGATGATCACATAGTGAATGAAAAAATAGGAGACTATTCCTCTGACTGGCCACAGTTTGTCTTCCCGTCTCTGAAATCTCTTAATCCCGCCATAATATTTTTGTGTAGACCATCTTAACACATTTAGGAGCTCCAATTCATGTATTACTGGGGTTGGAGACATTTACATGAGTTTGGGTTTCAGCAATTCAAGTACACACTTCGGGCTCAGTTTTATAATTGTTCTTCCAAATCTAGGTTTTATGGAATGTTTTGCTATCTCGCTATGCTGTCCTTGGATTCTGCCACTCTTCCTAGCCTGGTTTGGTTCTTTGTTCCTGGTTACCGGATCTTAGATTACTCTTGTCTGCATATATTTAATGTCTATTTTAGAAAATTGCAAAACATTTTACTATATATCTATATGTTTTAGGTTTTAGTATGTTTTATAAATTGAAATTTGATAGTGTGCTCTCTTTTAGAAATACTTTATTCAAGTTGTTTATTCACTGAAGATTCTTTTACTTGATTTTTAAGGGAAGCATATAGTTAGAAATTTGATAAGTAAAATCACACTAAATTATTTGACTATTTTTATGGGTGCAATTTACAATACATAATTGTACCTTTCTACCCAATGTAAAAATGTACACATTTTAAAACACGTTTCAAAAAGAGAATAGTTTCAATTTCCAAACTGTTTATTTTTTATATGTGTAGTTCCCTCTGAATTAATGATATGTACTGTATTGAATTGGACAAGTGTATTCTTTTAAGAGGCTATGGCACAGCTGGAAAATTTAGTAGAAAAAAAAGTTGAACAAATTAAAACCTCTTCATGATATGTATATATTCTTGGTCCCTGGAGAAGGCTAAGAAAACTAGTCCTCCCTAGACCACCTGATTCTCTTCTGAAATGTAGAAGTCCACCTTCTTATACACTCATGCTCCACAGTGAAGAAGTGGTCAGAACTGAAAGAGCTGGCGTCCGGTTACTCTGGAATCATCATTATAGTTTTCCAACATGTATCCACATAGACATTTACAAGGCTAGGTGGTCCAAGATGTCACAACCTCTTTACCATCTCTTCCCTTGTGCCACAGTTGGGTCAAAACTCTGGGAGCCTCGTAGATGTAATCTGAAACTGGCCTCCAGAGGGCAGGGACAGACTGAAGAAATAGGCTCTGGTTAGTAGGTAACTGGTTTAATAATAAGTGAGGGAACTTCACCCTGCAGAAGGGAATGGCAACCCAGTCCAGTCTTCTTGCCTGGAGAATCCCTATGGACAGAGAAGCCTGGCAGGCTACAGTCTAAGAGGTCCCGAGAGTGGGACACATCTTTGAGACTAAGCACGTGCATTAGAGAACTTAATAATGAAGCTTGTCTTGAGTGGCTACAGAATTAGTATCTCTCCACACCTGCCTGCCAGAAATCTTAAGAGCTTATCTGGAAGCCTTAACAAGGTTCAATCATATACACATAAAAAACTTAGAAAGAAAAGGATTGAAACTCTTCTTATCAATACCTGACTTCAGTGTGAAACCTTTTAGTCTTGAAATGCCTAATTTTATATTTAGAATATTGTTCAGCAGGCTTTTTTTCTTTAAAAAGTTTATCTATGTCTCCAAATATAAATGAAAATCTGCAATGTCAATATCATTTTTATTGACATGAAAATGTCAAAGCCCTGCAACAAGGTTTTTTGTTCTCTGATTTTAAAACATGATGTGGATTTTCTTAGAAATCTCCGAACTAAAATTGTGAAAGTGAAGAAAATGTCATATAGAACTGAGAATATATAAACATTGATATCTGCTTTCTTTTTTTTAATATTGATTTATTTATTTGGCTGCACCAAGTCTTAATGGCAGCACACAGGATCTCTGATACTTGTTTGATCATCTTTGTTGCAGCATATAGGCTCTTTAGTTGCAGTGTGAACATTCTTAGTTGTGACGTATAAGATCTAGTTCTCCAGCCGGGGATTGAACCGGGCTCCCCTGCATTGGGGGCCTAGGCTCTTAGCCACTGGACCACCAGAGGAGTTCTGATCTCTGCTTTCTTGATGCTAAATGAGTTTTCATTAGAGGCCAAAGGCAGACAAATGTTTCAATTTGAAAATGTTCTTTTATGTCACCTATGTTATAATAGCTTTTTTCTGATGTCAATTTTGGCATTTGTATTTTCTAGCTGTGATCACTTGTAAAGTCACTAAATTATAATTCTGCTGTTTTTATGGGAGGTGGGAAAGGAAAAATGAAAGGAAAGAATTGGCAGTTTTTGAAAATATTACATGTTCACACACACAGTAAGAGAAATGATTATTTCTAATTAACCTCCAAGCTATTCCATGCTAGCAATTTAGGTATTAAAATACCCAGTGTTTTATTTGTGTTATGATTCTTAAGTTTAAGATAAATTCAAGCAGAACAAAGAATTTTTTAAAAATAACAGCTTATATTTGTTATGTTGGAAAGAAAAATAATCTATCATTTCACATAAAAAGTTATGAATTTAAAAGTCATCATTTATGTGAAAATGAGCATTTTGCCCTCCAAATGGATGGTGTATTGTTCTGTCATAAGTATGGTATTGTTGTTTAGTCACTAATTCTTGTCTGTCTCTTGTGACCCATCAGGCCCCTGTGTCCATCGGATTTTCCAGGCAAGAATACTGGAGCAGGTTACCATTTCCTTCTCCAAAGTATGGTGTTACCCCTGGAGAATAGTTTTACTTTTTTGAAAAATTTTATTCATATTTCTCTGGACTGAATTTATATTTAAATTTTCTCTTAAAACTTTGCTTGAAAATCCAGTTTTCAAAAAAGAAATTTTATTTATTTCTATTGGGCTGAATATACTTTTTTATTTTTAAAATTTTTATTTTATATTGGAGTAGCGTTTGTTACATTGTGTTAGTTTCGGATATACAGCAAAATGATTCACTTAGACATATGTGTGTTTCTCACTCAATCGTGTCCAATTCTTTGCAACCCCCGTTACTATAGCTCACCAGGCTCCTCTGTCCATGGAACTCTCCAGATGCGAACACTGAAGTGGATTGCCATTCCTTTCTTCAATTATGCTTCTACCTGTTATCTATTATTTTTCAAGTCCTTTTACTATACTTATTACAGAATGTTGAGCAGAGTTCCCTGTTGCTTATTGATTAACTATTTTGAATGTAGCAGTGTGAACATGTCAATCCCAAACTCCCAATCTACCCTCATCCACCCTTCCCCCTTGGTAACCATAGATCCATCTCTAAGTCTGAGTCTTTTTTCTGATTTGTAAATAAGTTCATTTGTATCACTTATTTTTAGAGTCCATATATAAGCAATATCATATGGTATTTGGACATCTCTGTCTGACTTCACCTAGTATGATAATCTGCAGATCCATCCATGTTGTTGCAAATGGCATTATTTTCTCTTTAGCAGTTGAGTAATATTCCACTGTGTATATGTACCACATCTTCTTTATCCATTTATCTGTTAATGGACATTTAGATTACTGCCAGGTCTTGGATATTTAAAGAGCATGTGTGTTAGTTGCTCTGTTTTGTCCGACTCTTTGCGACCCCTTGGATTGTAGCCCACCAGGCTCCTCTGTCCATGGGGTTCTCCAGGCAAGAATACCGGAGTGGGTTGCCTTTTTCTTCTCCAGGGGATCTTCCTGACCCAGGGATCGAACCCAGGTCTCCTGCATTGCAGGCGCATGATTTACCATCTAAGCTACTAGGGAAGGCCAGATTTAAAGAGTGGCTAGTGCAAAACTGCAATGAACATCTGACTGCATGTGTCCTTTTGAACCATGTTTTTTCTTTGGATATATGCCCAGCAGTGAGATTGTTGGATCATATGGTAGTTCTGTGTTCAGTTTTTTAAGGAACCTTCACATGTTCTCCATAGTAGCCGTACAATTTACATTTCCACCAATAGTGTAGGAGAGATCCTTTTTCTCACATGCTGGAGAGCATTTGTTGTTTGAAGATCTTTTGATGGTGGTCATTCTGACTGGTGTGAGGTGACATCTCATTGAATCCTAATTTGTATTTCTCTAATAATTAATGATGTTGCACATCTTTTCATGTACCTGTTTGTCTTCTTTGGAGAAATGTCTATTTAGGTCTTTTATCCACTGTTTGATTGGTTAGTTGTTTTTATGGTTGTGAGCTGCATGAGCTGTTTGTAAATTTTGGAGGCTAATCCTTTGCTTCGCATCATTTGCAAATATTTTCTCCCATTCTATGGATTGTCTTTTCATTTTGTTTATGGTTTCCTTTGCTGTGCAAAACCTTTAAGTTTAATTAGGTCCCATTTGCTTATTTTTGTTATTTCCATTACTCTGGGAGATGGATCAAAAAAGATCTTGCTCTGATTTGATTCAGAGAGTGTTCTGCCTATGTTTTCCTCTAAGAATTTTATATGAATAGTATCTGGTCTTAGATTTAGGTCTTTAATCCAAACAAAGAAAACAATAGAAATAGTTTTATTTTCGGAAGCAGTAGGAAATATCTATTAGTTTTGAGTGCTTAAAATTTTGAAAAGAATAGTTCTGATGATGAGAAAACAAGTTGTGCTACTTTATTATAATTTAGTTACTGAGGTTAAGTGGCTTCCCGGGTAGGTCAGTGATGAGGAATCTGCCTGCCAATGCAGGAGATACAAGAGACATGGATTAAATCTCTGGGTTGGGAAGATCCCCTGGAGGAGGGCATGGCTATCCACTCCAGTATTCTTGCCTGGAGAATCCCATTGACAGAGGAGCCTGGTGAACCATAGCACATGGGGTCGCTGAAGAGTTGGACCTGACTGAGTGACTGAGGATGCACTGAGATTAAACTGTCACAAAAATAGCTCCAGCCCCGATTATTGAACAAATTTAAGGAACTTGATATTATGTTTGAATAATAGATTTATGTTGCTTTATCAAGTTCCTTAAATTTTTTCACAAAAAAACTTTTAAGTGTAGATGCTGATTTTAACTAGAAATACAGTTTTACCATATACAAAATCTTCTTGACAATATTATTGATAGAGTGAATTTCTGTCAGGGGAGAAATCACATAAGAAGCAAAAAAAAAAAGAGAGAAATTTAAGCATTACATACAGCAAAGACATTTGAAAAGGAAGAGAATCAGATTTATGAAACTATAAAACAAAACTGCTTTTTTCTTATTGAAGTGCCTTGTGATTTATATATCAATGTACTAAAAATTTCCTATCTCTCCTAACACATTAATACTTCTATTTAAAAGGGATATTTTATGTCTGTTTTCGCAATTACATTGTTATGGAAGAAATATGTTAGTGTGAAGTGATCTGTTGTTGCTCTACCATAAAAACACAAGATCAAAACCTCCTAGTAAAGGCATTCTTAGTCCTGCATTACACGAAAGCATTGTAAAATATTTGGAAACAATGTAAAAATCAATAGGAACATGTGTATTACAGAATCTAATATTTTCACCATTGCCATTCAATTGAAATGAAATGTCTTCCAATTGAAAACTAGCTATAGGATAGAAATCATTTGCAAATATTTCAATGCCAAATTTTAGGTAAAAGGAAAAAGGATATCTTATTAGCTATTAATAATCCCTATTTAAAATATAATCTATTTTCCTCCTAATGATTCCTCCAATTAAAGTGACTTTATATAACAGTTCATATAAAGTTATCTGAAAGCAAATTTAGAAAGACAGCTTGGGACCAGGCTTTTCTAGAAAAATCAGTCATTAAAATATTTTCACGTAAGGGTAATAACGTAAATAAAAGATTTTTTTAAAAATTTAGAGTTGCTTACAAGTGGAGGAAAGATGAATTGGAACAGAAAAATAGTTAGGAAATCTTCCAAACTTTATGGGAACCATCATAATGAAATAAACTTGAGTTGATAATGATAACTAAAAAGACAGTAAATTTAAGTGAAACTGAGAATGTTGTATCAACAGGACTTGGTGACCTATTTGATGAAAGATGACCTAGAGAAATGAGAATCTGAGATTACTCTACTTTATGAACCTCAGTGATCCAGAGAATAGTGATTTTAAATGTGTAAAGTTAAATTTTATATTCAGAATGTTCAACTGAATCCCCTAGTGGTATTTATTTTGTACAGTGGGAAAAGAAATGTCTTAGCAAACTGGTGAAAATCAAAGGCTATCATTGAAGACATTTATAAAAAGTTTATGTGTAAGGACTGGGACTTAGTTCAGTTCAGTCTCTCAGTCGTGTCTGACTCTTTGCAACCCCATGGACTGAAGCACACCAGGCTTCCCTGTCCATCACCAGCTCCCAGAGCTTACTCTAATTCATGTCCATCGAGTCGGTGATGCCCTCCAACCATCTCATCCTCTTTTGTCCCCTTCTCCCCTTGCCTTCAGTCTTTCCTAGGATAGGGATCTTTTCTAAGGAGTCAGTTCTTCGCATCAGGTGGTCAAAGTATTGGAGCTTTAGCTTCAGCATCAGTCCTTCCAATGAATATTCAGGACTGATATCTTTTAGGACTGACTGATTGGATCTCCTTGCAGTCCAAGGGACTCTCAAGAGTCTTCTCCAACACCAGTTCAAAAGCATCAGGTCTTCAGCGCTCAGCTTTCTTTATAGGCCAACTCTGACATCCATACATGACTACTGGAAAAACCATAGCTTTGTCTAGACAGACCTTTGCTAGCAAAATAATGTCTCTGCTTTTTAATATGCTGTTTCGGTTGATCATAGCTTTTCTTCCAAGGAGCAAGTGTCTTTTAATTTCATGGCTGCAGTTACCATCTGCAGTGATTTTGGAGACCAAGAAAATAAAATCTCTTACTGTGACTTTGATGCCATGTCTTACTGTGATATGACCAGATGCCATGGTCTTTGTTTTTTGAATGTTGAGTTTTAAGCCAGCTTTTTCACTCTCCTCTTTCACTTTCATCAGGAGGGTCTTTAGTTCCTCTTTGTTTTCTGCCAAAAGGGTGGTGTTATCTGCATATCTGAGGCTATTGATATTTCTCCCACAATCTTGATTCCAGCTTGTGCTTCACCCAGCCCGGTATTTCACATGATGTACTCTGTATGTAAGTTAAATAAACAAGGTGAAAATATACAGCCTTGACATACTCCTTTCTCAATTTGGAACCAGTCCATTGTTCCATGTCCCTTCTAACTGTTGCTTTTTGAGCTCCATACAGATTTCTCAGGAGGCAGTTGAGATGGCCATCTCTTGAAGACTTTTTCACAGCTTGTTGTGATCCACACAGTCAAAGGCTTTCGTGTAGTGAATGAAGCAGAAGTTTGGAATTCTCTTGCTTTTTCAAAGATCCAATGGATGTTTGCAATTTGATCTCTGGTTCCTTAAGTTCCTCTGGAACTTATTGAAAGCAGTATTAATAAGTATCCTTGTGACAAAAGGTAGAAGATGGAAGATAGCAAGTCCTCTTTAAAACAAATTGTGTCAAATTAAAATGTAATATTTTTAGAAACAAAACATTTATAATATGTCTATACTTTTGGAAGTGAGAATCCTGAACGTAAAGGAAATATGGAAAGACTTGTTAAGGAAATAAAATCAAGGGAGAAATAGCTTTGTCACAATTCTTGGGAAAAATTTGGCACTATCTATGTAACAGATATGAGAGCTTTTTCACCACAAAGGCAATATCCTTTACCATAGACTCATTTGGTCCTTTGCCAAGTTACATAGAACTACAATTCTGGTTAACTTGTACTTTATTGTCAAGCCACAAGAATAGAATTGTAAACTGGAACATTCCTGGTGAAACTGGGCCATATCCTGAGGTACCTAACCTATAATCTTTCTTATCTCAGTACAAATCTTTGTATCTCAATATAAATATTACTAACTACAAATAATCTGATTAATAAGGCATTCACTTTGGTTCAGACAGAGTTCAAATTAATAACTCATGGCATTGTATATTTAAAAAAGTTTTTGGAATAAATTTAAGGTAGTAAAAGATCTGTACACTGAAAACTATGAACTTTAACATTTGTGTTTTACGTTTAAACATTTCCCTTGAAAAAAGTAAAGTAACCATTTTTAGCTTACAGATCATTGTGTGTGTGTGTGTGTGTATGCATGCACACGCTCACTGTTGTCTGAGGCTTTGCAACCCCATGGATTGTAGCCTGCTAGGCTCCTCTGTCCATGGAATTTTCCAGGCAAGAATACAGGAGTGGATTGCCATTTTCTACTCTATCAGATCATTAGTAAGATCCTTTTAATTTGGCCTGGATCATTTTCCAATTATTTGTTTTATCTCATATTATCTCAGCACCCTGAGTCATTCTGTCCTGCTAAATGGTTTATACCTATGTCAGTATCCACACTATAGTGCTTGTTACTCAATTCAATTCAGTTCAGTCGCTCAGTCATGTCCGACTCTTTGCGACCCCATGAACTGCCACATGCCAGGCCTCCCTGTCCATCACCAACTCCCGGAGTTTACTCAAACCCATGTCCCTTGAGTCGGTGATGCCATCCAGCCATCTCATCTTCTGTCGTCCCCTTCTCCTCTTGCCCTCAATCTTTCCCAGCATCAGAGTCTTTTCAAATGAGTCAGCTCTTCACATCAGCTGGCCAAAGTGCTTGTTATTAAGTCAGTTGTATTCACTATGTCCTTTTTTAAGAAGGCCATTGCCTTTAAGCAAAGGTCAGAATACTTATACACAAGTGGAAAACATTCGGTTCCAAATATTTTTACATGAATACCTATCTGATTTAGTTAGGAAGTGTTCAGAATTAATAACTGAAAATATCCTTAAAAACTGTCCATCATTAGATTCTTTCCAAATCTAATATCTATAAATATAACTTGACCTTGTTTATAGAGTCTAAAGTTAAATGCAAATTAATCATATGGCATATTTAACAAAAAATATATTCCATAATTTATATAGTTACATTGTGGCTGTAGTTTTTCTTATTGAAGAATATTTGATTTACTATATTGTGTTAGTTTTGTGTGTACAGCAAAATGATACATACATATATTTTTTTTTCAGATTCTTTTCCATTATAGGTTTTATAAGATATTGAATATAGTTCCCTATGCCGTAGAGTAAATATTTATTATCTATTTTACATATAGTAGTATGTATATTTTAAACAAAGTCCTAATTTATCCCTCCTGATCCTTTCCCCTGTACTAACCATAAGTTTGCTTTCTATATCTGGGAGTCTATTTCTGTTTTATAAATAAGTTCATTTGTGTTAGTTTATAGATTCCACATATAAGTGGTATTATATGCTATTTTTCTTTGATTTGCTTGAATTAGTATGATGACTAATCATATGACATATTTTAACATGAAATATATTCTATAATTTTTATAGTTACATAGTGGCTATAGTTTAAAAAGAAATTCCATCTGTAGGTTTTTTTGTCCTTTAAAAGTTAATTTCTTAAAAACAAATTTACATAAAATAAAAAGATACTTGTTTTACAACTGTGTATAATTAATCACCTTCACATAAACTCATTTTTCTAAATATCTTAATTTATAAGTAGGGCAACTCCTTCAATTCTTATTACCTGTCCACATGGAGACCATTAACTATACAATTCTAATTCATTTTCCCTCCTGCAAAGCTAATTGTAACTAATCACAAAGATTTCAGACTTGGTCAGCATTGCCTGTAAGTGAAAATTGGCAAGCCTCTTTGTTCTGAGGAATAAACAGGCAGAGGAGATAGGGCGAAGGACAGTAAAAATGACCTACCATATTGTTCTGATAAACCTAAATTGTCTACGAGCATATCACCTTTAAATACCTTTTCCAATAGCTTGAAAATTATCCACTAAAAATCAGTGCAAAATGATGAGTTGGCCCAGAATCCTAAAGAGAACAGCAATTAGTTCTAATTAAAAGTTTTCAGAACAAATGCACTTAGCTGATTTTTAGTAACAGATTTATTAATAAATAAATGACAAATGATTCCAAACAGTAGCAGAAAAATAATCTTTAATTTTAATGACATCCCAAAGATTGCTCCTCACACTATGGACAGAAGGCATATTGTCTTGGTTTTTCAATCTGAACCTAATCAACAGTACTCTAGACCTTTTATGTTATTATGACAAAATCAATGTTTTTGATTAATATAAGACTTTCAGTTTGGTTCAGACTGAGTCCAAAGTCAAACCTATTTATTATTTTAGTAACAAAACGCTTTTTTCAAATTAAATTATATGATGAATTTGTATCTCGGGCATTATAGGAATACACAGTGCTATGAAATACATGAGAATCACCACAAATACAACCTATACTCTCTTTTTTGATGTATCTGAGAAAGATTTTTAAAGAATAGTTATTACTAATATAATCCCAATTTTTATTTTATATTGTGTAATAGTAAATTAATACATTTTATTAAAATATACTTAAAATTATGCACAGGAACATTGTTAATACACACAAGTACCTTTACATTTAGACTTTGGAAGTATTTCTACAGTCACTGTTTATCTAAAAAACATATATCTGCAAAAATCAATTGAAATAGAAATTTGGAGATTTTTCCATGCATTTGTTTAATGCATGTAATTTCCAAATTATTGACTAATGCATCCAAAAGTCTGCTTTGTCCTCTCTTACATTCACCAAACATAGTAGTGTGCAGCAAAGTATCTTTTTAGAAATCTTTCATGGCTCCTTATCATTGACAGAATAAATGCCAAACAGGTTAACACAGAAGATAAGATTCTTTGGCTCCTTTGAGTCTTCCACCTACACTGCTTCCTGAGGTCCCACTCTGTGGCTATGGAAGACTAGGGTACTGCCTGTTCTTTCAACCGATTTTGTACTTTCACACTGCTATGTGATTCCTCTTTATTAGTCTCAAATTCATCACCTAATATTCAGCTCAAATACTACCCCAACTCTGTAGACAAATCACTGATCAATCACTTGTGTGTTCAGAACCCTTTCTATAAAATTTCTTATGGTACTGTTTACTTGTTTTCCTGGTGACTCAGATGGTCAAGAATCTGCCTGCAGTGTGGGAGACCTGGGCTCAATCCCTGGGTGGGAAGATCCCCTGGAGGAGGGAATGGATACCCACTCCAGAATTCTGGCCCTGAGAATTCCATGGACAGAGGAGCCTGGAGGCTACAGCTCATGGGGTCACAGAGTCAGACATGACTAAGCAACGTTCACTCACTTACATGTATCAATTATTTGGTTACATTCTGCCTCTCTTGTTAAAATATTCTCTAAAGGCCACACTATGCTTATTCCACCTTTGTGTACCAAAATTTTGACTTGACTCTAGCCAGCGTTGGATATGACAAGTAAAGTCAGAACAGAGGGAGGAAATGGAGGGAAAAATTTTTTTTAAAAAATCCTTTAAGATAGACATTAGAAAAGAGAAAGTCAACTGACTGGCTAGCTTGATTTAAAGTAAAACCAAACAGGCACATTGAATATGGACAGTAGAATATTATTCCCAGCAAAGCAGGTAGTATTTTGACAGTAAATGTAACCCAAATAACAGTAGATAAGTTGTGACAATTCACAAAATTTCATTATAAACCATGAGAGTAAACAGCACCAAAGTTCTCAGAGACTCATTCTCCTGGATCCTGGGAATTAATGGATCTTCTTTCTACAGATATCCCTTGAACAGTGAGATATACACTAAAAGCCAACTTTGCCTATATTACCACTGCTTGTTGTTCCTTTGGGTAATAGCAAAATATCCTAGCTTTGTGATTTTCTGACTTCTATCGCAACACGTGTACATTTTCAGGTGTGGTGACTCAGAGTACCATAGAGCCTGACATATACCTCCACATTGCATAAACAGGCGGAAAAAGCAAATTTCTCAATTTTCAGGCAGTTGTGCAAGGCAGACATCCAAGAGTGTGAAGTCTGAGAGCCTCTGTATGGAGGTCAGAGGTCCCCATGCGGCAGGAGGAAACAGCCTGCAAGTGGCAGGTGTGTGGGTGGTGGGGCGTTTTCCCTCAAACCTTGGGCTGATAATGGCTCAACAAACCAGTATTCACGTCAATTGTTTCATGGCAGGGGATGCACACCTTGTGCCATTTCTCTCAAAAATGCGTTTTGTGGGGCAGGGACCTGGTGAAACTCCCTCAGTCTAAGGTGTCTCTCTTTTCTGATTAGCAGCTCCCTAACAACAAAGGTCCATCTGGTCAAGGCTATGGTTTTTCCAGTGGTCATGTATGGATGTGAGAGTTGGACCATAAAGAAAGCTGAGTGCCAAAAAATTGATGCTTTTGAACTGTGATGTTGGAGAAGACTCTTGAGAGTCCCTTGGACTGCAAGGAGATCCAACCAGTCCATCCTAAAGGAGATCAGTCCTGGGTGTTCATTGGAAGGACTGATGCTGAAGAGGAGACTCCAATACTTTGGCCACCTGATGCGAAGAATTGACTCACTGGAAAAGGCCCTGATAATGGGAGGGGTTGGGGGCAGGAGGAGAAGGGGACGACAGAGGATGAGATGGCTGGATGGTATCACCGACTCGTTGGGCATGAGTTTGAGTAAACTCCGGGAGTTGGTGATGGACAGGGAGGCCTGGCGTGCTGCGATTCATGGGGTCGCAAACAGTCGGACATGACTGAGCGACTGAACTGAACTGAACTGGACATAAAACACCTAACTGAAAACTAGCAAGTGGGCACTCTTTCTGTCCGCTTCTGATGTCTATAAGTCAGAAGATTTCCCTATCTCTGTTATACTTTAATAAATCTTCACTACACAAAAGCTCCAAGTCGTCAAGCCTCATCTCTGGCCCCAGATCGAAATCCTCTCCTCCAAAGTCAAGAATCTTGGTGAAGCACGCCACTCACAACTGCAAACTTTCAAGTCTGTGGATGGGACCAGATTGTACAGAAGCAGAATATTATATGTAGACTCGGCTGTGTGATCTTGACAGACAATTCAACTTCTCCGTACTTCATTTTTCTCAAATAGACATTGAAGAGACTAGCTTATATAATTATGTGAGGTCCTTACCAATATTCTAATGTCAGTTATTGCTTCAGATGAACTGTGTTTTAACCCTCTATCAGTTCAGTTCAGTCTCTCAGTCGTGTCCGACTCTTTGTGACCCCATGAACCTCAGCATGCCAGGCCTCCCAACTCCCGGAGTTTACCCAAACTCATGTCCATCGAGTCAGTGATACCATCCAGCCATCTCATCCTCTGTCGTCCCCTTCTCCTCCTGCCCCAATCCCTCCCAACATCAGGGTCTTTTCCAATGATTCAACTCTTCGCATGAGGTGGCCAAAGTATTGGAGTCTCCGCTTCAGCATCAGTCCTTCCAATGAATACTCAGGACTGATCACCCTTAGGATGGACTGGTTGGATCTCCTTGCAGTCCAAGGGACTCTCAAGAGTCTTCTCCAATACCACAGCTCAAAAGCATCAATTCATCGGTGCTCAGCTTTCTTCACAGTCCAACTCTCACATCCATACATGACCACTGGAAAAATCATAGCCTTGACTAGATGAACCTTTGTTGACCAAGTAATGTCTCTGCTTTTTAATATGCTGTCTAGGTTGGTCATAACTTTCCTTCCTAGGAGTAAGCGTCTTTTAATTTCATGGCTGCAATCACCATCTGCAGCAATTTTTGAGCCCAAGAAAATTAAGTCTGACACTGTTTTCACTGTTTCCCCATCTATTTGCCATGAAGTGATGGGACCAGAGCCATGATCTTAGTTTTCTGAATGTTGAGCTTTAAGCCAACTTTTTCACTCTGCATATCTGAGGTTATTGATGTTTCTCCTGGCAATCTTAATTCCAGCTTGTGCTTCTTCCAGCCCAGTGTTTCTCATGATGTACTCTGCATATAAGTTAAATAAGCAGGGTGACAATATACAGCCTTGATGTACTCCTTTCCCAATTTGGAACCAGTCTGTTCCCTGTCCAGTTCTAACTGTTGCTTCCTGACCTGCATACAGGTTTCTTAAGAGACAGGTCAGATGGTCTGGTATTCCCACCTCTTTCAGAATTTTCCACAGTTTATTGTGATGGACACAGTCAATGACTTTGGCATAGTCCCTCTATAGTTTAATAATTTTAAGATATATGTCATAAAATTGTCCCACTCATTGTTTTATGTATCTCCTTTTTGTCGTTAAGCACATTATCTGCCACTTCTCCTTGAATGAGTGATTAAATGTGAAGGATTTAAACATCTCTCTTCAGTCTTAGGCTCTGAAAATGAGGGCATGCCTTTACTACTGTACCTGCCTTTTCCCTTTCTCCCACCAGCTTTACTGAGATAATTGTTATATAATACTGACATTTAAGGTATATAGCAGGTGATTTGATGATAGATGTATATGTTGCAAAATGGTTATCACATAAGGTTGGTTAACAGATGAAACACCTCATATAATTACCCTTTTTGTAAGTTATACTTACATATTTTAAGTTCTTTACGATTTTATAAGTCCTGTAGGATTTTGACTCAATTTTCATCCTAAAGTCCTTGTACATGAAATATAGATGTAAAAAAATTGTGTACACTTGCATCCACACCTGGTTGCGTTTGAATATAACACAGAATAAGACAAAGGATAAGTGTCATTCGGATAGTTTATCTGGACCTGGTTTGGAGGATTCCAAACTACAATCTTGAAGAGTAATGCAATTAAACTTTGTATGTGTCCAGAATGCATAAGGAGGACCAATAAGAGATGGACTATGTCCACATTATACTGTTAGAGTTGTCAGTCTTTCTAGAGAGCCACATTAGAGTGAAGACACTTCCTTTCAGCTGAGTTATAGATTAATTAGGTTATTTCCATGAGTTAAAGAAATGAGTCTGTAAGTTTAGCAGCAATTACACATAGATAGCAAACTGTAGTTTGACAGTAGTTCTCCTGGGAAATTTTTATAACATTTTTGATATGGAAAGTTCATTTTCTTTCTCTTCTATGAGGTCACATCAACAGATATCATTGCATAAGTTTCTCTTTCATGGCACCAGTATGCTTTCCTACTTCCTGTTTCATGGTGTATGTATGTGGATGTTTTTCAGATTTCTAAGATCAGAATACTTACCTGAGAAGCTTGTTTAGAACAGTAGGTCTGCACTAAATCTTTATCCTCCACCACACCTTAAGAATGAACAGACTAGGATCTATGATAAATGGTAGACAAACTCTGTGATCAAATATGTTTTGTAAATATGAGATTTAAAACTCTTTATTTACTTTAGGAATTTTCGAGTGCTTTGCTGTGATGCTATGCTTTTTGAACCTCTAATCTAGAACTCTACATTGCAGCATCTCCTTTTTTTTTTGCAGAATGTCTATCAGCATATTTCAGATTGCAAATTTCTGATTAGTTTTTATGGCTGCTGATATTTTAAGTCTTTCCTTCAAACAGAATTAAAATTTTATAATGAGTCATAAAGCTCTGATATTGAGATGAATCTCCATTTCATATCTCACATTATACTAGAGAATCATTCTCAAAATTCTAAAATATATTTGGGAATATTTATGACTCATGATTATTTTCACTTTTTTAAAAGATTTAGTTAATTTTTTTGTTTCTTCTTTTGGGAAAATCTTGTTTTGTGAATTGACTCATTACATTATTGACAGAAAATAAATATAAATTTTCAGTATGTTTAACAAGTGTTACTTAGTCTAAAAAGATGTCTCAGGTATAAATATTTTCAGAAAGTTGGCTACTGTTCCCTTGTAGGTCATAAATTGTGGTTAAAACCAAAGGCTTCAGTCAGAATAATTAACTAGATAACTGAATAAACAAACAACTTGATGTAAAGTTTTCTTAAGACATAAAGAAGAATTTGGGGAAAAAATAAAGTACGTTAAATTCTCCATTTATCTATCTCCCATGTTTTTGCCTCCATACCATTAACAGCTACAGTCCATGGGGTCATAAAGTCGGACACAACTTAGTGACTAAGTACCAAGCACCCAGATCACAAAGAGGTAGGGGTGTGAAAACAAGGTGTCACATATCAAATCTGGTTGATTAAAGTAGTCCTTACTTAGGATTATGAACATACTCATTTACTCAGAGCCTATAATTTTAGCATATTTATATTCAAAACTTCCTCACAGTGTAGGTTATCCTATTATCATTCTTATTTTCAAAACAAAACTGTGAAACAGTCTGAGAAGCCCGGCTTCACATACTGGTGGAATTCAGATCCAATTCTGGGAAGTCTAACTCCAGTATCCACAGACTATAAATACCATCGTGTTGTGATGATTAATTTTTTTGGGTTCAGTTTGACTAGGCTGTATTACCTAATTATTTAAACAAATACTAATAGAGGTGTTGTCATGAAAGTACTCTGTAGAAATATTTGACACCTGCAGTGAGTTGACTTTAAATAAATTGATAATGTTTTGGTCCTTATCCAATCAGTTGACATGTCTTAAGCGTAAAAATAGAAGAAATTCTACACGAAAATTGCAGCGTAAGCTGCTGACTGTGTTTCCAGCCTACTGACCTATCTTAAAAATTTTGGACTTTTCTGCTGTATGGATTTCAAACTTGTCAGATTCCATAATTAGCCAATTCTTTGGGGAAAAAAATCTCAATATATACACATATATCCCATTGGTTCTTTCTTTAGAGATCCTTGACCAATGCACACACTATGCTCTAAAATGCCAAGATATATAATATTTCTCTCATTATCAAAAGTATCCTTACAGCCAGGTGACTACTCACTACTAAATGCTTGAAAATAGCTCTACTTACATTTGGTAGTTCATCATCTCAGAAAGTCTGAATACAGTGAGATAAATTAACAGCCAACTCATGGACGCCAAGTGCATGGGGTCGCAAGAATCAAACACAACTTAGTGACTAAACCACCACCATGTTCCAAGAACAAATTCTGTTTAAGAATCTGCTATTAATCCCATTTCCCTGATAGCTCAGTTGGTAAAGAATCCACCTGCAATGCAGGAGACCCTGGTTCAGTTCCTGGGTCAGGAAGATCCCCTGGAGAAGGGATAGGCTCCCCACTCCAGTATTCTTGGGCTTCCCTTGTGGCTCAGATGGTAAAGAATCCGACTGCAATGTGGGAGACCTGGGTTCAGTCCCTGGGTTGGGAAGATTCCCTGAAGAAGGGAACGGCTACCCATTCCAGTATTCTCACCTGGAGAATTCCATGGACTGTATAGTCTATGGGGTTGCAAAGAGTCCAACACAACGGAGCAGCTTTCACTTTCATTAACCCCTTGGGATAAAGAACAGGCTACCTGTATTGATGACTCTTTCTGCTTCTTTCCACTCACTAAAATTCTACTAGACTTTCAAATTGTGGCTTAGCCTGTGTCCTCCATGAAAATCCTTCTGATTATTTAAGTCACATAGATGTTTCTTCTCTTTGAAACAATTGAATACTGTTTCTACACTTGTCGTTTTGTTCTCTGATTGTTCTTGACTGTATCTT
This sequence comes from Odocoileus virginianus, assembly GCF_023699985.2. NCBI lineage: Eukaryota > Metazoa > Chordata > Mammalia > Artiodactyla > Cervidae > Odocoileus > Odocoileus virginianus. Next base: position 94,566,598 of record NC_069676.1, read on the forward strand.
AAGTCTACAATTAGATCTTGAGTTCCAGAAATTCACCTGTGGATTTGAGTGGGTGATCCACTAAACAAGTGTTCAGAAGGTTCTTGTTGGTTTATCAGTTTGACTTGTAGCAGCATGGAATATGGAGCTTTTCAGGAATATGACCTGTGGAGGGATAACTGATCTGTTCCATGACAATAATAGTCTATTCAACTGACCATAAAAGCCTAAAAGAGAGTGCAGTATATATGTAGAATCAGTATAAAGGATGATTCTAGACCAAACACTAAATTGTAGACTAAGAATGTTTTGGAGCTCCATTAAGATTGTCAGTTACGTATATATTTTGCATGTTATACATAACTAAAATTATTTTTTAATTAATAAGTATGTCTGATAATATTTATAGTCCTCTTCTTTCAGACATATCTAACCACCATAAACTTTTATTATTATCCTAATAAACTTTTTTATTATCCTAATAAAAAATTAAATCCTAATGACATTTTAAGATATCTGATCATACTAGGCCAGTGACATTCACGATGTGTGTATTCAGAGGCCATTCACAAATAGAAACATTCACAAATTCCTTCTGCCATGAATACACTTTCTAGCTTAAATTTTAGTCTTATGGCTAGGAGCCATCATTGGTAGTTAAATTTATTTTCAGAGCATTTTATATCCAGAATAAAAGTTAAATCACTTCTAGGGAGTTTTCCTACATGTTCCAACAGGTAGCAATAATGAATGATTCTTTGCAATGTACATGGTTTAACTGTCAACTGAGCAACGTATTCCCTCTCATAGATTTTTAGCATATGCATTTCAAATTTGCCGCTCAGAAAATGATCACTTTACTACCTCTCAGGATTATTGAGAGAGTATTATTGCTGAAAATATATGTGTCTTTTATTTGGAAAAATAAAATATAGGGCACTAACCTAATCAGAGGTGGCAAAATGGAAGCTTAGAGTTCAAAACCAGACTAGAATGTATTTCTTCCCTTCCTCCTTCCTTCCTGTCCTCCCTCTCTCCCTCCCTTCTTCCCTCTTTTCTTTCTTTTTTTCTCATCATAAATGTCAGTTGGGAAAATTTTGTATTAATTATATATTTGTGATTTATTTAGAGTAATCAGAAGATCTGGCAATAAGATTAATGTTTCTGCATGGCTCGGGCTGAGTTTCTCCTTAAGACAAGTATTGTCCTTTCATCAACCACAGTCCTTATCTTATAATATTAAAGCTAAGAATGGTCATTGAAGTGAACTGGTTATTATGAGGACAGTGACAGACTTTATTCACATTATTATTATAGACTCAGCTTTACCTTTAAGGCCTGTCCCCTGATTCATGGCTAAATGTGTTTGAGATCCTCATTATAGATTCAGTTTTCTCTGCCCCACCACCTCATCTACCATTCTATGTGGCATTGAGCTATAAAAGATAATACTCCTGAAGTTCTCACGCTGCTTCAGAAGATAAAGGGCATCTTCAGAATTGCACATTTCAGCACCCCTCCTCTCCCAAGCCTGGCAATTTTAAATGACTACTTGCTTCTGCTTTCTCATTTATATCACTGACAACTTCCATTAAGGAGGAGTTGACAGAATAGTTTCAGAGTATCCTGGTGATAAGTTGTTTAGCATTTATTTTGCTTTAGTTAATAGAAATCTTTGTGTTTTCATCAGCAAGGAATCTCTCCATGAAGATGTGTTTTTGCTGATAATGAAGATTTTAAAAGGAAGAAATGGAAAAGTGACATCTAGCTGAGTAGACTGGTTTTAACATTAAGCTTTTGATGCTGCCCAATATGACTTGTCAGTAGCAGGAGAGGAGTTTCTTAATTTATCAACACCACAGGCTAGAGGGAAGCCCGTTGTGTTAATTGTCCTCATAAACGAAAACCAATGCCTCGTTGGGCTCCAGCATATCATTGTGCCCGGACACTTCATGTCTGATGGAATAATAAGTGACTTCGCATGCAGAGCCGCGCAGCACACGCAAAGCGAGTCTCAGCTGTTATTACTCAGCATAGCAATCTTCCTGCACCGCAGAACTGGTCTCTTTCTGAAAAATAAAATAGAAATACTTTTCATTGTAAAACAAAAGCAGAGTGAGCCACATATGTCAGATATTTTGAACAGAAAGTCAGTGGTTCCCTCTTCCTTCTATTCTGTCTTTTCATATTCTCTAATGAAATTTTGACTGCTCATCTGCTATTTCCAATCCCAGGCTTACATGCTGATTTTACTACCTACTTACCATTCTATTGCAGACAAAGGAGCAATAGGAGGAAGTGTTGTACTTTTCTATGGAAAATTGTACTTTTCTAGATAAAATTGATGTATCTGCTATATGTCACACACTACCCATGAGCAAAATATTTGAGATTGTTTTTTCCCCAAAGAAGACAGAATAACTGAGAGGAAGTCAGAAAAGCTAGCTCATTTCTTTTTTTTTTAACTAACTAAGGAATTTTATCCAAGTCATATACCCTGTGTGAGCTTCATTTTGCATTAACAGAAGTCAATTATATTCATAATAATAATAAATACTTTAGAGAATCATAAGACATAAATGTAGGAAAAAGATAAAGGCTAAAATGTTAGTGCAAATTATAGCAAGGGGTGATAAAAATAATGTCCTTTTAATAGTTTCTCATCTGAGCCCCTTAGATTTTGGCAGCATTCTGTCCCCACTCTCAGGTGATATCCTGGGAGTGGGGACATCTTGTTACCTGTCCCATTTACCAAGTGATGTCATGTTGAATTTAGTTTGACTGTGCCCTGTCTATAAAGAAAGATATCTACATCAAAAACTTCCTCATCCTCGATTCAGTCTCCATCCCAGCTGGATAAAGCCACATCCCATTCAATAAATGCCTAATTTGGTTTATCAAAATTTTTTTTACTTTTAAGAAATTAATGGGTTTTGGATTAAAGACAAGGAAAAATGGCAATGATAGCAACAATAATAATGAGAGGAAATACAATGTAAAGGTTCTTGAAATTAGCATGGGCCCCTTTGTGTTCATGTTTATCTCATATAGATAACTTATATTAATTTAACTTATATATAATGTAACATAGTATTTATACATATTATCTCATACATCTCATATTAGATTGGTGCAAAAGTAGTAGAAGTTTGGGACCCTAAATTTTAAATCATTATAACCAGACTCAAACACATCTTTATTAATCAAAATAAGACATTACAATCACCACACTTTTGCCAACAAGAAATAAGTTTGTTTGTTCCTGTAGTGTAAAAATTTGTGCTTTGGGATTTGATGAACTCTTAGAAAGCATTTTCTGCATCTTGGTGTGAAAGCACTTTCCTGGAAAAGAAGTTTTTGAGATGCTTGAAGCAGTGGTAGTCAGTTGGCTAGAGGTCAGGTGAATACGGCAGATGAGGCAAAACTTCATAGCCCGATTAGTTCAGCTTCTGAAGCATTGGTTGTGTGACGTGCAGTCAGCATTGTGGCAGAGAAGATTTGGGCTCTTTCTATCGACCATTGCTGTCTGGAGGCATTGCAGTTTTCAGTGCATCTCATTGATTTGCGGACCATACTTCTCAGATGTAACGATTTCACTGGGATTCAGAAAGCTCTAGTGGATCAGATGGGTGGCAGACCACCAAAGAGTGACCATGACCTTTTTTTAGTGCAAGTTTGGCTTTGGGAAGTGCTTTGGAGGTTCTTCCAGGTCTAACCACTGAGCTGGTCATCACCAGTTATCATATAAAATCCACTTTTCATCGCACATCACAGCCCGATCGAGAAATGGTTCATTGTTGTTGCATAGAATAAGAGAAGATGACACCTCAAAATGACGATTTTTTAATTTGTGACCAGCTCATGAGGCACCCATTTACTGAGCTTTTTCACCTTTCCAGTTTGCTCCAGATGCCGCGACTATAGAATGATCAGCATTGAGTTCTTGGGCAACGTCTCATGCAGATGTAAGAGGGTCAGCTTTGATGGTGCTCTCTTTGTCAGCTTCCAGTGGCTGGACACTAAGCTCTTCATCCTCACAGCCCTTGCCTTTTTTGCAGAACTTCTTGAGCCACCACTCCTTGTATGTTCCTTAGCAGTTCTTGGGCCAAATATGTTGTTGATGTTGAGGGTTGTTTCCACTGCTTTATGACCCAGTTTGAACTCTAATACACAATCTCTCGAATTTGCTTTTTTTGTCTAATGTTTCTGTAGTCTAAACTAGATATAAACAGTAAGTAATAATTCAGTAGCAAAAATACATAAAGCAAGAAATGTACATTAAGATAACACAACCGCATTTATTTAGGACTGTATACCAATATCAAATGGCAAAGTTCAGAAATACAGAACCGCAATTACTTTTGCACCAACCTAGCATATACAACCTGTATCATTTCATAAATTTATGTACATACGTAAAGTCCAGTACTACCATCTTTATCTAAGGTCACTCAGGTCACACCTCAACAAGGTGCTGGATCTGAGCTACCAGATGTGGTTTTTCATTCCCCAAAGCTCGTTCTGTAATTCTGAAACAACAGGAAGTGAGCAAGGAAGCTCACGCACAGTGGCTGCTAACAGAAGGCCTTTAGAAAACTTCGTTCTGGCACAGCAGCAAAGTAATGACCTGCTCAGACTGCAGAGAGGGCTAGGATAACATTCAGGCGGGGCAAAGCAAGCCATATGTGAGAAAAGCATCTGGATGGATCGAGAGGTCAACAGGTGCCATCACCTTGTGTGTTTAGGGTAATTTATCTAGTTGCTCTATAGACAACTATGATTTAACTATACAAGTTTATTTTTCATTCTTTGTAGTCCAGTGCAGATCAGGCATCTTCCCAAAGTCTTACATCTGATTAAACCAACTGTAAAACATAGCCTCATAGTTGTATAGCAAGGGAAAATGAAGTGCGAACGCGACATGCCAGCTGCCAGCTGCTTGGATCTCAAAGTTACATATGGCACCTCATTTCAAAGATAGCCATATGAGACCATTTCATGGCAAGGAAGGCTGAAAATTGCAGGTAAGCTGCTGCCGTCATTCCACGGAGGCAAGATGGGCCACCTGACCCCAAATTTGACTCAGATATCCAGGCTGATGACACTGCACATGCAACAATAATATATATAAAAGATGCATTATTCATACAATAAGGCTTTTTTGGGGAAAAAGCAAGGAAGGTTCCCAGACAGGCCCCAAAATGTGCGGATAAGGTCAATTGGTGTCCAGAGTATCTAGGTAGGGTGACTGGCTTGGTGTTTTGTGGTGCTCGGACGTTTATGGTGAGAATTCTTTTATGAGGCTAAGACCTTGTAAGGCTTGAAATTCCACCAACACCAAAGGAGGACGCATCTGGGCTTCCTTACCAGCCTGCCCCGAAGAGGGGAGGGGGGACGGGTGAAGGGTTGTGGCTTGAGGTGGAGTCAAAGCCTTCACTGTATCTCGCCCCTGATGTTTGACTGAAGACTGAACTGTTTCTTTAATTTTCATTTGAACTTTTATGTAAGTCACATGATTTACCTGACTCTTTGTGGCCTGTAGCCTTAAGCTGATAAGTGAGGTAAAAGTTCCCCTAAGTGGCTTGCTCAAAAGCCCAAAACTGTGTTTTTTTGGAAGTGGAATGAGGGTTTTGTCACACTGTTGTGACTAAGGCTTGAAAGGAATAAGGAGCATCTTGCTGAGGACTTGTCAATCGAATGTGTTGTAAAGATGTTTGTGACTTTGACTCATATTGTCAAAATCTCTGAAGGAAGAGATTCCACAGCTTTTCCCCTCAAGGAGGAACCCTTGGCTATGAAATCATTGTTGCTTCCATTGGTCAGATCAGATGGGAAACAGCCCAAGGGTCTGTAAAAATGTTCAGAGGGGAGCCGCTGTTTGCCAAGAAATATGTGGTCAGATGACTGCTTGAAGTTTAGTTAGCTGTGCTGACCCTTCAGTCCCATGCTTTACCAGGAGCATCCTAGTTGGATGAAAAATAGCAGTTTTCTAGAAAGTCCCATCACACGTAATGATGACACTGCCATCACCTTTGATGTTCACGAGGGTCTTGGTCCAAGGGAGGGGTGACCCCCCAACATCATGCTGTTTGTCAAGGGACTGAGGACAGGAAGGGGTACCTCCTCTTATGGATAAGATAAACTCCAGGGATCAGGTTTGACTCTATCCTATGGGCATACTTTTCATTTAGGCAAGGAGGCCTCTGTGGTTGTGCCAACCGTGCAAGATGTTTCCATGAACCAAAGCACAATGGGCATCTAGGTATTTAGAGCTACAGGCTGACAGCTGTGAGAGGCTCCATTTCTGGGCGATCAGTGCATGTGACCAGCAGTTGCCACTATAATGGCATAGAGTGAAGTTGATGAAGGCAATTTCTTGTTTCAGAAGCCAGTGGACCACCTATGATCATCATGTGTGATACAGATCCTCCGAGAGGCATGAGAGGAGCCCTCTGCAATGAAGGGGTTTCTTGTCGGCATTAATGAGAGTCTCTGTTGTATTGTAATTTGGACAGATTCCATAGCCTTTTTTTTGTAAAAGTCTCATTCAATTATGGGTAGAGTGATGAATACCAGAATCAATGGGCTCAAGAAAAAAAAAAAATATTGATGAGGAATTTGTTCCCTCCAGAACACAAAGAGTCCTATAAAATATGCTGGACGTCTATTAATATTGTAGGTTTTGAGATGGTAAGTGGATGTTCTGACAGCATCAGAAAAGGGGTGGTTTTCAGTTTACCAAATAATTTTCAGGAATTAATTGAAGCTTTATAGTATGTGTGGGGCAATGGTCTAACCCCTTTTTGTCAGCACCTTTGTGACTGTTTTTATGTCCTGACTGAGTATGTTAGATATTTCAAGTGAATCTCAGAGGAGAGGCGTCAGTGTGATGTCATACCCAATCCTTTGCAAAAAGTTATCTGTGGTTAAGACATATTCATATACTTTATCTATAGTAATCTCACTTAAAATCTGGCAGCTGAATAAATACTAGTTGTTCATCAATTATGTATCCCTTTTCAATAGCTGATCATGAGTTTGAGTACTCTGGGAGTTGGTGATGGACAGGGAGGCCTGGCGTGCTGCAGTCCATGGGGTCGCAAACAGCTGGACACGACTGAGCGACTGAACTGAGCTGAACTAAACTTCTTATTCTGATGGCTGAGCAGTAAAAACTCTGCCTGTAATGCAGGAGACATGGGTTCAATTCTTGGGTCAGGAAGATCCCCTGGAGAAGGAAATGGCAAGCCACTCCAGTATTCTTACCTGAAAAATCCCATGAACAGAGGAGCCTGGCGGGCTACAGTTTTTGGAGTCACAGGGTTGACATGACTGAACATACACACATGCAGTCTCTTATTCTTAAGTTTGAACTCAAGCCCCACAGTGTTGTCTGCACCTTTCCAAAGTTAAGAACATCAGAACTTGTCACATGTGTATGTAGATAAGAGGATGTTTTTATAGTATGTTTAACAGGAGCCATTTAGAATCTCCCACATTTTAAATCTTTCTTCCCACCTGTTATTGTGATCTCATTCCACCATTAGTAATGTATCAACCTGGATTAAACCATGGTTTATTCCAGGAGTCCCTTGCAAAATACAGTTGGAAAGGAATCCTCTTTAATATAATTGATACAGTTAATTGTTGATTATGAATTAATTTCTCATAGTACTCAGTACAGTTGTGAGAATATGTGCAATAAAACAGAACTTTTTGGTAGGAAGGAGAGAATGTAAGAGTTAAGGTTATGAAGGTTCTACTTTCTTTCTTTTTTTTTTTAATTTATTTACTTTAATTGGAGTCTAATTACTATACAACATTGTATTGGTTTTGCCATACATTGACATGAATCAGCCATGGGTGTACATGTGTTCCCCATCCTGAGCCCCCCTCCCACCTCCCTCCCCATCCCATCCCTCTGGGTGATCCCAGTGCACCAGCCCTGAGCACCCTGTCGGACATCGAACCTGGACTTTCAGTAGGTATATCCGAATGGGGTTTCATAAAGTGGTTCTTGGTTTCAAGGATAAAATCAAGTGAAGATATGGAAAACTGATAAGATTGTCTTCACCAGCCTTAAAACTTTCTACAGGTTTGTTAACTTCAACGATAGCAGTAAAATATTAACAGCATTTTAGAGAGTATGGTTTACATTTTTATTGTTTTCCAAAGAATCACAAATAATTGGAGTTAGGCAAAAATGCAAAAGAACTGATTTATCCCATGCTTCTTCAAGTAAGGTCATGGGACACCAGAGAGAGCTGAGTAACTGATGCAAAGTCGGAAGCAAGGTTTGGATCAAGGCTTACTTTATGGCTGTTTGCACTCTATCGTGTGAACAGTGTACAGATCTCAGTCTGGGTTATGTCTTTGCTCTTTTCCCGTCTCCACGTTTATCTGCCCTCCTCTGTATGATGCTCATATGGGCCCTACTTGCGCTTAGGGGCCAGGCCAGAAGACCCCTGTAAGCTCAGCCTGGATCAGGGTCTACTACAGTGTGGCTTCTGCGCAATGTGACTTTAATCTTACCTAGTACTCATCACATAGAGGATCCTGAACTGTTAATTTACCTGTCTTTCAGACACTGCTTATATCCTTATGTCCTATTCTCCTTTGTATCCCTGATGGTAATAACTGTCTCTAATCCCTCTCCATAATCCCGCTGTGGCTAACACAAAGTAATTGCTAAACGAGTGACTACCTGCTAGAACTCTCATTTTATACAACATGAATTTTCTTTCTCTCTTTATTTTTACTTAACTATAAGGTTAAATTCCCTTCTATGTAACGTGAACTTCAAAAGGGACTGATCTCTTTTTCCTCTACCAGCCATAATTTGCAATATCATAATGGACACTAGTATTTATCTTTTCAAGTTCAATCATCTTTCGCTTCACCATACGCTACTTTTCAAAACTTGAATTCATTGTTATTTCCCAAACTTGTAGCCCTGCCATTTCCATTCCCCAGTAAGGTCTCCAAAACAGGACAAATCTGTTTAGAAGGATACATTATAATTTTCATTTGTCATAGTTGCATTCATTTATTTTACATATCTGACATGTATTTTGACACCTTCAGTTCCACCGAAATATTCATAATTTTCCCAGCCTCAAGCAGTATTCTTAGTAGCCTCTATAAATTCAGAACACACTAGAAAGATAAACAATTTCGGGTTATTTTAACTATTTTGCATTGAACACAGACACTTTTGTCAAATAAAAGGAACAATGTCAGAGGTGTAAGAGAGCAACGGAAATCTCTACAGAAAAAAAGTTACCAATACTTCATTGGAGGAACATTACACCAAACTTTTATCATGATCATTTCCCAACTATGAAAGAAAAGTAGACATTTTATCCAAGTGCATGATAACTATTTTAACTTTCTATATTCAACTTCTGTTATGGGAGAAATTCCTTTGGCTTCTCTAATTGTATTTTATTTGAGAGATTTGCATACATTTAATGTTGGACTCGATGGACATGAATTTGAGTAAATTCCGGGAGTTGGTAATGGACAGGGAGGCCTGACGTGCTGCGATTCATGGGGTCGCAAAGAGTCGGACACGACTGAACTGAACTGAACTGAATGTTGGTATAAAAATTCTACCTTGCACACTTCCTCAAGAATGCATCGTTTGAGACCATTCAGTTCAGTTCAGTTCAGTCGCTCAGTCATGTCTGACTCTTTCAACCCCAAGGACTGCATCATGACAGTCTTCCCTGTCCATCATCAACTCCCAGAGTTTGCTCAAACTCATGTCTACATGAATTCAGATAATGGTGTCATTATCTAGTTCAAATTAGACATCATCATCATTTTCAGGGAACATGATACTATGTTTCAGTTTATTGTTATTTTGGGAATTTACCTTAAATATACCTACAATAGCATAAAATAATGTGCTGTGCTCAGCTGTAAAAATCATTAAAGTGTAGGCCATATCAAGAACTATGAAGCATTTGAGATTTTTATATTCAGTTCAGTTCAGTCACTCAGTCATGTCTGACTATTTGCAACCCCATGGGTTGCAGAACACCAGGCTTCTCTGTCCATCACCAACTCTGGAGCTTGCTCAAACTAATGTCTATCAAGTGGGTGATGCCATCCAACCATCTCATCCTCTGTCATCCCCTTCTCCTCCTGCCTTCAATCTTTCCCCAGAATTGGGGTCTTTTCAAATGAATCAGTTTTTCACATCAGATGGCCAAAATGTTGGACTTTCAACTTCAGCATCAGTCCTTCCAATGAATATTCAGGACTGATTTCCTTTAGGATGGACTGGTTGGATCTCCTTGCTGTCCAAGGGACTCTTAAGAGTCTTCTCCAACACCACAGTTCAAAAGCATCAATTCTTCAGCGCTCAGCTTTCTTTATGGCCCAACTCTCATATCCGTACATGACCACTGGAAAAACCATAGCCTTAACTAGATGGAACTTTGTTGGCAAAGTAATGTCTCTGCTTTTAAATATGCTGTCTAGGTTGGTCATAACTTTCCTTCCAAGGAGTAAGCATCTTTTAATTTCATGGCTGCAGTGATTTTGGAGCCCAAGAAAATTAAGTCAGCCACTGTTTCCCCATCTGTTTGCCATGAAGTGATGGGACTGGATGCCATGATCTTAGTTTTCTGAATGTTGAGCTTTAAGTCACTCTCCTCCTTCACTTTCATCAAGGGACTCTTTAGTTCTTCTTCACTTTCTGCCATAATGGTGGTGTCATCTGCATATCTGAGGTTATTGACATTTCTCCCAACAGTCTTGATCCCAGCTTGTGCTTCATCCAGCCCAACAATTCACATGATGTCCTCTGCATATAAGTTAAATAAGCAGGGTGACAATATACAGCCTTGACATACTCCTTTCCTGATTTGGATCCAGTCTGTTTTACCATGTCCTGTTCTAACTGTTGCTTCTTGACCTGCATACAGATTTCTCAGGAGACCAGTCAGGTGGTCTGGTATTCCCATCTCTTTCAGAATTTTCCATAGTTTATTGTGATCCACAAAGTCAATGGCTTTGGCGTAATCAATAAAGCAAAAGTAGATGTTTTTCTGGAACTCTCGTGCTTTTTCAATGATCCACCTGACACTGGCAATTTGATCTCTGGTTCCTCTGCCTTTTCTGAATCCAACTTGAACATCTGGAATTTCACAGTTCATGTACTGTTGAAGCCTGGCTTGGAGAATTTTGAGCATTACTTTGCTAGTGTGTGAGGTGAGTGTAATTGTGCAATAGTTTGAGCATTCTTTGACATTGCCTTTCTTTGGGATTGGAATGAAAACTACCTTTTCCATTCCTGTGGCCACTGCTAGTTTTCCAAATTTGCTGGCATATTGAGTGCAGCTGTTCCATAGCATCACATTTTAGGATTTGAATTAGCTCAACTGGAATTCCATCACCTCCACTAGTTCTGTTCATAGTGATGTTTTCTAAGATCCACTTGAGTTTTCATTCCAGGATGTCTGGCTCTAGGTGAATGATAACACCGTTGTGATTATCTGGGTCATGAAGATATTTTTTGTATAGTTCTTCTGTGTATTCCTGCCACCTTTTCTTAAGGTGCCATCTTTTCTCTTTGAGAGCTGGAACATGCTTCTCAAATGCTCCAAATTTTCTAAATAATTTGTATTATTTAACTGATATTTATTATTTTTTTAAATTGGTAGTTTAGGGCAACCATAACACCTGGGCAAAGTATTCCTTTGCAATGGTCTTGCATAAAAGGACAACACTTTTGCTAGTTAATGTTTCTTTATTCATTGACTGTTTTAAAAATCAAATACAAGATTTGTAATCTCATCTGCAACTCATTGGCCAAACCTTATCTACCACCTGTTTTTGTAAATAAAATTTTATTATAGCACACAATTGGCTGTACATTTATGTATTGCCTGTGACAAATGACAAAGTAGTTGCATCAGAGATCGTGTGGCTCACAAAGCTGGAAGCCTTTGCTGCTGGTCGTTTCACCCAAAAGCTTTGCTAACTTTTTTGTTTCATCTAATCCTAAACTTGGCCAGCAATCAAAGAAAGGCAGCAGTGTCAAAATAAAACACACATAATTGGAAAAGACACTTTAAGGATATATCCTTAGAGGTTATAAGTTATTTTCATGGTCCTAAACTATGAAGGAACTGCAGTAATATTCATTTACTTAAAAAATAAAAAATATATTTAATGCCCTCTATGATAAAGATCTGACTAAACTATTTCAGTCATACAACTGTATGCATTTCCCAGTTAATAGATTTTCAAACTTTTTTATAACAGTGAATTGAGAAAAGATAGTGATTATTTAATTAAATGTGTCTCCCTATTTTTATGCATCATATGATTTACATTCTCTTTTCATCATCTTCACCTGATTAAAAGGACAGAATAATGTAATAGATTATAAACAGTAACATAAATTGTCAGAATTATCTGAATTCTCATTAACATTTAAAACAGAATGCCTTTATCCTTTTAATTTTTAAAAATTATTCAAACAAAAATTATGCGCTCATTTGTCTTTAGGCTAACTTACTTGAAATTGTAGAAGAGCATACCTGATATTTTCTATGCCAGCAACTTTTAAAAATAAATCATACCAGAAATGAATTAATGTCAGTTTTAATATTCAAATTTTAATTTTTCTGTATTTTAAATGAAAAATTCTACAGAGTGATTTTTCATTTAAGGGAGAGTAAAGTTAGCTCAGGACTTGAGAACTAAAATCTCTCATTAAATTATTAGTTTTACCTAGTTCTGTCTACTGAAGGGCAGTCCATTAAGTTTAATCCCCCTATTTTTTAACAGCTTTATTGAGGTATAATTTACATACCATAAAAGTCATCCACTGCAAGTGCACAATTCAATGATTTTCAGCAAATTTATAGAATTGTGTGGCCATTACCACAATCTAGTTTTAGAACATTTTCAACACCTCAAAAGAAACTTTATACCGATTTTCAACCAGCCTCACTTCCAGCCACAGAGGACCACTGCTATGCTTTCTCTCTATATAACCAGACTTGTTCTGAACATTACACTGAAGAGGAGTCATACAATATATCATCCTTTGCATCTTTCTTCTTCCACTCAGCATAATATTTTTGAGGTTAATCCATTTTTGAGCATATACTAGTGTTAGTATGCACATTTAGTACAATAGTAATTTTATTGCTTTTTATGACTAACTACTAATATACATTGTTTGGATATTTTGTTAATCCATTATTGTTGATGAATATTTGCATTATTTCCAGTTTGTCCATTTCAAATAATGTTACTATAAAAATTCTGATACAAATCTTTACATGGATATTGTTTTCCTTTTTCTTGGAGAATATGTAAGAATGAAATTCTTGTGTTGTGTGGTTGATTTATGTCTAACTTTTAAGAAACTGCCAATTAACTCCCAAATTAATTTTGGAAGTGCCAATACAATAGCATATAGCTTTACCAGCAATGTTGAGTATATTTTTGCATGTCCTAATAAAGATGGTATTTTTCATTTTTTGAGTATAGTCATCTCAGTGTTTGTGTAGTTGTACTTCAATGTGGATTTTTCTTTGTATTTCACTGATGACTAACTTAAGCATCATTTCATGTGCTTATTGGTAATTCCTATGTCCTTATTGAAATTTCTATTCACTTTGTCAAGTTTTAATTATGTTGTTTGTCTTTTTATTATTGGATTGTGTGTGTCCTTTGTATAATCTAGATAAAAGTTCCTTATCACACATGGGATTTACAGACATTCTTCTTAGTCTGTGACTTGTTCTTTGTTTTTATAATTTTTTTTTGAAGTACCAAAGTTCAAAATTTGTATTAAATCCAGTTTATGGAATAGGCTTTTGGTATTGTGTCTATATTTTAGTCCAAGCCTATATCATGAAGATTTTTCTCTGTCATAGTGCAAATTTACAGTTTTAGTTTTTAAATATAGGTCTATGATACATTCTGAGTTAATTTTCTGGCATGGATCTAAGATTATTTAAATGCAGCTATCTATTTCAGAATCATTGGCTGGAAAAAATCATTTCCTTCTTGAATTGCCTTGGCACCAATATCAAAATGTTCTATTCATCGATAAGCCTATCCAATGCCAATAAGACATTCTTGATTACTATGACTTTATAGTAAGTTCTGAAATGGGGTTTGTTGTTGTTTAGTTGCTAAGTCATCTCTGACTCTCTCTGCAACCCTTGGACTGTAGCGCACCAGGCTCCTCTGTCCATGGATTTCCTAGGCAAGAATGCTAGAGTGTGTTGCCATTTCCTTCTCCGGGGGATCTTCCTGACCCAGGGATTGAGCATGGGCAGGCTGATTCTTTACAACTGTATCAGGGAACCCCAAAATGGGGTTGGTCCTCCAAGTTTGTTACTCTTTTTCAAAATTATTTGGGTTATCCTAGGTCTTTGAATTTCCATATACATTTTAAATCATTTTATCAGTTTCTATAAAATAAAAGGTTGTTGGTATTTTAACAAGAATTGTGTTGAATTTATAGATCAATTTGGAACGACTATCTAGAGAACACCAAGTCTTCCATCTATTACATTCATTATGCAATTGTTATCTTTTATTTAGATATTCATCGATTTTTCTCAACAGTAATCTATAAGTTTCTGCATACATCATACACTTTTCTTGCTAAAGCATTCCAAAACTCTCTGTTGTTTTTCTCCTACTGAAAATTCTCTATTGTTTTTCTCCTACTGCAGTTTCATTTACAGTAGGGGAAAAACAATGCTCATTGACTGCATACAGATGGATGATTAAGTTTTGTATATCCATCTTGTATCAGGTAGCCTTCATGAATTCATTTATTAGTTCTAATAGTCTCTTTTTTGATGGATTCATTGACGTTATGCAAACAGAATCATGCCATCCATGAATAAGATAGTTTTCCTTCTTCCTAACACAGACACCTGTTTTCTCCCTTCTTGCCTCTCCTCTCCTCTCCCTTTCCTTTCCCTTTCTTTCTCTTCTGTTTTTGTTTCATTAGAGCTAGAACCTACAAGCACCAGATTAGACATCCTTGTCTTGTTTTTTATTTTAGGACAAAAACATTCAGTTTCTACCACTAAATTCCATGTTAGTTGTAGGTTAACTGGAGTCATTCTCAACAGGCTGAGGAAGCACCTATATATTGCTAGTTGTTAAGCATTTTAAAATCAACGAGTATTGGATTTTACTAAGTGTGTTCCCTTCATCTCAGGATGACAGTGTATCTTTATAACTTTATTAATATGGTATATTAATTGATTATTAGATTTTAAACAAACCTTTCATTCCTGACATAAATCCCTCTTGGCCATGGTGTATGTTTCTTTTTACACATTGCCTGGTTTATTTTTGTGCATGTGTGTGTGAGGATTTTTATCTATGTGTATGTGGGATATTGGTCTGTAGGTTTCTTGTTACATTTTGCTCTGTCTTTGGTATCAGGATCATACAGGTTTCACTAAATGAATGGAGAAGTTTATTCTATTTTCTGAAAAAATTATCTTTTAAATTTCTAATGGAATTACCCACTGAAGCTATTCAGGTTTGAGCTTTACTTTAAAGGAAGATTTTAAACTACTAATTCAATATTTAATTACTTATTACTAATTTCATTTGCTGTAGGGTTTCAGGTTTTCTAATTTTCTTCTGTAATTTTGGCTATTTCTAATTCACACTATACATTGTCCATTTTTATATAAATTCCTTAATTTTTTGGTATACAGTTTGTTAGTTTTTTAAATGTTGAGTTTTAAGCCAACGTTTTTACTCTCCTCTTTCACCTTCATCAAGAGGCTCTTTAGTCCCTCTTTACTTTCTACCATTAGAGTGATGTCATCTGCATATCTGAGGTTATTGCTGTTTCTCTCAGCAATCTTAATTCCAACTTGAACTTAGTCTAGCCTGACATTTCTCATGATGTAGTCTGCATATAAATTAAATAAGCATGGTGACAATATACAGCCTTGATGTACTCCTTTCCCAATTTTGAACCAGTTCGTTGTTCCACATCTGTGCTAACTGTTTCTTCTTGACTTGCACACAGGTTTCTCAGCAGGCAGATCAGGTGGTCTGGTATTCCCATCCCTTGAAGAATTTTCCACAGCTTGCTGTGATGCACACAGTCAAAGGCTTTAGCGTAGTTACTGAAGCAGAAGTAGATGTTTTTCTGGAATTCTCTTGCTTTTCCTATGGTCCAACAGATGTTGATAATTTGATCTTTGGTTCCTCTGCCTTTTTAAATCCAGCTTGTACATGTGGAATTTCCCTCTTCACATGCCGTTGAAGCCTAGCTTGAAGGATTTTGAGCATTACTTTGCTAGCATGTGAAACGAGTGGAACTCTGTCATGTTTTGAACATTCTTTGGCATTTCCCTTCTTTGGGTTGGAATGACAATTGGCCTTTTCCAGTCCTGTGGCCACTGCTGAGTTTTCCAAATGTGTGGGCTTATTGAGTGCAGCACTTCAACAGCATCATCTCTTAGGACTTGAAATAGCTCAGCTAGAATTCCATCACCTCCGCTAGCTTTGTTCATAGTAATGCTTCCTAAGGCCCACTGGACTTCACACTTCAGGTGAATGATCACACCATCGAGGTTATCTGGATCATAAAGACCTTTTTTGTACAGCTCTTTTGTGTATTCTTGTCACTTTTCCTTAACCTTATCTGCTTCTGTTAGGTCTATATTGTTTCTGTCCTTTATTCTGCCCATATTTGTATGAAATATTTCCATTGTATCTCTAATTTGCTTGATGAGATCTCAGTCTTTTCCATTCTGTTGCTTTCCTCTATTTGTTTGTATTATTAAAAAGGCTTTCCTATCTCTCCTTGCTATTCTTTGGAACTCTGCATCAGATGAGGGTATCTCTCTTTCCTTTGCCTTTCACTTGTCTTCTTTCCACAGCTATTTGTAAGACCTCCTCAGATAAGCATTTTGCCTTTTTGCATTTCTTTTTCTTAGGGATGGTTTTGATAACTGCCTCCTATATAATTTTGTGAACCTCCAACCATAGTTCTTCAGGCACTCTATCAGATCCAATCACTTGAATCTATTTGTCACTTCCACTGCATAATCATAAGGAATTTGGTTTAGGTCTTACCTAAATGGCCTAGTGGTTTTCCCTCCTTGCTTCAATTTAAGTCTGAATTTTGCAGTAAGGAGTTTATACTAATACATTTTAGTATGTTATGTTTGTTTTCTTTCAATTTGAAATTTTTCTAGATGCCCTTGTATTTTATTGTTTGGCTGTTTTATTTCTTATTTAATTGTGTGTGATCCAAGAAATTTCTTTGTGTAATTTTAATTCTTTTTAAATTTTTGAGATTCATTTTATGGAGCAATGCATTATCTCTCCTGAAGAACACTGCACCTGTGCTTATGAAGGATGTATAGTCAATGGTTGTTGGGTGGATCATTCTATAGTTAAGTCAGTAAGGTTGATCATTTGTGCTCCTTGATTTTATAATTGTCTATAATTATTAAAAGTGATTTGTTAAAACTTCAAACTATTATCTTTAAATTGTCTATTTGTTTCAGTTGTATCAGCTTTTATTTCATACACATATGTCATATGTGCATACTCTTTTACTTTTAAAGATTTAACCAATCAATATGTATATATATTAATATTTAGTAGTCTTCTAAATTTACCCAATATATGTTTTCATCTTGTTACCAGGATCATCCTGGTAACAATATCAATTTCAATTCAATTTCAATATCAATTAAATTCAATATCAATTTCAATATCAGTATAAATTTCAAATATTGAAATCATTTGTTCACTATTTTCATACTGAACAAATGAAAATCAGTATGTTTACTGTGATTATACTTTATCCAGTGAATAAACTATGAATGAATAAAGAGTTTATGTAAACTCTCCACTTAACATTTTAATTACTAATAAACTGTGGTCTTTGGCTAGGTTAATATGTCTTTAAATTCCATATACACACCTCCTATGCCCAAATACTGTATTCAGTTGAAAGCTACTCAAGAATCATTTGAAAGATTGATTAAAGAATTACTTTTTTTTTTAAGGATCTCAATGTCATGGCCTTTATTTAAAATGTATATTTTATTTTATTTTGTTTTTTTTTCATTTATTTTTATTAGTTGGAGGCTAATTACTTTACAATATTGTAGTGGTTTTTGTCATACATTGACACAATCAGCCATGGATTTACAAGTATTCCCCATCCCGATCCCCCCTCCCACCTTCATCTCCACCCGATTTCTCTGGGTCTTCCCAGTGCACCAGGCCCGAGCACTTGTCTCATGCATCCAGCCTGGGCTGGTGATCTGTTTCACCCTAGATAATATACATGTTTCGATGCTGTTCTCTCGAAACATCCCACCCTTGCCTTCTCCCACAGAGTCTAAAAGTCTGTTCTGTACATCTGTGTCTCTTTTTCTGTTTTGCATATAGGGTTATCATTACCATCTTTCTAAATTCCTTATATATGCGTTAGTATACTGTATTGGTCTTTATCTTTCTGGCTTACTTCACTCTGTATGATGGGCTCCAGTTTCATCCATCTCATTAGAACTGATGCAAATGAATTCTTTTTAATGGCTGAGTAATATTCCATGGTATATATGTACCATAGCTTCCTCATCCATTCGTCTGCTGATGGGCATCTGGGTTGCTTCCATGTCCTGGCTATTATAAATAGTGCTGCTATGAACATTGGGGTGCACATGTCTCTTTCAGATCTGGTTTCCTCCGTGTGTATGCCCAGGAGTGGGATTGCTGGGTCATATGGCAGTTCTATTTCCAGCTTTTTAAGAAATCTCCACACTGTTTTCCATAGCGGCTGTCCTAGTTTGCATTCCCACCAACAGTGTAAGAGGGTTCCCTTTTCTCCACAGCCTCTCCAGCATTTATTGCTTATAGACTTTTGGTTAGCAGCCATCCTAACTGGCGTGTAATGGTACCTCATTGTGGTTTTGATTTGTATTTCTCTGATAATGAGAGATGTTGAGCATCTTTTCATGTGTTTGTTAGCCATCTGTATGTCTTCCTTGGAGAAATGTCTGTTTAGTTCTTTGGCCCATTTTTTGATTGGGTCATTTATTTTTCTGGGATTGAGTTGTAGGAGTTGCTTGTATATTTTTGCGATTAATCCTTTGTCTGTTGCTTCGTTTGCTATTATTTTCTCCCAATCTGAGGGCTGTCTTTTCACCTTGCTTATAGTTTCCTTTGTTGTGCAAAAGCTTTTAAGTTTCATTAGGTCCCATTTGTTTATTTTTGCTTTTATTTCCAATATTCTGGGAGGTGGTTCATAGAGGATCCTGCTGTGATTTATGTCGGAGAGGGTTTTGCCTATGTTCTCCTCTAGGAGTTTTATAGTTTCTTGTCTTACATTTAGATCTTTAATCCATTTTGAGTTTATTTTTGTGTATGGTATTAGAAAGTGTTCTAGTTTCATTCTTTTACAAGTGGTTGACCAGTTTTCCCAGCACCACTTGTTAAAGAGGTTGTCTTTTTTCCATTGTATATCCTTGCCTCCTTTGTCGAAGATAAGGTGTCCATCGGTTCGTGGATTTATCTCTGGGCTTTCTATTCTGTTCCATTGATCTATATTTCTGTCTTTGTGCCAGTACCATACTGTCTTGATGACTTTGGCTTTGTAGTATAGTCTGAAGTCAGGCAGGTTGATTCCTCCAGTTCCATTCTTCTTTCTCAAGATTACTTTGCTATTCGAGGTTTTTTGTATTTCCATACAAATTGTGAAATTATTTGTTCTAGTTCTGTGAAAAATACCATTGGTAGCTTGATAGGGATTGCATTGAATCTATAGATTGCTTTGGGTAGTATAGCCATTTTGACAATATTGATTCTTCCAATCCATGAACACGGTATATTTCTCCATCTGTTTGTGTCCTCTTTATCTTCTTTCATCAGTGTTTTATAGTTTTCTATGTATAGGTCTTTTGTTTCTTTAGATTGATGTACTCCTAAGAATTTAATCTTTTTGTTGCAATGGTGAATGGTATTGTTTCCTTACTTTCTCTTTCTGTTTTCTCATTGTTAGTGTATGAGAATGCAAGGGATTTCTGTGTGTTAATTTTATATCCTGCAACTTTACTCTATTTGTTGATTAGCTCTAGTAATTTTCTGGTGGAGTCTTTAGTGTTTTCTATGTAGAGGATCATGTCATCTGCAAACAGCGAGAGTTTCACTTCTTCTTTTCCTATCTGGATTCCTTTTACTTCTTTTTCCACTCTGATTGCTGTGGCCAAGACTTCCAAAACTATGTTGAATAGTAGTGGTATGAATTACTTTTTTATACACTGAGTAAAAAAATAAGTATGGCATTTTAGGTATGTGTATAATCAATTCTAATTTGTTCAAATTTTGTAACTATGTTAATCTCATATTGTTTTACCACATAGAGGGAAGATAGCACATTTGAAATTAGGAACCATATTAGAAAGTAAAGTTAATGTTACTTTACATTGTTGGTACTAATGCAGACTGTGTAATACAAGTATTCACTTAATCAATAACAAAATTCAGACAAAGGATATCATATTAACTTATTTGCTGAATGATGATTCTTGAAGTATATTTATTTCCTTATTTGAAGAAAAATATTATAACTCAGCACCATAGAATAAGACCCTTCTTAAGTTCACTTAAATTCATAAAACAGTATAATGATGCAAGGAGCTATTTCTTAGATGGCTACCCTATTGTAATGAGCATATAATATAGAAGAAAACCAGTTGTCTTTTTATTTCCAATTAAGTCAACAAGTCTAGTTAATTCTTTCTTCTTTTCATATAAAGGATAAATTCCCAGAACTGAAAATGTTGTTGGAATGAGTATAAGCTTCTTGTTATTAGTTTTCTGTCAGTAAGTAAATTATAACTGTACAATGTTCCCTGTTATGTGAGCTTCTTTTTTCATTTAAATGAATAAGGTTATGTTCTTGTTAAAACACTGCACATTTTGTTCCTATACCTTTCATATTTCTAGAATATAATAAACACAGCATATTAAAAAAGCTAAAAATAATTAAAAACAGGAAATGAAAACAGTGTCCCTATAGCATTCTTTGCACTTTAAAATTTTTTCCTGCAAGCATATTTGCAATGCATTTTACCCATAGTAAATCTGATAAACATTTTATTTTAATATCCTTGTACTTTTTATATTAGCCATTCAGATGAGTAAAATAGCCTAGGGTGTTTTTATATGAAAAATGAGAAAAATAGCTTCCAAAGTGGAATAGTGGAATAGACTCAAGCTTATACACTTTTAGCAACAAGAAGCAAAATACAGCTGCCTAAACAATATCATGGATTTATTGACTCATGATTTACAGTCTAGCAGTAGCTTAGGCTTTAGACCAATTAAATCAAAGACCTAGATCAGTTGCTTGCAATTTTCTCCCTGTGCCTCTTTCTCATGTATTGATTTAATTGTGTTGCATGGTCATAAGATGACTGCTGGCAGTAACAAAAGCTACATCTTCCTTGTGCATGTGTATTGCAGAGAGTAGTTTCTTCCATGAGCATGGAAAAAATGTTCTTAACCTTGATTGGACTAACAATATAAACACTTTATTGACTGGAGGTCCAGTAAGGTGTCATTCCAGATTGGCCTAAGGCTGGTTCAGTGCTCATATTTAAACATTTGCAACCAGGGAAGACTCCTGATGCCTGAGGTCAAATCAATACCTACTACCAACATGGCGACGGTGAATATCTGGAGAAGAATTTGGCTATTTTTTTGCTGTTGTCTTTTCTCCAAAGGCAGCTGCTGTTTTATTGGAGCTAACTTACAAGGACGTCCAATCCTTTCAGAATGTTCACAAACAATGCAAATGATCCTGCATGCTTATCTCAACCCTACAGATTCCCAGTAATACAGAGCTTGATAACCACCCATTACTAACACCAGTTTGACAGGTACTTTCCCCCTGCAGTCTTATTTTAGTAAGACTTCAGTAGTCATGACAAGCTAAATTTTGCTTTTCTTTAACTACCCCTGGCTTTTTTTTTAAAAATTAATTTACTTATTTTAATTGAAGGCTAGTTGAGTCGGACATGACTGAAGTGACTTAGCAGCAGCAGCGGCAGTTACTTTACAATATTGTAGTGGTTTTTGCCATACATTGACATGAGTCAGCTATGGGTGTACGTGTGCCCCCCATCCTGAAATTCCCTCCCACCTTTCTAACCCTAACCCATTCTATCCCTCAGGGTCATCCCAGTGATTATTTGGAAAGGAAAAGAGCAGATACAGAGCAGCTGAGAAATAGTTTAATATTTGCTTTAATCTTCAAAACTGGTTTATGAAGACCACACCACCTTCCCTATCTCCCTACTGTTTCTGTCTCTCTCACTAGACAAGAAAGATACCATCACAATTATATTCATCTTACTGGATATTCTATTTCAAATTTTAAACTACTATCTACGTATAGAAATTCCAAAAGCTAAAAATGTGAAAGTCAACTTTTATTTTTTTCCTTATTCGACATGACCATTTGTTCACACTTATCTGCTAAATATTTCTTGAAGTGGCTTCCATTCTAAACTCCTTTCATTCTTTTGAAGGGTGCAATTGCTTAATGTTCGGCCCGTGTATGGCCGAGATTCATGCAACAACATCATAAGTGCTTTTCCTCTGTTTTCTGATTTATAATCTTTGTTAAATCTGATTCCTTTTGTAATTTGCCTTCTCACCAAAGTTAAACATATAATAGGGTGAAGGTTTGCTTAGGGTGACTTCTTTAATTACTATTGAATTTATACCTATATCCCAATTTATACTCTTTATTTTGTTTCTTTGTATGCATTTTGGATCGGTGTTACCAGAGATTGCCTAAACTAATTTAGTTTTTACTTTATTTTTAAAATATTAATATATTATATATTTAACTTCTTTTTGCCTTAAGATTTTCCTACTTTGGAGAATTTACTCTGCTAACTTTTTCAACTTACTAAATTAAAGTCTGAATTTCATTTTTATGCTATATACATTTGAGGCTAAATGTAATCCTCTAAATACAACTTTAGCTATTTTCCTTAAGTTTAATTGTCCATCATAAATGCTTCCTAATTCAACACAAAGATTATTCATAAATTCAAACAATTCCTGTTTAATAATTTCCTTCTGGGCTTGCTTGGTGGCTCAGTGGTAAAGAATCTGCCTTCAGTGCAGGAGACCCAGGTTTGATCCTGGGTCAGGAAGATCTTCTGGAGAAGGGAATAGCAACCCACTCCTGTATTCGTGCCTGGAGAATCCCACGGACAGAGGAGCCTGGCAGGCTGTAGTCCATGGGGTCTCAAAGGGTCAGACATGACTGAGCAACTAACACTTTCACACTTTTCTACTTTATACAATTTTTTCTTTATTTCACATTTCTGATCCTATACTATGTCTTCTACGACTACTAAATTAATCTTTTAAAATTCAAGTTCCATGGTTAATTTTTTTTTTAAATTCTGAATTTGTACTTACCTGAAAAGATGAGTTACACACATTGAAAATTCCTGCTCTTTCATCAAAGTCATAATTCATGGGAATGAAATGCTTTGAATATGAAAAGAAAATTTGAAACTAGGAAAAGAAAAATGACAGTAAAATTAATTTTCTTTTAACATTTCAGATGTTTGAAGGTACTGTCACTGACATATCTTTAGCTTAAATATGTTTAAGCATAAAAATAATAGTTCTTGTTAAAGGTTAAGGAAAGTATCTATTAAGAAATATATAACTTCATTCTCTATGTGTAGACAAATAACATTTAAGGAATATTACCTTAATTTACATGAAGCAAATCCCTGAATATTCTGTCCAAAGCTTAAATGCTCATCCTTTGTATTGTAAATATGTAATAGAGAGATATTCAGTCTGCTGTATTCTATAGCATTAGAGAATCTGCCTGAAAAGTCTCTTTAAAATGGATTGTTTCATTGTAGTAAGGCTATAATGGGACAACGATGTCAGACTTACAAACCTTTACACTTATTTTGTTCTCTACCTTGAACCATACAGAACAGAATCCCTCTGCATCTTCCAGCAGTAACACATTAACTGGCTCAGGGGATCCAAGCGTTCTTGACCATATTTCACCATTTGCAATATTTGAAACCACAATACCAATTCTGCAGCAACTTTATTACAAACACATGTGCAGGAATAAGGAAGAGAATAAAGAGACAGCCAGAAGCTGAGGAAAAGGAAGAGGAAATTTTAGTCTTCATGAACTGAATGTCATTCAGTCGTGTCCAACTCTTTGTGATGCTATGGACTATACAGTCTATGGAATTTTCCAGGCCAGAATACTGGAGTGGGTAACCTGCCCCTTCTCCAGGGGCTCTTCCCAACTCAGGGATCGAACCCAGGTCTCCTGCATTGCAGGCGGACTCTACCAGCTGAGTCATATTAGTCTGCATGGCTGCAAATTAATCCAAATCACAGTCTCAGGGCAAAGCTCCCAAACATTACAGTTGTACTCCTGATGCGCCCTACCCCATCCTCTCATCACATTCATGGAGACAGTTAACACATCAGGATGCTTCCCATCTTAATCACAAAAGTGAATATTATTTTGTTCCATTCTCTATTGTACATCTTTCAGCTCATGGAAATAAGTGCATGCATTTTATTCTGAGTCTTTCACTTAAACCATAATCTCAAAGCACTGAATCTCAGAGATGACATTTTCTCCCTTTCCTAGAATTCAGTGGTGAAATCTTACCTACACATAACCTTCGTCCATCAAAACCATAGACATTGGACTCTCTATCTCTAATATGAACTAGATAATCATTTTTCTATTAGTATATGAGTATGGCAAGGTAAGATTTATATCTAATTTATCACAATATCTCTTGGAAAAGTTTATGCCATCTGGCAATATGGAATCATTTTTCTAACTTTAAAGAGAAATACTAAATACCTATGAAGGAGAGAACACTTGGTGCATATGCATCCTAAGTGCCCCCATTATATCAAAACAAATTTAAACCTTCATCAAATCAATTACTTTATGAGAAATCAAACTGGAAATGCCATCATCAAGTAGGAATTCAACTAAGAGAAGAAAGGTCAAGTTTTTTAAATCAACAATTTTACCAAATAATCTTTCCTGAACTTTTATCAGGAACAGCATTAAAAGATCTTTTTAGAGAAAAAGATTAAATAGTGGTATGTTAGTGTGCATGAGAGAGAAATGAAGAAATGTTCTGAAGAAATGTTAGTGAAACAGTTGCATAAACTCTGAGACAAAGAGAGGTTTATATTAAGATTCTTTACTGCAGTCTGTCCCTGGCTGGATTGGACAATATGTGAACACTTCTATGTAGCCAGGGACTATTACCTCTCAGGCTCTGTTCACTGTTCCAGCCCTCCAGAAATGAAAGAAATATACAGACAGGCCTCAAGTGTTGTTTATCTGAAGACACAGAATACAGTAGCATTGTTTTGATCCATATGTGCTTCAGAAATATTCACAGAATATCATATTGCACTTTTATCCCAAATTATAGAATGAAATTCAAGTCAAAATAGCATTTTTAAAGGGATAATTATCTGCTTTTATTAAAAGTAGTTATGAGTTGCCATATTTGCTGAAATTTAATTTCTGAAGTCTATGCTCTGTTTTTAACAGAGAAGTGATAGAAACTAAATATCAACCCACTTTCCTTCCACCAGGGAAGATGCATACCAGTGCTATGTCATCTAAATAAGATTTCATAAAACAAAAAGCTAGGGCAAGAAGGTTAATGAAAAGTGATCTATTAAAGAAATATCTCTTCATTCTCTTTGTCTTTATATATATACTTGATATTACTTATTAGATGAAGAAACCCTATATTCTGAAACTTACATTTTGAAATTATATGTAATAAAATTTTCTTTATCATCTATAGAGATTTACATCTTTTAAAATATTGTAATTGATAAGCTATATGGAAACAATATTAGATTCATGAAATACATCTAATTATTAATTATTTTTCTACTAAAAAGCAAAGAGTTCAGCAGTTCCTTAATGGTAACAACATTCTATTTCACATTGCATATTTGAACCACAACCTACGATGTTTGGATCAATTATTCAAACTGTGAAATTAAAGAGTTGGAAATACAGAACCCTGATCTGGACAGAAGAGAAATTTTATGCTTCATGGAATGCAACAGTTAGATATGGCCAATGTGAGATAACAACCAAATTGTTCCATGAGAATACGGAGTGTACCTGTCCTTCTCGGCTGTAACTCAGTGTCAACCCAGGCTTGATTAATCTTTAGCAGCTGATACGTTAGAGTAAACGCTGGCGGGAATAAAGTCCAAATAAATCAGTTCACGGCAAATATCACATAACATTCAGTTGTACTTGATTGCCACCACCCTCTATCAAAAGTGAGACAGTTAACTCAGAGCTCCTTTGAATGAAAGTGAAATAGTATTGTACATATTGACTTAAAGCTCGATCGAAAGTAAGTGCATGGCATTATCCAGCCCTTCATGTGAAATAATCTCGAAACAGTGAATCTGCAGAGATTAATTTTCTCCTCTAAAATCATGGAATTGTGACTTCACATAAACTTAAAAGACAGACTTACTCCTCTGAAGGAAGTAGACAACATTGACTATATTAAAATATGCAGAGAATTTACTATTTCAACAAAGGTAATCTAGCAACGGCATATGGTTTTTCACGTTGGTCAATACTATGGAATGTGAGCTTGGCATAAAGACCAAGCGGCCGCCTATATCAAAAAATTTAAACCTTATCAATCAGTAGACTGTTGGAAAAACTGGAAATGCCCTTGATCGCAAGGAATTCCAGAGAATCAGTAATCACATTTACCGAAAGAATCTTCCTGAATTTTATAGGAAGGACGATCTAAAAGCTGAGAAACTTCAATATGGTCTTTGGGCCATGAGAGAGAATGAAGAAATGTTCATGAAAGACATGAGTGAACAGGTAAAATTGAGCAGATGAGAGGTTATAGTGAAATGCTGTATGGCATCGTCCCTACTGGAATGGATTGAGTAAACAGGATTGGTGCATGGACATTACCGGCAGCCTGCGTGTCCAGTCCAGAGTGAAAAAGAAGCTCGTACTTGATCTGAAGACGACGAAATGAACGTAACTGATTTAATTCCATATGTGCTTATGAACTATCCTACAATCTAGTTTTAGACTTTCATTACTCCATGATAAGAATGAAATTCAAAAAATAGCATTGTTATAAAGGATATATCTGCTTTCATTCTAAAGTAGTCTATATCCATGCTGATGGCAATCCACTAATCTGTTTTGAGATTGTGTTAACTAAGATATATTTCTGCACAGGAAGATGTACCTCTATGCTGCTATAATTTCATTAAGCATAACTTATGCAGGCGTTCTATACAATTGGACATGTAATGAAATCTCCTTCTTTCTATATGTCTTATAATATATGTATCCTATTGTAATGAATAAACATAATGATTTACATTTATTGTTTAAATTATGACACTATGGATGTTTCCATTTTACCTTTGGATGTATTGACTATAGTGCTGAAATTCAACATGAGGAATGAATGGTCTTATTTTATTGATCTTAAATGAGGGAGGGGAGAATTATTTAAGTTAAAGTAGAGAAATGATGCTAGTGTCCTACAGGAGCATGAGAGAGAGTTTCCACATCCAAATTTTGGTGCTCAAAGTAGACTTACAGGTAAAAACGAAATGTGTGCTTATACTGAGGAAGAATTTACATTGGTGAATTTTATTTGGGAATGTGGGCTCAGATTTGGGGTGTGTATCACAGTAAGCTCAAACTCCTAGGCCATAAGAGAATGGAATTTGAGGGGAATTTCTTTAATATTTACCTGAGCAAGGAATCTATCTGTGGGAACTACAAACGGTAAAAAGGACTGTTAAGTATGCAGCATGGTAAGCCATTTTAGAATATTATTTTTTCCTAAGAGAAATACATACTCTTCATTTAATTGAAAGCAGAACTGGAAAAGGCACTACTTGCAATGTACCAGTAAGAAAAAGCCAGGTTATAACTTTCTTAAATTTATTAAGTAACTGAGGTTACAGGAAAACCAAATAGCATGCAATCTAAGGGGAAAAAAAATCAGTCCTTCCAAAGTACGATTAGATACAAGCATTGGCTCTCCTAGGACAATGTACAAGAGGGAACGGAAGTCAAATTAGGAATCGAGGGAAACTTACTCAAACTGATTAAGTGCCTGCACTGCAGCTAATGTTATACTTGACGTTATATTTAATGGTGAAACGCTTCTTTTCCACAAAATTTAGGAAAAAGCAATGATGTCTGTCCTAGCCACTGCTATTCAGCATAGTACTGGGTTTACCAGCTAGTGCTGTAAGTCAAGTAACTTAAATAGAAGGCATACAGTTTCTAGAGAAATAGAAATATCTCCATTTAAAGACAACATGATTGTTTTGCATAAAATTCTAAAGAATCCACAAGAAGCTCCTAAAACTAGTCAGTGAGCCCAGCAAAGCTTAGGATAAGATATTTAAAAGCAGCTATATTTCTACAAACCTGTAAGGAGCAATTGGAAATGAAACTAACAAATTGTATCATATATAATAGCAATAAAATCATGAAATAACTATGCATTTAATAAAACATGTTCAACAACTGTATGATGAAAACTAAAAAATGCCTCATAGACATAGAAAACAAACTTACTGGTTACCAAAGGATAAATTAGGAGTTTGGGATTAACAGATATATACTACTATCTCCCTATCTCCATTTTCTCAGAGAGAGTCTTCTTTAAAAGAAGCAGAACTTTACATTTGTAGATAACAAGATGCACCAAGGGACCAGTCTCACATGAAGAATTCTTTCTTATGAAATGAAACATATGGACATACAGCAAAAATCTTAGGATATATTTGGGAGCAGATGCCCAGATCAAGGAATAAAAAGGAAATATCTTCATATGCACATATGTATTTTAAGGGTAATATAATATGGAAGGTGGTTTTCTTTCATTTAGGCTCTTAAAATCTTAAGTCTAGGAAATAAGGAGGGGATTCAGATGCTAAGTTTCTTCCTTAGGAAAGGGTCATTCCTAAGTAATTTTTTATCACTGAGCAAGATAAAATATAAAAGTCATCAGGCTTATCAAGGGGCACTTTGGTATGATGGAAAATGTAATTTTTATGGAGTAGAAAAAGAAAATTTTTATTTTGGGGAGGGAGAGCTTAAATTATATTGGAAACAGGAGTAAGATATTCAAGTTTGTGGTTTTACTGTCTTCTGTTAAAATGGGTAATGTGAAATATTCTACATTATTTACTGGAGAAAGGAACATAACATAACACTTAAAAAGAAGTGGTGAGCCAAAATTATTATGCATAGTAAAATTGTTATTAAATCTTGAGAAGCAAGGTAGCATTTCTGTTACGTGTTTAAGATTGATTACTATTAACAGGCTGTGTATACATATACAGAGGAAAATGAAAAATGGAATTAAAAACAGTTTTGCTTACTAGGACTAAAAAATTTCTTTTAGAGATTAGAAATATTTGGAAATAGTTATCTTAACAGTTTCTTATCCAAATTTTAAAATAATTCCTTTTCCTTGGGCTCTAGTACATTTTGAATGTATTTTGGATACACTAAAATAACAACCATTGTATATCTTGCACCAGTTCATCTAATATCTAGAGTAGCTGTCAGCATTTCTTATTTGGTGATTTGCCATTTCAGAAAATGCAGCACAAACAGAAAATGCAATTTCATAACATTTGCAAAGAGTGCAAACTATAGTTATTTGCAGCTTTGATAATTTTTATTGTTTGTTAAAATTTATCTTTTCCATACTAACTTTTTATTTTGACTAATTAAATTACTCAAAAGTTTCAGCATTTGCAGTTCAGGAATAAGAATCTTGCTATGCTAACAGTTTCTGTTTATGCTCAGAGAAACTAGATCAATCATGCTGAGTTTATTTTTTCTTCCTCACCAGAATTATTTGTTTCATTTCTCTTATCCTCTGATACCTATATTTCCTTCCCATAATATTTGATCTGAAAAGTTAAGTTTCTCATTGAAGACTGGAAGGATACACATATTTATATCTGCTTCCTCCAAAGCTCAACAAAAAGACAATATAAATGAAATTTTAAGCCATAAATCCACAAGAATCAATAACAAACCAAACACACCCAAAAGTAACAATGACAGAAGAAACATTCGAAAGTAGGCTCAGAATGTATTGGGATTGTAGACCTTTGAAATATCTACTAAGTGGGCGTCTCTAGTGTGCTGGGAAGGTAGTTCTGGACGGTGTACTGTGTTAATTAAGAGGGAAGCCGTAATGTCTGAACTCAGACCCTGTTTCCATTATTTGCTGTGTGACCTCAGACAAAGTTGATTTCCTCTTGCGGCTCTTAGTTTCCTGAACTGTGTGTAGCATGAAGCCGATGATAGTGGTAACTACATTAGAGGGCTGTTTTCACTATTAAATTGGTTAGCTTAACTATTTTATTCAGTATCTTGAGCCTTGTTATCTCTCAGGGCACTGCCAGATCGGCTTCCCATTCCACCCCATGGACTTACTCAGCTGTCACTCTGCATTCAAGCTTCAACCTTCCTGCGCTTTT
Source organism: Odocoileus virginianus (assembly GCF_023699985.2). NCBI lineage: Eukaryota > Metazoa > Chordata > Mammalia > Artiodactyla > Cervidae > Odocoileus > Odocoileus virginianus. The sequence goes on from NC_069676.1 coordinate 94,597,195, forward strand.
GCACAGCAGTTCCAAATCCAGTGACTGATAGACTGTGACACTCATAACTGACTGGACACTCAGAAACAAATTTCACAAAGGTGTGATGATCCAGTCCTAGCACATTGAGCTGGATCAGGATGTACTACATGCTCAGGGCTGTAGACCTCTGTTACAGAGTTACAAAGGCCTTAGGCAGTATTGACATCAGGATTTGAAACAGATCTGAGGCCAAATACTGATCCTATCTACCTGTGTGGCTTTAGGCAAGATGCTTAACCTTCCTATTCATACAAGTATATAATGCCCCACATGGAGTTAATATGTCCCTTATAGTTGTACTGAAAGCACCCAGTACATAGCTTGGCATGTAGTAGACCCTTGTAACGAACAGCTAAAACAGCTATTAAAATTTTTTTAAAGTTCTTAAGCATTTCTCAAGTACTCTCCAAGAATGTATTCTATGGCTTAACTGTGTGACTAACAAGTTTCCAGGGATATTCAGCTTATCTGCAATGGTATAATCCTCATGTCCTTATCTGGAGAAAGTGATTCATTGTCTCTTCGGCAGAAACCATGCATACCCTCTCTTTTTTTGTGCCTGTCTTTTTATGGCACCCACTGTATGTATATAAAAATAAACATGAATTCTCGCCTATACTTATAAATGCCAGATTAGGGTGCTGATAATCATAAACCCATAAGCCAGTTTTTCTTTCTTTTTTCTGAATTGCACTGCTTAGACTGGAGGAAGTATTTGGAGGCTGTAATAGCACCATAAAATAGACAGAGAATTTGAAAAAATGAAAGATTCTGCTAATGACTTAGGTGTTTTGCTATTGGTTTTAAATCTGGTCCAAATACTTGAATGAACAAATGTATAGAAATGTATGCACATTTCATTGTGGAAGGAGAGTAATGTGCTATACTTAGTCACTCAGTCATGTCCAACTCTTTGCAACCCCATGAAATGTGACCCCCCCCAGGCTCCCCTGTCCATGGGGATTCTCCAGGCAAGAATACTGGAGTGGGTTGCCAGATCTCCTCCAGAGGATCTTCCCAATCCAGGGATCAACCCAGGTCTCCCGCATTGCAGGTGGATTTTTTTACAGTCTGAGCCACCAGGAAAGCTGAAGAATACTGGAATGGGTAGCCTATCCCTTATCCAGGGGATCTTCCCAACCCAGGAATCGAATTGGGGTCTCCTCCATTGGAGGCAGATTCTTTACCAGCTGAGCTACCAGGGAAGAAGATATAGAGAGATTCAAAAAGCAAAATAAAACTTTTTAATTAGGTGTACTGAGATGAAGTGAATTAAATGTGCCTTTTTTCTTTTTTGTATTGAAATATAGTTAACATACAATGTTACAATAGTTCAGGTGTTCAACATGGAGTGATTCAACATTTGTATGCATTATGAGTTGATCATCATAAGTCAATAACCATCTGTCACCATATAAACTTATTACAACACTATTGACTGCATTTCCTATGTTGTACATTACATCCTCATGACATTTATTTTATAAATGGAAGGTTGTAACTCTTAATCCCTTTAATCTATTTCACCCCCTACAAAACCCCTGTACTCTGGTGACTGCCAGTTTGTGTCTATGAATCTGTTCCTGTTTTATTATGTTTATTCATTTGTACTGTTTTTTTCTCCCATTTATTTTTATTAGTTGGAGGCTAATTACTTTACAATATTGTAGTGGTTTTTGCCATACATTGACATGAATCAGCCATGTATTTACATGTATTGTACTGTTTTTTGAATTCCACATATAATTGAAATCATACTGCATTTGTCTTTGTCTGACTTATTTAGCATAATACCCTCTAGGTCCATCCATGTTGTTACAAATGGAGATTTCATTTTTTATATGACCGAGTAAAACTGCATTGTGAATATATACCACATCTTTATCCATTCATCTATTAAGATGCATTTAGCTTGCTTCCATTCTTGGCTATTAAAATAATGCTGCAGTGGACATAGGCATACATATATCTTTTTGAATTAGTGTTTCTGTTCTCTTCAGTTAAGTACTCAGGAGTGGAATTGATGGATCATATTGTAGTTCTATTTTTGATATTTTGAGGCAGCTCCATACTGTTTTCTGTAGTGACTGCAACAATTTATATTCCAGCCTACAGAGCATGATGGTTTCCTTTTTGCCACATTCTTGCCAATGCTTACTTGGTTTAGTTTTTTGGGGTTTTTTTTTGGTCTTTTAATAGTAGCCCTTCTCTCAGGTATGAGGTGATATTTCATTGTGGTTTTTATTTGCATTTCCCTGATAATTAGAGATGTTGAGTATCTTTTCATGGCTCTGTAAATTACCTGTATGTATTCCTTGGAAAAATGTCTGTTGATATTTTCTGCCCATTTTTAGATCGAATTATTTGTTCTTTTTGATGTTGAGTTGTGTGAGTTCTTTATATATATTAGATATTAACCCCTTATCAGATATGTCATTTGCAGATATCATCTTTCGTTCAGTAGGTTGCCTTTACACTTTGTTGATGGTTTCTTTTACTGTACACAAGATGTTTTAGTTTAATGTAGTCTCATTTGTTTATATTTTCTTTTGTTGCCTTTTTGCAAGGAGATAGATCTTAAAAAAATGTTGCTATGCTCAGTGCCAGAGACCACACTTCCTATATTTTCTTCTAGGAGTTGTATGGCTCATGTCTTACATTTAAGTCTTTATCTATTTTTAATTTATTTGTATACGTGGTATAACAAAGTGGTCCAGTTTCATTCTTTTCCATATCTGTCTTGATTCCCAGCAATATTTGCTGAAGAGACTGTCTTTTCTCCGATGTATGTTCTTGGCTTCTTTCTTGTAAATTAATTGATCATATAAGCATGCATTTATTTCCAGGATCTTTAGTTTCTTCCATTGATCCATATCTGGTTTTGTGCCAGTACCATATAGTTTTGATTACTATAGCTATGTACTTAGCTATGTAGAATAGTTTGAAATCAGGGAGCATTGTACCTCCTGCTTTTTTCTCCTTTCTCAGCGCTGCTTTGGCTATTCAGGGTCTTCTGTGGTTCCATACAAATTTTAGGACTATTTGTTCCAGTTCCTTGAAAACTGCCATTAGAATTTTGGTAGGGATTGCATTGAATCTGTACATTGCTTTGGATAATATGATCATTATAACAATATTTTTTGAACCCATGAGCATGGCATATCACTGAATTTATTTGTGTCATCTCAATTTCTTTTATCAAGTTCTTATAGTTTTCAGAACACTGGTCTTCCACCTCCTTGGTTAAATTTCTTACTAGATATTTTAGTCTTTTTGATGCAATTATAAATATATTGTTTTTGATTTTTTTTCTGACAGTTTGTTATTAGGGTCTAGAAATGCAACATTTTTCTGTATATTGATTTTGTATTCTGCAGCTTTATTGAATTCATTCATTTATGGGTTGTAATATTTTTTGATGGAGTCTTTATGTTTTTAGAAATATAGCATCATGTCATTTGTAAGTAGCCATTGTACTTCTTTCTTTCCAATTTGATTCATTTCTTTGTGTTGTCTAAATGCTGAAGCTAAGATTTCTGATACTCTGTTGAATACAAGTGAGTACCCAAGAGAGTGAGTATCCTTGTCTTGTTCCTGATCTTAAAGGAAATGTTTCCAGCTTTTCCCATTGAGTGCTGTCTTGTGCCATGTGCTTAGTCACCCAGTTGAGTCCAACTCTTTGCAGCCCCAAAGATCAAAGCCCACCAGGCTCTTCTGTCCATGGGATTCTCCAGACAAGAATACTGGAGTGGGTTACCATTTCCTCCTCCTGTGTGTTTATCATATATGACCTTGTTATATTGAGGTATATTGATTCCTTCTATAACCTGTTTCCTGAGAGGTTTTATCCTAAATGTGTAATGAATTTGGCAAATGCTTTTTATGACTCTGAGATTATCATGTGATTTTTACTGCTCATTTTGTTAATGTGGGGACTTATATCGGTTGATTTGCAGATATAGAACCACTCTTCATCCCTGGAATAAGTCTTTTTGATCATGGTGTATAATCCTTAGAATGTATTGAATTTGGTTTGGTAATATTTTATTGAGGCTTTAGTATCTATGTCTACCAGTGATAATTGGCCCCGTACATTTTTTTGTGTGTGGCATCTTTGGTTTGGTGTTATGGTGATACTGGTCTCAAACAATGAATTCAGAAGTATTCCTTCCTTTTGAATTTTATGAAATAGTTTCAGAAGGATAGGTGTTAACTCTTCTTCATATCTTTGGTGGAACTCAACTGTAAACCATCTGGTCCTAAACTTTTTGTTTGTTGAGAATTTTTTTGATTACTTTAATCTGGTTCATATTTTCTATTTCCTCTTGATTCAATTTTTGGAGATTGCACATTTCTAAGAACGTGTCCATTTCTTCTGTGTTTTCCATTTTATTGGCATGTAATTGGTCAAATAGTCTTTTATGACCCTTTTTGTATTGTATCTTTAGTATTGGTTGTAACTTCATTTCTGGTTTTTATATACTTGAGCCCTCTTCCTTATTTTTTTGATGAGTCTAGCTAAAGGTTTATCGATTTTTGTTGTCTTTAAAAAGAACCAACTCTTAGATTCATTGATTTTTTTTTTATTATTTTTTATTCTCTATTTCAGGGGCCCCTAAACCCTGGGCCACAAACCTGTACGGGTCCATGGCCTGTTTGGAGCCAGGCTGCCCAGCAGGAGGTGAGCAGTGGGTGAGTGTGTGAAGTTTCATGTTTATTTACAGTTGCTGGACCTCATCCTTCACATCACTACCTGAGCTCTGCCTCCTGTCAGATCAGTGGCAACATTAGATTTTCACAGGAGCATGAACCCTACTATGAACTTCACTGCACGTGCTCTTTATGAGAATCTAATTCCTGATGATCTGAAGTGAAGCTGAGGCAGTAATGCTGGCCCTGGGGAGTGGCTGCAAATACAGGTTATTGTTAGCAGAGAGGTTTGACTGCACAGAAACCATAATAAATTATCTGCTTGCAAACTCATATCAAAACCCGATCAGTGAATGGCAAGTGACAATTGTATAATTTTAAGTTATATATTACAATGTAATAATAGTAGAAATAAAGTGCACAATAAACATGCTTTGCTTTGAATCATCCCAAAGACACCCCTTGCCCCCTGGTTCATGGAAAAATTGTCTTCCACGAAACCAGTCCCAAAAAGGTTTGGGACCACTGCTCTAGTTCACTTATTTCTGCTATGATCTTTATTATTTCTTTCCTTTTACCAACTTGGGGTTCTGTTTGTTTTTATTTTTGTAGTTCTTTCAGGTATAACTTTAGGTTATTTACTTGAGAGGTATTTTGTTTCCTGAAGTAGGCTTTTATTGCTATAAACTTCCCTCTTAGAACTGCTTTTGCTGCATCTCAGAGATTTTGGATCATTGTGTTTTCATTTTACTTGTCTCAAAGTATTTTTTGATTTCTTCTTTGATTTCTCCAGTGAACACTTTGGTCGTTTATTAGCATACTGCCCTCTTTGTCTTTTGATTGGGGCTTTTAGTACATTTACATGTAAATTGCATTGGTACATTTACCTTTAAAGTAATTATTGATAGGTATCTGTTTATCGCCATCTTGTCCATTGTTTTCGTAGTTCTTTTCTGTTCCTTTCTTGTTCTCTTGTTCTCTGCCCTTGTGATGATGACTTCTTTCGTGTTGTTTGTATTCCTTCCTATTTATTTCTTGTGTGTGCGTGAAGGTTGCTCAGTCGTGTCTGACTCTTTGTGACCCCATGGATGGTAGCCTGCCTGACTCCTGTGTCTGTGGAATTCTCCAGGCAAGAATACTGGAGTGGGTTGCAGTTCCCTTTTCCATGGGATTTCCCAACCCGGGGATCGAGCCCAGGTCTCCCACATTGCAGGTGGATTCTTTACCGTCTGAGCCCCCGGGGAAGCCCATTTATTTTTCAGTATCTGTTGTATGTTTCTGGTTTTGCGGCCCCTGGGTAATAATAGGCGATGGGGAAGATGTTACTCAGGTCCAAGCCAGCACTCTAACTTGTGTTCTTTCTGTAGGCAGAGGGATCACATGCCAAGATAAGTGCCCCACCAGTTACCCAGCAGCTTCCCGCACGCCTCCCCCACCCCGTTCCCACAGTTCACTCCCATGATCAAACTTCTCTACGTGGTTGCACTCAGCCCAGCCCTGCCTGTGCTGCTGTTGCTGTTCTGGTGCACCCGAGAAGGGGCTGTGCCCCCGGGAGGTGAGTGACCCTTGCCCGCCCAGCCCTGCGGCTCAGGCCCGCAGCAGCCGCGACAGCCCCATGATTCCGCGTGTGGGCAGAGTCTCATCCGCTCCAGGGCTCTGACACAAGCAAACGGAGCAGACTGTCTCACCCCGGACACAGATACAGCCTGTGCTGCTCGGGGGCCTCCTGCCTCACGCTTTCACGGGTGGATGGCCTACGTGCCATGTCCCGGGGAGAAAGGACTCCAGAACCCCCGAGACCAGGGCTGCTTCATATTCGCCAGGTTTCTGGAGGATTCAGGTGGACCAAGGCCAGAGGAGGCCTCTACTGTTGGGGGAAGAAGAGGGAGCTGCCAGCCTAAAGGGAGAAGGATGCTGGCCAAGAGGATGCTAACCTCGGGGGCAGCTGTGCCTTTGAAAGCAACCTGGATCTCTACAGATCTCTAGGGTATTCGATCATTCCTTTGTCCATCATTTCTAAGTCTCCAGGCTGTGCTGGGCCCTGTGCTGGGCCCTGTGCTGGGACAGAGGGGCAGAGCCAGCATCCTTATCTACAAGGACGCACGGTCTGGTGTGTGGTCTGAGATTGGTACCCGGTGGGGGAGCTGGACAAGGTAGGCAAGTTGGATATAGCTGGCCCTCGAGGAATACTGGGGATTTTAGCACATGGGATTTGCGAGGCTGATGGTGCTGATATGGCACCTGCTAATATTAGGGCGGCTAGGTGGGAGACGAGGGAAAAATTACCATCCCCAGAGGGAGTTCTGCCAGGCCCCTGCCCCTCTGGCACACGCCCTAAAACGCATCAGTCAATCGCTGTCTTGTATGAGCCAGGCGCTTTGAGAGCCGCTGCCTCTATGCCGGGACTTGAAGTGAGTGAGTCTGTGTGAGCGCCTTTAGGAACAGAGTCCTGAGTTTCCACCGCCGTCTGCCTCTCTTGGAGTAAGCCCTGATGATTTTCAAAGCCAGGCGTTATGGAGGCTCATCTCCCCAGGGCAGGGTCCCCGGCTTGAGACCGCATGGAGGGCTCAACACCTCACTCTTCAGGAGGGAACCCCACCACTGTAATATCCATCCAGCCTGTGGGTCACTGCACTGGGGGTGCTGGATTCTGACTAGAGCATGCCCCTTCTGCCCATCTTGACGTGGCCTTTTCTTAATACAGAAAATCTGTTCTGCTGGTCCTCAGGTTGTTCTGAGAGAAGGTTGCTCTATATACTGTTATAGTTCTGTAGGAGCAGGTGAGCTGACGATCTTGCTACTGCACCATCTTGATCCAACCCTTCTAATGCATCTTTGTAAAGAATAAATTTATTTTAATCAGAGACATAATTTAAATACTGCTTATTATTTTGTTTTTTATGAAAGAAATATATTAACCAAAAGAATAACATCAACATTAACCATAATCCTGATACCTAAAATAACCACTTTTAATGATTTGGCCAGTTTCTTTTGGTCTTTGTAAATGTTTTTTTAATTTTAGAATTTCAAAGAGAATTACACTCTATATGCTATTCATATCTCACTTTGTTCACTTGGTATTGTAATTAAGGGAGTTTTATAGTTTATTAAATAATGTTCAAAACATGACTTTTAATGGCTGCAGAAAACCCATTATATGATTGCATTGTAATTTATACGTTACTAGAATGTGCCTTCATTGCTAATATGACAATTTTGTGCTAGTTAGAGCTACTAGTTGTGAATCATGGAAGCCTATCCCAAGCTAGCTTGGAGAAAGGGGTAATTTTTTTGGTGAGTACTAGTGTATTCTGTGTAATTAAAGAAGAATTCAAACTCCAAAGTACAGAAGATGCAGCAATGTCTCATGAATAAATGAAATGAGGGACTCATTCTCCAAGGCCCTGTCTTCCTCTCTCTCCTCTCCCTTTCTCTCGTTCACACACTCTGTTTAATGTGTGTGTGTGTGTGTGTGTGTGTGATTTGCTACTTTTCTTTTTTCAACTTCAGTTGCTTCTTTCTATGTATAAACTTCATTTTCTTGGAACACACACTGTCTTCACCACTTTGCAAATTCACAAGAAAATGGCCCTTGACAATAGCCAAGCTATGCTTCTCACTGCCATTCCCAGATACAAACACGCATGTACACATGTGCACAATTGTGTGTACATGTGCACTTGTACACACACATATACCTCTCCACTCCTTTTATCCAGTTCTGGGTCAAAGTATACAAGTGTAGGGTTTTAACTGATCAGGCTTCAGTCAGTTGACAACCTCTGGCCCAGGGACTTGCATTCCATGGTAATAGGCAGATCCACAGGATTTACGTAGATGTGAACGACCACAGGGAACAATTTCTGGAAATAAATTGTGCTCTTCAATGACTAGATAGACAATTACTTATTGTAGTGTGCATCCGTGTACATATATCTTTTTACACACCTGTGAAATAGTTTGTGACAAATGTCAAGAACTGGGAAAATGGCTTGAAAGGGAAAGAAGATATTTAAGGCCTTTGACCTATATCCCTATTTGTACCTATAGGAATCGGTTATCAATTTGATACTCTTGTACAGTAGGTCTAACTGAAATTGTGCTAATGCCATATTAGTATATTTTAGTAGAAAATGAAAGTGAAAGTCACTCAGTTGTGCCCAACTCTTTGTGACCCCATGGACTATACAGTCCATGGAATTCTCCAGGCCAGAACACTGGCGTGAGTAGCCTATCCCTTCTCCAGGGAATCTTCCCGACCCAGGGATCGAACCCAGGTCTCCCACATTGCAAGCAGATTCTTTACCAGCTGAGCCACCCGTGAAGCTATCCCTTTGCCACTGGATCTTCCCGACCCAGGAATTGAACCAGGGTCTCTTGCATTGCAGGTGGATTCTTTACCAACTGAGCTATGAGGGAAGCATTTTAGTAAATGACACCCATATATCATGTGGTTTACATTATAAAAATACCAGAAGTCAAAACACTTAAATCTGTTCATTAGCTGTGTGACCACAGACAGATTATCTCTCTTAGCATCAGTTTCCTATGAATAAATATTTTAAATTGTATAATGCTTAGTTTTTTGTCAGTTACCGAGCACCTAATGAATAGAACACAATATGTTGAAATTCCTTAACAGTGTATGAACATGGTTTTCTATAATCACACACCTGTTATCTTTGAGTATTTCTCAAAAACCCTAATCTGGTGATTAGCTCTTTTGCTTCAGCCTACTCTTCACAAAGACCTTTCAGGCCTGTGCCTTTTAATTCCTAATGTCCTTTGCTACAATTCCAGAGATTTTTTTTTTCTTTTAACACTGAAACTTTAAAATCATTCATATGCTCTAAGTAGCAAGACACCTTTATTATGAAGGAAATACTTTGGTTTGACTGACAATGAGGAGACTGAGAATTAAGAGGATGTTAAGAAATTCAGAAATGAATGAGGTAAATATTGTGTCAACCACAGACATTAGTAAGGTATTATTCTATCAGGTAACATGTAAATAATCAGACAAGTAATGAGTAATATTAACTACTAATACAAGAAGTCAAATACCTTGCTTAGTATTATAGAAAAGAAAGTATACTTTCTAATACAGTAGTATGATTTTTCTAAGACAGATTCATTTGATATTTTATATGTTGAATAGCCTTAAATCATAGAAAATTTTATGAAATACTGAATTCACATCAAGCCATTATTCATGCATTAGGATAAATACCTTCTTTTCATTGAAGAACTTGCATGAATTTATAAATCTCTCCTGACATGAGATGTACATGTGGATTTTTTTTTCAAAAAAATAATATATGTTAATCAAGTGATCACCAATGTCTTTGACAAATGAGTCAAGGATATATCCTTGACTGTAAATTTAATGGCAATACATTGCTTCTGTTCCTCTGTTGTTGTTAGTGGTACTACTTACATATAAGCTATAAATATTTGAATTAACATTGCTTGCATCTACTAAAATACAAAATGCAAAAATATTATTCTAATGGTTACATTGTTATAAAAATATAAAAGTTTTATGACTTAATAAATATCAGAATAATCTTACTGCTTAAATTGAAGGAGGAGCTTATGAGCTATATGAGTAGGATCAAACTTGATTAAAGAGAGAGAGTCTCTTATGGGCACTATATAAAGTCACATTTCCTTCAAATAGATTACCATGGAAGGTAACTTACAGAAATGGGCAAATAGCTCATGAAATGTTCTTTGCTTAGCTATTTTATACTAATATGTTTGTACACCTCTGTAAGCCTGATCTCCGTTGGGTCTGACTACAGTACACTGATTATGGTATTACTTTAATTTCCTGTGGTAAGAAGCACATGGTTGAATTTCCTATCGTTTCTCAAATACCTTCAAAGTATAGTATCCATGGACTCTTGAATCAAACATCTGCTTTGCATTATTCAAAATTTATTGTCTACTGGACCAGCAATGCAAAACTACTGAACGAAACTGATTTGGTATTGAATATTTTCTTCAGTTTTTGAGGAAATCAAGGAATGATGTTTCACTACTGTTTCCTTTATGATTTTTGTAAAAGTATACTTTATTATCAAAATTGACCTTCTCATAACCCAGCATCTATCACAGTACTGTTTATCATTTGGTTTTGTAAGTGGGAATGCATACCATGACATTAATATATCTTCTGGAAGAATTTACCCTTTAAACAGTACAATCTAATATGTCATATACTAACAGTACTATTTGCTTTTTAAGAGAAAGCATATTTAGATTGTCATGCAATTTCAAGTTTTCCAGTACATTATTGTCATCAGACACGAAGGCTAGTGGTTTAGAAATGTTTATTTTTCAGCCAAATAGAATCTAGCTAAATGCAGATGTTTTATACTCCATAAAGTAATTTAGGGAATCACTTAGCAAACACATTTTCATCAATGCTACAATTCAAACTATTTCATGGCAGTTGCATTTACAATTCAATTCCCACTAAAGCAGCCTCCCAAACTACAAATCACTGGTCTGCTAAGTACTACCTGAATGTGCCCAGAGTTACACTTAATGTGCCATGTGGACTGCTGAACTGCAGGAAACCAAGTATTCCTCTGCACTTCAGAACTTTGCAGATAACAGGATTATGACTCTTTGTGTTTAACTTTTTGTATTTTATTGAGAGTGGAAGAAAGAAAAAGTCTGAGGGAAAGATAAACATGGAGTTGCCAGAAGTACAATCAAAAAGAAGGGAAAAAAAACTCTGTGTGGCTATCCTTTAACTAAGACTTTTTTGCTAAGCTTTCCTATAGTCTCCTTCAGTACTGCCAACAGAATCATCTTTTACATTTTCTCTCTTGAAGGGAAATGTTATTTTTTTCAAGCTCATTCTTTATTCATTTATCTATATTATTCTACTCCATAAATTATCATGTGTCTACACAAGGATGTTATGACTGATAGGAAAATCTCAGTGGAAGACATTGTCACCATGCCACCTTTTTGCAAAGGACCAATCACATGCTTATAAAAACAAAAAGTAAATTAAACAGTCATAAACCTTTATTGAGTACCATTGTTTGCAGAACATTAACTATTAAAAAATAAATGCCATTTTGAGCTGCCTGTTGTAGAATTAGAGATTAACTTTGAACAAGGGTAAATTAGTTTTCCCTCATATAATAAAGTATTCTAATTACTAAGGTATTAATTAAACCAGACTCAGGACCTGACATTCTATTTGCCAGAAAGAATTAACACTCTTCCACAAAGTGATTATCCAATTTTGGTGATAATTAACACATAGCAGAATCAGATTTCCCTTTAAGATATGATTTATTCTACTTCATTTAATTATGGGTGTCATGAAAAAAGCATTTAATGTACCTAAAAGCCATTATATTAGCTCCAGTCACCAAATTAACCTACTGTCCATCCTACACATTCTTTATTTTTCTTCTGTAACAGTTTCTTGTTGATTTGGTTTCCCATAACCCAGTACGTAGAACTGCATAGTATAAACCTGTCACAATTTTGCACTATATGTTATGCAGAGAGGTTCTGAAAGTTTTCTACTGAAAACACTTCTTTCAACCTGTGCTTTCAACAAGAGATATTACCCTTCATCTCTAGTGGCTGAATTATTTGAAGCTGATGAGTCACATAATAGTTCTCAACTTCCCGAAGCACCTCCATTATGGGAAACTACTTTTACACTGTCATTTAGCTTGTGAAATATGAAATGCTGCCATGAGGTTGCTTCTCAGAATATCTAAGAGAAGAAAATATAGATGCCAATTGCTCACTAGGCAGAATCGTAAAAGGATAAGCATATAGTATTCACATTAAATTTCTCTAGAGTGATCTTACTTCAACTTACAGTTCTTGCAATCACCTGTTAATATTGTGCTTTCACATTCCAAAGTTTAGTTATTAGAAATGAATAGAAGTTAAAAGTTCTTTCTACCATCTTTTTATTTTAAAAACGAAATATCATAGGAAGTAATAAACAGTAAATCTAGGGGGAAAAGTGATAAGGTGGCAATATAAATTTGGGGCCTCAGAAAACAATTTAGAAGCCTGACAAATTTCCCCATTTATTCAAGACACACACAGGTGGTATTCATAGAAAGGTATTAAATATGTTCAAATAGAAGAGAAGCAAATTTACAGCAAATAAATAGAGCATTGGGTACATAATTTAATATTTAAATTTAAATATAAAGTGAGAAGTATTTCAATTTACATTGTAGGCTAATGTTCTATTGGGTTGGCCATAAGTTCATTGGGGCTTTTCTGTAACATGAAAAAACTTGAATGAACTTTTCAGCCATCCTGATATTTTATAAGTACATCTGTGTTATATGCAATTGCCATTTGCTTGTATACTTTAATAGTCATAAACATTTTCTCATCATATTATTGTATTTCTTCTGTCTGATCAACTTTTGGGCCATTATTTGTGTTCATGTAGGTAAGAGATGGGGAAAAGTATTAAAAGAAGTTCCAAAGTGGAAGCTCGCTCATTGAATAAAATTAAGATCTGGTAAAGAGAGTTAAAAGGAAAGGACTGAGAAATATACAAATGGGCTCAATTTTATGAGAGAGTAACGAGGAATGATTTGCAAGACTAAGAAGTAGCCATTTTGCCATAGGAGGTGGTAGCAGCCAATAGAAAGATAGCATTAGAGTAGCTGTGTTTCATTATTGTGATTTTTCCTTTATCACTTTTCGGACATAATTCAGAAAAGTTTTTAAATCCTCTCCAATGGATTTGAGAAGCCTGCAGGGTTTTTGCGCAAATGTGACATTGTACTGACTTTAGCTGTTAGGCAGATTGGCTTTACGCCCACTGCGTACAATAGTACCAATCGTTTTAGAATGGCAAGAGGATAGAAGTCAACATGTGAGGATGACAGATTACACCACTACTTAGGATACTGTAGGGATTCCATAAGGTTATTAAATTCAAATGGGTCTGTGAATCTATTTATACAGAATAAAAAGTGACCCTAAATTTTATTCTAGAAAATGGATCCTTTTGAGAGAGAGGAGAGGAGGGAGGGAAGAAAGTAAGAGCAAGAGAGAGCACAAGAATTCTAAATTTGTGCAATAAAAATTTTAAATTTCTTTGATTTTTCAGAATACTTTAAAATCTACTCATTTTAATTCTGTCTAAAATAAATAACACTCTTCCAGAGCAAATAAACAAATTCCTATGGAAAGGTAAGTTTTATTTTGGTTTTGTTTTTTTTTTTTTTTTGATTTTGCTTTTCCTTTAATGATGTGTTAAAAGAGAATTCACTGTTAATTGCTTTTGTGTAGAAATTGCTGTTCTTAGATCTTTATGTTTTCAGTTATTTTAAGATGATAAAAGGTGTTATAACCTTCCTACCTATCAATATAAGATATGTTATACTGAAGTAACAGACTATCCTACAGTTACAGTGGCTTAAAACAACAAATATTTACAATTTGGTTCATGCTACCTGCCCATTATAGATCACTGGGTGCAGGCAGCAGGAGGAATTTTCTCCTCATTGTATTCATCAGGAACCCAGACTAGAATTTATCTTAATACACCCTTCCATGTGGAGCAGGAAATGGCAACCCACTCCAATGTTCTTGCCTGGGAAATCCCATGGAGAGAGGAACATGGCAGGCTACAGTCCATGGGGTCGCAAGAGTCAGACACAACTTAGTAACTAAACCACCACCCCCATCCTTCCATGATATCAAGACCAGGAAAGATGACGGTGGATTTTCCTTTGGTCCTTACCACTTCCAATTCAATGTGACCGCACATATGATAGTGTCTAAAGCAAATAAATTTACAATACTTACTTTCAAGGGGGCTGGTAATTGAAACCCCACATAATACCTAGATGGGAGGAGAATCAGAAGTGTTCAGTGAACTGCATCATTTATATATTATTAAAAAAAAAAAAAGATGACTTTTCTGTAGAACTCTGTAATTGCATATAAAGCTACAGGCCAAGTAAAAAGTCTGAATTTTACTAAGAAATGAATTTTAGTGAAGAGCATAGAAAACCAGTGAAAATTATAGTTTCAAATGCCAGTGTGTGAAACCTCCTCCCTTCCCTCCCATAGGACAGGTAATAACACCTCAGTAACGGTGCCTGCAGGGTCCCATGTATACTGTGTAGATGCAAGCATTTTTGATGGTACTAATATATTTTTAGGTCATTAAAGTTCAGCTTAGTAAGAACAGAGATTTATTTGAGAATACATGTGCTATCATGACTAAATCAAATCTTTAGTGAGGAATGACTGAGTCAGTGTTTTACGTTATATTCTCACCTTTATTATTTTTCTCTAATTTAAGAACCTCAAAGATTCATCATCATCAACCTATTTTCATACCTATTCCTATTAAACCATGGTGATATTTTCAGCAGCATCTTGTATTCTTTTTCCTTCATAAATTTGCTTTTTACCGTCCTTGTTTACCCCAGGCTTTTGATTATTCTGTCTTGTCCATTTTACCTTATAAGCAATATTTCCTCTTCCCCTCCTGCTTCTGTTGTAAATACTCTATTCTCTTTCCACAAAGATTTTACACACTCCATCCACTCCATGCTGCTGTTGATGTTGCCAACCTCTGCCATTATTCAGTTCTCTTTGGTTCCCTTTTCTTATTTTGAGCCTTGGAGTCTGATGTTTGAATTAACTAAGAACTCATGTAGTAGAAGAGATGCATCTAGAATCCTCTTCCTCATGTTGTTTCCTATACCAAGAGTAAGTGTATATTTTTCCTCTATGAAAGGATTCGTTTCCCATCAATGCCTCCATGAGAATTACTCCCCCAGACAACAAAATAAGCAACATGACATAATATGTATTTGAATGGGGTCTCTCTAACATATTCCTAGACCTCAAATGAGGTGACTGGAATCAATCTTGATGGGACACTTAAAGCATAGCAATACCTGGCTGCACAGTCAATATGTTTGAAGAAGTTTATTTCTTCTGTCGGTGTTAATGAAAGGATTAGAGAAACATACATAAAGAACACCATCCCTGATGACCACAGATTTCTTGTACTGCTTGAGCATAAATGAATGATATTCTAGTGAAGAAACTGAACGGAAAGCTAAGAAAGATGATAAGCTAGTTTACCTTGCTATGGGAAAGAGACAGCAGAAGGTTATCTGATTATACAAAGAAAAAACGAGAGAGGAATTCAGTGATCCCTAGACTTGACATATTTGTACGTAGGAAGAAAACAAGACTTAGAGTTAAGCTGAAGTACTGATTGCACCCTTAGCTGTCTCAGTTTACAAGGGCTGCCTAACAAACTGACTGGCTTAAACCAGAGAGATGACCTGTCCCAAGGTTCTAGAGACTGAAGTCCAAGACCAAGGTGTCAGCGCGAGTGGCTCCTTTTGAGGCTGTGAAGGAGAATCCGTCCCCATCATCTCTCCTACTCTGCTGGTTTATCTGGCAGTCTTTGCTGTTCCTTGGCTTCCGCTGCGTCTCCCTGACCTCGGCCTCCATCGTCACAAGCTGGTCTCCCTGTGTGTTTCTGTGGCAAAGTTTCCCCATTTGGTGACGCAGTTGCAAAGAATCTGCCTGCCAGTGCAGGAGATGCAAGAGATGTGGGTTTGATCCCTGGGTCAGGAAGAGCCCCTGGAGGAGGAAATGGCAACCCACTCTAGTCTTCTCGCCTGGAGAGCCGTATGAACAGAGGAGCCTTGCAGGCTACAGTCCATGGGGTCATAAAGAGTGAGACACGACTGAAAGACTGAGCACCCAGGGGACCGCCATCCTCTAGTACGACCCCTTCTTAACTCATTACGTCTGCAGTGGCTATTTCCAAATAACACCAAAGTCTTAAGGACTGGAGGTTAGGATTTTATTTTACTATTTTTGATGTTCATGTATTTACTTTTGGCCACACCATGTGGCATGTGGCTTCTGAGGTGGCCGTAGTGGTGAAGAGCTTGCCTGCTGATGCAGGAGAATAAAAAGATGCAAGTTTGATCCCTGAATTGGAAGATCCCCTGGAGGAAGAAATGGCACCCCATGGAACAGAGGAGCCCAGCAGGCTATAGTCCACTGACTCACGAAAGAGTCTGACACGACTGACACGACTTAGCACACACACGTGGCACATGGGACCTTACTTCCCTGACCAGGGATCAAACCTATGCCCCTTGCACTGGGATCATGGAGTCCCAACCACTGGACTGCCAGGGAAGTCCCCTCTGTGGGTTAGGATTTTAACATGAATTTTGCGAGGACACAATTCAGCCCATGATAGTAACTAATGACAATACTCAGGCATGATCTTAAAATTAAGAATTAGACTTGTTTCAAAATTAAGAATTAGACTTGTTTCAAAATTAAGAATTAGGCTTGTTTCAACAGCCATAGTTATAGTGACAAGGGAAACTCTTAAAATTACTTAACATTGTTCCCCACTCTCAATAGACTGTTGTTCAATTGATTTGCAGCTGGACTTGTGTGTCAGATGTTTTTAAAATTCCCTAGATTATTCTTAAATGCACAGTAAATGAGGACCATGGACTAAAAAACGGAGAAGGCAAGGGCACCCCACTCCAGTACTCTTGGCTGGAAAATCCCAGGGATGGAAGAGCCTGTTAGGCTGCAGTCCATAGGGTCTCTAAGAGTCAGACATGACTGAACGACTTCACTTTCACTTTTCGCTTTCATGCATTGGAGAAGGAAATGGCAACCCACTCCAGTGTTCTTGCCTGGAGAATCCCAGGGACGGGGAGCCTGGTGGGCTGCCGTCCATGGGGTCGCACAGAGTCGGACACGACTGAAGCGACTTAGCAGCAGCAGCAGCAGGACTAAAAGAATCTGAAGTGTTATAACAGCAAAGCAGCCAACAGTTGAGGACTTGCAGTCCATTAGCTCAAACCTGATGCTACCTTCTAATGTTTGGAAGCTTCTCTGGAAATTCAAAGCTATATGATATTTTCTGTTGAAAGCCACTGATTCATCTACATTTACTGCATTTAAAATTTTTTGTCCATTTTTAATATTCATCCAATTTCCGTTTCCTGCATTATTAATCTCACTGCCTTACGTTGTTTTATTATAGGCAGTGATGATCTTTAATCTATCCATCAGCTGATAGAGCATAGACACTGACCACCAAAATAGACAGCAGGTTAATAATCAGAAGAGAACAGGCCATAAACCCTGGGAGGCCATTCCAGCGTGTGCCAGCTGGATGTGTGCTGTGGTTGTGTTTTCTGAGACTGCCTTTGGTTTCTCTGCCCACTTGCTGCCCTGTGAGGAAAATATGACTGCTGACCCACACAACTCAGCACGAGGCCATTTGGCAGCTTCTGCTCTAAACTGTCCTGCACTGGTCTGGAGAAATTGTATTTTCAAAGCTGTGTTTACCTCATCCAACTATCTCAGGGACATCCAGTTATAAAAAGGAAAGTTTCTGTCAAAATGGCTAATTTTTTTTTGATGGGTGATCCTCCCACACTCTATGACGCTCCATTTCATAGGCTCCCTCGTTATAGCCGCTACATAATCCAGTGGCTGGAAGGACTGTATAGCTTAAGGTCAAGGTGACCACTTGTGGTTACGGCTCTATCTTCACACATAACTGTTCACAAATTACTCCAGTCCTTTCAGTTTCCATTAATATAGATCAGGCAACAATTCCAGCTGCCCTTGATAAAGTTCTTAGGTAAATCAGTCAGGCAGGAGCAATCTTTAAAAAAAACCTATGAAATGAGATAAGCCTTTTTGCTCTATTCACAAGCTGCATTCTTGTCTCTTTTACTAGATCATGAAGCTACATTAAAACAATTTTCTAATAAGGTGGATCAGAATGTTTACATGTTGGCATATAGCCAAACAGTATCAAGGGGCTAAATTTTGTTGAGAAGATTATTATTCCCTGACCATGAAATTTCTTCAGACTGTTGAACATTAAAATGGGGCAATCTTTCTTTAAAATTGCATGCAGGAGTGAGGAGAGGTAAAACAATATAACCTCCACCAACTCTGAGAAAAATAGTTCTGCTTTGTCTGTCAATTCAGCTCAGGGGAAAAGTTGAATGCTATTTTCACCGTAGCAGTCTATCATGAAGATTATCAGATCTGAAAGAACTTAGCTAAAGAAGCTGAAACAAGGTGCCTTCCTGTAGCCAAAAAAAATATGTTTTTGTGGATGCAAGATTGAAAGAGTGGCCCTCTCTGGTGTAAATGCTCTCTCAGAAAGTATCAAGCCAGCCCCATAACGGAGAAATTTTAATAATTTTTACAATTCAACATGCTTGAATTCTACACTGATTCATTCTATGCAATGATGCTTTTCTGAATTTTGCCTATTTATATATGGAACATTACAGGAATGTAATATATTCCTTCTGTGAAATTAGAAAATAATACTAGTGGGAGATAAGCCCATCTCTACTATCCACATGATTTTGTTTCAGAAATAAACTATATGAGAGGAAAGTACATCTCCCTTTAGCAGGGAGACAGATCATTGCCCGCCTGTAGTTCTCACCACTTTGCTGCCCACCACTCACAGTGCTCAACCATCGTGCAGTGGGAGACTGAAGGGGAAACCTCGTTCACACATATTTATATTTGTTCTTTCCACCTAGGACACTTCCTCTGTGCTTACAATGCTGACATAAATCACTGTCAAAGACAGATCAGCTTCTTAGTAGCTACCATCTTGCCATTAGGTAAAGTCTCAAGTGTCATAGAAAAGATATTTTCTCATGACGCACTGGAGTTTCTTGAGTGTCCTTCTGGATTCACTTTCTCTCCAGTATTTTCATTCTATCGGGTAACATTTGGGTAGGAAAGATTTTTTTTTCTCTTGTCCAGTCTCTTTGTATTCAAATTTTTCCTCTTCTTCCTTTGTTTTTACCACTTATCCATTATACGACTTTTATTCAACTGTTAGTGTTTTTGTTTTCTTGTTTGTTTTTTGCATATTTTATCTTAGGCCAGTCAGTCAGTTCAGTCCCTCAGTCGTGCCTGACACTTTGTGACCCCATGGACTGCAACACGCCAGGCCTCCCTGTCCATCCCCAACTCCCGGAGCTTACTCAAACTCATGTCCATCACATCAGTGATGCCATCCAACCATCTCATCCTCTGGCATCCCCTTCTCCTCCCACCTTCAATCTTTCCCAGCATCAGGGTCTTTTCCAATGAGTCAGTTCTTCCCATCAGGTGGCCAAAGTATTGGAATTCAGCTTCAACATCAGTCCCTCCAATGAATATTCAGGACTGATTTCTTTTAGGATGGACTGGTTGGATCTCCTTGCAGTCCAAGGGACTCTCAAGAGTCTTCTCCAACATGATAGTTCAAAAGCATCAATTCTTCAGCATCCAGCTCTCACATCTATACATGACTACTGGAAAAACCATAGCTTTGACTAGATGGACCTTTGTTGGCAAAGTAATGTCTCTGCTTTTTAATATGCTGTCTAGGTTGGTCACAGCTTTTTTTGCAAGGAGGAGGCATCTTTTATCTCAGGGCACACCTCTCCTTTTCCTAAGTCCAGCTCCCGGGAGCCTGACCTCCACCTGGACTCTGGTGCTCTTGCTTGCCTGAGAGGGTGATGAGCTAGAGTCAGCTAAGCTGGGCTTGTGGGAACCAGTTGTGTGCATCTTTTCCCAACTCTTGGTGCAGTGACTTCAACCGAGTATCTTAGGATTGGCCACGGTGGGAATACTTACATCAGGCTCATTGGAAAATGTTGTAAATGTTGAAAGCCTTTGCTTTTGTGGAGAGTTAGTAGGGTTAGGAAATTTCAGCTCTTAGTTTTGGTCTCTGTTTCCACATGTACTGATCCCCTAGGTCAAAAATAGCAGCCCTAATGATTTTCATCAGCCTGAAACCCTGACTTACTTGCTAGCTAGGACTATTATGAATATGCAGTACTTTCATTATATCAAGTGCGTGTTTTGGTGGGTATATCTAAAAAATAAATTCTGAGAAAATGGGTTACTGGGTTAAAAGACACATAAAATAAACATTTTTTCTGTGTGTCAGACTTTTTGGGACCTCATGGACTGTAGCCCACCAGGCTTCTCTGTCCAGGCAATAATACTGGAGTGGTTTGCCATTTCCTTCTGCACAGGATCTTCCCAACCCGGGGATCGAACCCAGGTCTCCTGCATTGCAAGCAGATTCTTTACTGTCTGAGCCACAAGGGAAGCCTCTTTTATTTTGTTAGATTATGCCAAACTGCTCTGTGTTTCAAGATTTTTAATGTTTCTGCTAATAGTGCAGAAAAGTGCACATTAATTTCTCCACACTTTCACAAGGATTTGGTGTATCCAAATATTATTTAACTATTCTGAGACAAAAAGTTTTCTTTTGGTTTTTATTTTTTCCATTACATGTCATATTGACTTTTATTGTGTGTTCCTTGGCCATTTTATATTTATCTGTTACGCTTTTTTATTTGTAGCATTTCCTTTTGCTCTTCTTACAGTTTCATCTCTCTGCTTACATTCATCCATGCATTCTGGCATGTTCATTTTTTTGCCATTAAGAGCCTTGGCCATATTAATCATAGTTATTTTACATTCTTGGTCTGATCATTCCAATATCTCTGTCACAACTGAATCTGATTCTGATGCTTTTCTTTTCTTTTTTTTTTTTTTTGCTTCAAACTGTGTTTTTTCCCTTGTAGCTCAACTTGTCACTTTTTGTTGAAAGTCAAGCATGATGTATCAGGTGAAAGGAACTGATGTAAAGTGACCTTCAGTGTGAGGTTCATTTGTCCAGGAGTTCAGCTGTGTTTACCTTCTGCTGTAGGTGTCAGGGGCTAAGTGTCCTCTAGTATTTTTGCTTTTGTCTCCTGTTGTCTTTAACTTTCCTGAAGACTATGTTTTTCAATGTTGATATACTTTTAAAAAAATTTTTTATTGGGGTATAGTTGCTTTGCAGTGTTGTGTTAGTTTCAGGTGTATAGCAAAGCGAATCAGGTACACCGATACACATACCCACTCTTTTTCAGATTCTTTTCTCATATCAGCCATTACAAAGTATTGAGTATAGTTTCTGGGCTATATAGTATGTCCTTACTGGTTATTTATTTTATGTGTAGTAGTGTGTATTGGAGAAGGCAATGGCACCCCACTCCAGTATTCTTGCCTGGATAATCCCATGGACAGAGACGCCTGGTGGGCTGCAGTCCATGGGGTCGTGAAGAGTCAGACACGACTGAGCGACTTCACTTTCACTTTTCACTCTCATGCATTGGAGAAGGAAATGGAAACCCACTCCAGTGTTCTTGCCTGGAGAATCCCAGGGACAGGGGAGCCTGGTGGGCTGCCTTCTATGGGGTCGCACAGAGTCAGACACGACTGAAGCAACTTAGCAGCAGTGTGTATGTCAGTCCATTCTTTCAATTTATCACTCCCCCCATTTACCCCTCAGAAAACATAAGGTATTTTTTTCTACATCTGTGATTCTATTTCTGTTTTGTAGGTAAGTTCATGTGTACATTTTTTTTTTAGATTCCACATATAAGTAATATCATATGATATGTGTCTTTCCCTGTCTGTCTTGTTTCACTTGGTATGATAATCTCTCTTAAAGTAGGAACAGGGCTTGCAATTCTTTCTGCTGGAACCCCTCATTGTTATAAAGGACCCCAGTTACTGTGATGGTGAAGTGTCGGGAGAGAGGAGGCATCTGTAACTCCATGGGTAGGTTTCATTCTTTGAAGGAACCTGTGCTCCCAGGCTGTGACCTGCACTCATGCCCCTCACTTTTCTGCCTTCAATACTTTAGGTGACGCAGGAAGGCTGAGGGGGCTGGAGTTGGGTATTTCTCTTCTCCTTGATCAGTCAGTTGTTGGGTTAGTTGCTCAATCATGTCCAACTCTTTGCAATCCCATGGACAGTCACTCACCAGGCTCCTCTGTCCATGGGATTCTCCAGACAAGAATACTGGAGTGGGTTTCCATGCCCTTCTCCCCTTGGTCAGTTAAGGTTCTGGTAAAATCAAACTTGGGGTTTCCCTGGTGGTCAGTGGTAAAGAAACCTCCTGCCAAGCAGCAGACCCTGGTTTGATCTCCCCGTCAGGAAGATCCCCTGGAGGAGGGCATGGCAACCCACTCCAGTGTGCTGGCCTGGAGAATCCTACAGACAGAGGAGCCTGGCAGTCTGCAGTCCATGGGATCGCAAAGAGTTGGACATGACTTAATGAAACAGCAACAGCAGCAAAATCTAACTTGCCAGGCTCTGGAAAAATAATTTCCTGAGGGAGAGATATTTGCTATGAAGAATAGGTGCTCTGGACATATTTCAAAAGTGGTACTTCTCCCCTTCCCCTGCCAGAAGCATGAGGGGACTTTTCTCCACTTTTCACAATGAGAGCCTGGTGAGATTTCTAGAAGTAAGGCTCATGAAATTGTGGCAGTCCATTTAGGGCTCCCTTTGATACTGGCTTCAGTTGTGGGTATCTGCTCCCTCTGTAAGCTGTGATTTTCTGAGTTTACCCATCTCTCCAGTTTTCAGGGCAGTACTTTTCCCCGTGATCCCAATTCTCTCATACTGAAAGAAGAATTACTGGTTTTCAGATTTTCTCATCTTTATTCTGTTGTGAAAATGGATGTGGTGCCTTCTGAACTCTTTATATGTCAGATCAGCCTGTTTTATATTCTTTTCAGAAAACTGTTTAATTATTAGCATATTTAAAATTATTATAGCATTATATACCCTATTTAATTTCTCCATTGTGAAAGAAGTGGTAGTGTACAGTTTAGAGGCTAGAGAGTTAGAATTAAATTGCATATCCCATGACTAAGCAGTGCATTTTTGCCCTAAGACCTTGGAACATAATTAATCTATCTTTGCATCAGTTCATCTTCCACAAAATTAGAGTCATAAGAACTTTCCTAAAATATGTAGATGATTACATGTTCTCTTATTTGATAAATACTGGTCATCTAGATTGAAGGTTGGCAGACTAAGATCTGTGGTCCCAATCCAGCTCAATCACCTGTTTGGGTGATTAAAGTTTCATTTCTAACAAATTGTCAGGTGACGCTGATGCTGCTGGTTCAGAAACCACACTTTGAGAACCACCGATCTAAGCTGTTCTACAAAAGAACTGTAAGTACCCTGAGAAGTCACGGCTTACATCTACTTCCCTTTCCCTGAGCTCATATGAACTTGTTTTGTTTTGAGTCTATCTTCTCATGAAAGAAAACAGTCAACTCAGGGACAGAGCTGAGAGCACAAAGTCTAACCATGAGCTTACTGAGACCTCTCTGGTTCAGCCCTTGTCTCTCTGCCTGTGTAAGCCCTTAAATGTTTCCAGCTTCCTCCTGCCTCCAGCTTTTCCATGGAGGGTCTCCCAGGCAGCGTCCTCACCGTCTTCCAGCCTTCCAGAATCAATGTTTTTACAGCATCCTCACTGTGGTAAGAGTAAATCATTTGTAATATTGACCTGGGAATTTATAGGCCATGAAAGCTGGAGGAGCTCTATTTATCTAAGGAGAAGTTAAACAGTTATTTGCTGGGAGGTTTTTCTTTTTGATGATGTCCAAATTATCATGCTATGAATTAGGCATACATTGCAGTTGGATTGACTTGTTTGTTAAAAGTGTACACATTTATAGGTATTGATTTTAGGGATTATGGAACGATCTTGCCACTGCATTTAAAATGAAAGAAAAACATATTTTAAATTATCAGCTCTACCTAAACTTTGCTTTCAGAGTAGTTATTTAGATCTTAAATGGTGTACAATACATGACATAAATTATAGCTTTTAATCAGGCCTCTTAAAATTTCCATGAATTCAATTACATAAGGATCTATCATGCACTTGCTATATACTAGACACAGAAATATCAGCAACAAAACTGGTAAAAGACTTTTGTGGGTTTTTTTTTTACACATTTTGACACACTTTCTTTATATATTTATACAAAGGCAGGATAAAATATATAAATAATACATGAAATAATAAGTAAATTAGCAGATAAACAGTACAGTGCAGACTTAGATAAATGTTCTTAAAATATATAAATGAATGAAAGATCAAAGAAGAGGAGAAACATATGTGGCAAGGGAAATCTAGTCAGCTACCTTGAGAGTGTAATGTTGCCCATGGATCTTGAACAGCAGCAGTATTTCTGTAGGAAGGCCTGTTGAATGAAGGCACTTAAGTTAATAGAAACAGCATGAGCAAAAGCAAAGCAAGAAGTCAAAAAAGTTTGAACTATTAGGGTGGCAGGTAGTATTGTTTGGCTGTTAATATATAAAGGAGAGAAAAAGGAAGGCCTCCTTGATGGCTCAGCTGTAAAGAACCTGCAGGAAATGCAAGAGATGCAGGCTCAATCCCTGGGTTTGGAAGAACCTCTGGAGAAGGAAATGGCAACCCGATCCAGCATTCTTGCCTGGGAAACCCCATGGATGGAGGGATTGGCAGGCTATTATTCAGAGGGTTGCAAGAGTCAGACACGACTGAGCGACTCAGTACACAACACCTATGGGGAGAAGTAGGTGATGACACTAATACATGTAGATATTTATGAAATATGTACTTAATCTGGGTTGGCATAAGTAGTAAGTTTTGAGCAGGAAAGGATATGTTCAGAAATAAAGTACTAGTTGGAAAGTCTGGCATGGAGTTTTATATTCTGTGGGGATAAATTAGAAAATAAGAATATGTGTGTCTGAAATAGCAGAAGTTATAAGAAAGGATTTGAGAGATTCAGTACCATTTTCATGGAAAAATATATATCTATATATGTATATCTTGGTATAGAGTCAGAGGTTTAATACATAACATTTTAGGTATGTAGACAACTATAGGTTAGAAAAAATGCTTGGTAGAAGCAAAATATATCGTTTGGTCATTTTTCTGTTTTGCTGACATATGTGCTGTGCTGTGCTTAGTCGTGTCTGACTCTGTGACTCCATGAACTGTAGCCTGCCAGACACCTCTGTCCATGGGGAATCTCCAGGCAAGAATACTGGAGTGGATTGCCATGCCCTCCTGCAGATCTCCCCAATGCAGGGATCGAACCTAGGTCTCCTGCATTGCAGGTGGATTCTTTACCGCCTGAGCCACCAGGGAAACCCAAGAATACTGGAGTGTGTAGCTTATCCCTTCTCCAGGGGATCTTCCCAACCCAGGAATTGAACCAGGGTCTCCTGCATTGCAGGTAGGTTCTTTACCAGTTGAGCTAGGTAGAAACGTGAATGCTGAAGTATTAATAAGGATGTTCCCTGAGAGGTGATATCAGGACTAACGTTTATTTTTCCCTTTTGCTATTTTCTGGAGGAATAAGTGAGTTATTTTATAAATGTCTTGAGGTTTATATTTTTGAATCATATGTATACTCAACTGAAATTCTTTGCTAATCTAGGCTACTTATTTAAAAGTCTTATTTAGTGTGTGGTGAACTATTTGTTAGGTTAAAGGAACTATGATGGCATAGTAATATTGACTACTCACCCATTAACATTATTTGAGTCACTTTTCTTACTTTCTAATACCATGCGACTGTCCACAATATGCATGTTTCCAGTTAGTCTTGTTATTTATTGTGGAAATTAGTAAATGTCCCCTGGAACAGAAACATGAAAAGTACCAAAGATAAAGGTTTTAAGACATACTACATTTACAAGGACTCAATTTTATTTTTTAAGGAAAATGGAACTTGTGATGCTATCAATGTTTTCTTTTAGCTAAGCATCATATAAAAACAGAATTACATGCTTGAATGCCAAAAAAAGCATTCTTACATAATTGGAATTCATTGGTTTACATAGAAAAAGTGAAGACAAAACATATTAGTGATATTTGTAACTTTTATTGGCATTATGATAGTTCTATTTACATTTTATTTACTTTTTCTACATTTCAAAGCATTCCTTAAAAAGCAACAAACATATATTCCTAAAATAGTATGAAAAATTCTTAGAAAGTGTGATATTTAATTTTATGTGTCAGTTTGACTAGGCTAAGGAATGCCCAGATTGCTAGTAAAGTATTATTTCTGAATGTGTGTGTGAAAGTGTTTCTGGAAGAGATTAGCATTTGAATTGGCAAATTGAGTAAAGGAGATGGCCTTCTGCAATGTGGGCGGAATCCAGTGCAATGATGGCCCAAAGAGAACCAAAAGTTGGAGGAAAGGCTATTTGCTGTCTCTACTCGAGCTGAGACCCATTTTCTCCCACCTCCAGACTCATTGGGGCTCCTAGTTCTCAGGCTTCCAGCCTCAAACCAGCACTTATATAGACCATCAGCCCTCCCCTGACCAGCTTCAAATTCAGTCTATACTTCAGACTCAGACTGAATTATGCCACCAGCTTTCCTGATTCTCCAGACCGAGAACATGGGACTTACTGGCCTTCACAACAACATGAGCCAATTCCTGTGATAAACAGACAGACAGAGATAGAGAGATTAATCAATCCTGCCTTACTCCTTTCTTCCATTCTGTTTCTCTGGAAAACCCTAATACAGAGAGCATATTGCTGATGGTAGCAGGTAGTACTATATTTCTATAAAGTTATTAAATTAAATAGGTATAAAATTAAGGCTCTAAATTCTGATGCTTATTTCAAAGATGTGACTCATTTATTTACTTAATGAAATAAAATATATGTACATAAATACCCCAACTCGAACTACTGGTGTGGATTGAGTGTGTGATTGAAGGATCTGGATAATATGTCATCCTTATTCTGGAATATCATACAATATCAGGGACCCAATAAACTGTGGAAAATTCTGAAAGAGATGAGAATACCAGACCACCTGACCTGCCTCTTGAGAAACCTGTATGCAGGTCAGGAAGCAACAGTTAGAACTGGGCATGGAACAACAGACTGGTTCTAAATAAAATAGGAAAAGGAGTATGTCAAGGCTGTATATTGTCACCCTGCTTATTTAATTTATATGCAGAGTACATCATGAGAAATGCTGGGCTGGAAGAAGCACAAGCTGGAATCAAGATTGTTGGGAGAAATATCAATAACATCAGATATGCAGATGACACCACCCTTATGGTTGAGAGTTAAGAGGAACTAAAAAGCCTCTTGATGAAAGTGAAAGAGGAAAGTGAAAAAGTTGGCTTAAAGCTCAACATTCAGAAAACTAAGATCATGGCATCTGGTCCCATCACCTCATGGGAAATACATGGGGAGACAGTAGAAACAGTGTCAGACTTCATTTTTTTGGGCTCCAAAATCACTGCAGATGGTGACTGCAGCCATGAAATTAAAAGACACTTACTCCTTGGAAGGAAAGTTATGACCAACCTAGATAGCATATTAAAAAGCAGAGACATTACTTACTTGTCTGGTCAAGGCTATGGTTTTTCCAGTGGTGATGTATGGATGTGAGAGTTGGACTATAAAGAAAGCTGAGCACAGAAGAATTGATGCTTTTGAACTGTGGTGTTGGAGAAGACTCTTGAGAGTCCCTTGGACTGCAAGGAGATCCAACCAGTCCATCCTGAAGGAGATTAGTCCTGGGTGTTCATTGGAAGGACTGATGCTGAAGCTGAAACTCCAGTACTTTGGCCACCTCATGCGAAGAGTTGACTCATTTGAAAAGACCCTGATACTGGGAGGGATTGGGGGCAGGAGGAGAAGGGGATGACAGAGGATGAGATGGCTGAATGGCGTCACCGACTCGATAGGCATGAGTTTGAGTAAACTTCGGGAGCTGGTGATGGACAGGGAGGCCTGGCATGCTGCGATTCACGGGGTCGCAAAGAGTCGGACACGACTGAGCGACTGAACTGAAATGAACTGATGCGTTCACAAAAAAAGGATGATAAAATTGGCTAATTGTTTCTTAATAAAGTACTACACAAAATTCTGGGCTTCTCTGGTAGCTCGGTCAGTAACGAATCTGTCTGCAGTGCAGGAGACCCAAGTTTGATCCCTGGTTTGGGACGATCCCCTCAATAAGGAATGGCAAACCACTCCAACATCCTTATCTGGAAAATCCCATAGACAGAGGATCCTGGCAGGCTGCAGTCCATGGGGTCACAAAGAGTTAGGCACGACTAAGGGACTAACACTTCACTTCACACAAAATCCTGTGGTAAGACAGGGTAGAAGACACCCATTACCAGACCTCCCTTCCCAGGGAGGTAAAGGTTAACAAATCAGGAGAATGGATACTTGAACTGAGTAATTAAAAGTTTAAAAGAGGAGTATGAATACAGAACAAATACCAAAAGAATTAAAATGTGCAGGAGAGACACTGATGAGTATGATATACTCCGTGACTAGGGAAATATACATTGTGACCAGGCCATATTGTAAATTTGGGTAGAGGCAGAAAATGAACCTTCTTAAATTAAGACAGATCATGGCCTTATGGTAAAATTCTGTAGTCTAAACAATTTAAGATGTATCCTGATATCACAGGACTTACTAAAGATGTCTTAACCAGGGAATAATTTTGTATTCATTTGGTGTTGTTAAAAAAAAATTAGCCATTAGTAAAATAAATTTAAAACATCTAATTCAAATCATTAAGTGATTGATGAATTGGGCAGTGTCTCATCTATCAAGTTGAGGGGAGTTCCAGAGGAATACAAGAAGGGACATGCTTCCTAAGGCAGGACAAGGAAGTCATACATAGAATAAAGAACTATTTCAGATTGGGTCACCTAACTTGTGGGAGAAAAGGGCCTTAGTATGTGGGTTACTGCATTTTCCCTTGGGGGACACTGATGGAACAGCTCCATGCAACAGATCACCACACTGGTGCTCGTCAGAAAATTGCTGACTGACCAATTAAGACAACACTTCTAAAGAAAGCTGAAGTATTAGTTAGGGTTGGTATTGTCGGGGGGAGTGTATAATTTCCTCAGTTCTGTGTTGCCACAGCAAAGATTTGAAATGGCAGACCAGTGTTACAGCTCTGTTACAGCTCAGTTTTATTCGGCAAGCAAAGGATAGTACACCCTTGAGGAATGAGGGTGGGCTGACCCCAAAGGAGAGGCCTCAATCCGTCTTGGCCTCCTCCTTTTATTCATTTGTCTCCTCCCCGCTGAGCCTGCCCTTTGCAAACTGGCCTAGCCCAGAAGAGCGTGTGTTTGTTTCACCTGAAGTTCTCACTCCGGTCCACAGGTTTTCTTTTGTTCCATTTTTGCCAGCTTTTTTCCTTTCTTTATCTTTTAGCCACTGCCATTTTGGACTCCTTTTTCCTATTCCAACTACCTAATAGTATAAAACTTCAGTTTGGTGGCATGGTCTAGCATAAGTGACTCCATTTGGGGCCTGTGGTTCATTTTTAACAGTCACTGCAGGGTGATGGTTGGAAAGGGAAGAGACTTTACAGAAAGGCCAAACGAGAATTCATTGTGAACTAATCACACTGAAGGGGCTTCCCTGGTGGCCCGAGTGGTAAAGAACCCACCTGCCGGTGCAGGAAACGTGAGAGACGTGGGTTCAATCCCTGGGTCAGGAAGATCCCCTGGAGAAGGGCAAGGCAGCCCACTCCTGTATTCTTGCCTGGAGAACTCCCTGGACAGAGAAGCTATGTGGATTGGTGGGCTACAGTCCATGGGGTCGCAAAGAGTTGGACACGACTGAAGTGACTGGGCACATGTAATCACCCTGAGACAGATGAGCATGTTTCATTCTCTCTATACTAGGGAACTCTTCAGATTAGGGTATATTTCTAAATGTTTTATTGTTAGCTAAAGTAATTATAACTTCTGTATAATTTCTGTAGAGTTATGTATCTGATCGAATTACTAAAGTTGATTAAACCGCAATGACAGAAAAGTGTCCCAACTTCTAAATAGCTTGGTTTTTTTGTTTGTTTGTTTCTTGTTTTTTTTCTATAGAAACCCTATTCCAAGTACTAGATCTGAAGGGAGTGGGTAATGGGGGACAGTGTTCAGGGACTGTCTTCTCAGGTTTACTCAACTTAATCATTAGCTTTCCCTCAATTACTTTTTCTCTTTTACCCCAAACATTTTATTTATCCTCTAGTACAAAATATTTGATTTTTGCATTTTCTCCATTATTCCCAGTGTTCTTATTCATCCATAAACTTTATGTCTGAAACATACAGACGTTTTACTTTACATGCTTAAAAAGCTATTCTTTTAAAATGACGAAAGGGAGCAGAGGAGGGAGGGAGGACAATGACCAGAACAACAGCAAAACCTATTTTTCAAGCTCTTTTCTCTGCTGTGACATTCAGAGTCTGCCTGTGGAATCTGTGCACTGGGAATTGCCTCTTCTTTATCTAGGCCTTTTATAGGATTAAAAGGCCTTTCCCTGAGCACAACAGTTCTAGTTGGCAGCCTATCTACATGCTTGGGGCAGACTAAGACTAAGGAATTTATAGTACCTGTTAAGGCAGCCCAGTGATCTGAAATGGGTGTGGTCCTGGACTTCATCCCTAAAGATTCCTGCTGTCAGTAACTGCCTTGCATCTGTGCTCATCAGATCCTTTCTTTTGGGACTCTGCAGCTTTCGCTAGTTCACCTTCTATATTCCTTCCACTCTAAAAATGTTAAACTCTTCCAATTAAATGGAGTCTAAATTTCTTTCTGTAGAGAGATTGGATAAGGTGGTTGGCTCAAAGGTTCTCTTTGCAGCGAGTTGAGAAACCCTTCTAGATCTTCTTCAGAACAATGACTCTGTGATCTAGTTCTATTGAGTGCTTATTAAGAAGGTGTTTAAAGACTCCTAATAAAGATGTGTTTAATGTAAAATGTTGTTAATGGACTTAGGTCACCCTCTGAAAACTATTTGTGATAGTCTGGCCCTGTTAATACCAGAGTGGGCTATGTCTCAACCTTTATGAAATATGAATAATATAGTGATACATTTTCATAGTCACATATACCTGTAAGTAATTTATATGCTTTATATTCTATATTTTTGTGAAAATTCACAAACATGTACATACACATATCTTAATTATTTTCATAAAACTTAGAATGAAAGGTTTACAATCTGATAATTTTTTAAACAATTTTGAGATACATTTACTAAACCCTCATATAAAAATACATATGACCTGAATTAAGCTATTATCGTAGAATATTGCATTTATCCAATAGGATAAAAATCTTTCCTAATGTCTGTTGGGGGCTGTCTTATACTGTCAACCAATAAACAGAAATGTAAAATTTAAACACGCTAGTTCTACTTATTACATAATCATCAACCCTTTTTGAAGAGGCAAGTCTTCCCCTGTGGCTTAACTGTGATGAATCTGCCTGCAATGCAGGAGACACAAGTTTGATCTCTGGGTTGGTAACATCATCCGGACGAGGAAATGGCAACCCATTCCAGTATTCTTGCATTAAAAGTCCTGTGGACAGAGGAACCTGATGGGCTACAGTCCATGGGGTCACAAAACGCAAAGTTAGACACGACATAATGACTGAGCACAATAGTGGTTTGAAGAGGCAGATTCAAAGACAGTTAATTCCTTTATATTCAGAAAGGTAATTTTTATGTAATATTTATAGCAGTTTTCTGTGAATGAGATTGCTGGTTTACTGGACAAAATCCAGAAATGTAGTAATGAATAATCAAGAGAGGTTTTATATCCCTACAATTCTTACCAATTGAGAATACCTTCTTTATACATCTAGTGGCATACAATATTTTTAAAATGTGTCATTCTAGAACTTAATCTCTTTAAATGAAATTCTGAGCCTGAAATTTTCTCTAAAACATACTATCCCATCTACATTTTATATTACGTAGTGTATCCAGGTCAGGAAGCAACAGTTAGAACTGGACATGGAACAAAAGACTGGTTCCAAATAGGAAAAGGAGTATGTCAAGGCTGTATATTGTCACTCTGCTTATTTAACTTATATGCAGAGTACATCATGAAAAATGCTGGGCTGGAGGGAACACAAGCTGGAATCAAGATTGCCAGGAGAAATATCAATAACCTCAGATATGCAGATGACACCACCCTTATGGCAGAAAGAAGACCTAAAGAGGCTCTTGATGAAAGTGAAAAAAGAGAGAGAAAAAGTTGGCTTAAAGCTCAACATTCAGAAAACTAAGATCATGGCATCCAGTCCCATCACTTCATGGCAAATAGATGGGGAAACAGTGGAAGCAAAGGCTGACTTTATTTTTCTGAGCTCCAAAACCCTGCAAATGGTGATTTCAGCCATGAAATTAAAAGATGCTTGCTCCTTGGAAGGAAAGTTATGACCAACCTAGACAGCATATTAAAAAGCAGAGACATTGCTTTGCCAACAAATGTCCATCTAGTCAAGGCTATGGTTTATCCAGTGGTCATGTATGGATGTGAGAGTTGGACTATAAAGAAAGCTGAGCACAGAAGAATAGATGCTTTTGAACTGTGGTGTTGGAGAAGACTCTTGAGTGTCTCTTGGACTGCAAGGAGATCCAACCAGTCCATCCTAAAGGAGATCAATCCTGGGTGTTCATTGGAAGGACTGATGCTGAAGCTGAAACTCCAGTACTTTGGCCACCTCATGTGAAGAGCTGACTTGTTGGAAAAGACCCTGATGCTGGGAAAGACTGAGGGCAGGAGGAGAAAGGGATGACAGAGGATGAGATGGTTGGATGGCATCACCGACACAATGGACATGGGTTTGGGTGGACTCTGGGAGTTGGTGATGGACAGGGAGACCTGGTTTGCTGTGGTTCATGGAGTCGCAAAGAGTCAGACATGACTGAGTGACTGAACTGAACTGAAAGTATTAAAGAAGTATGTAATTCAGGTATATATTGGGAGAAGTAAAATTAAGTAGATATTGTAGACATGAGGTAAAATTTGCCACATTTCTGGATATTTAAGCTTGAGATGTATTTGACAAAAGTAAATGAGATACCAGTTAAACTGTGTAAACCAACCACTCATATTGTATAAACCAACCACTCATATTTAATATAAATAATCACTGGTGGTGGAGGTTTAGTCACTAAGTCGTGTCTGACTCTTGCATTCCAATGGACTGTAGCTTTCCTGACTCCTCTGTCCCTGGGGTTCTTCAGGCAAGAATACTGGAGTGGGTTCCCATTTCCTTCTACAGGGAATCTTGCCAACCCAGGAATCGAACCCTGGTCTCCTGCATTGCAGCAGACTGTTTACAGACTAAGCTACAAGGGAAGTCTCCAAATAATCACTGCATTATTTTTATTCTAGATCTCCTCAACTGTACACTGATTTATACTTTAAGAAAACATTTCTATTAGCATTATAGGTGAAAATTTAAACTAGCAATGAATGAAACAAAGAAACTAAAACATAGGACTGTGATTTAGGAGACAGTGCTTCAACCTCTGGCACTGACACAAATGAGAAATAGGATTTTTGACAAGTTGTATGACCTTTCTGGACCTCAGTTTTCATTTATAACATCAGCAAGTTAGCATTAAAATATTTTTAATATTCTTTCCAGAATTATTTTATATGACCATGTTTTCTTTTCACTGCTGCTGCTGCTGCTAAGTTGCTTCAGTCGTGTCTGACTCTGTGTGACCCCATAGACAGCAGCCCACCAGGCTCCCCCGTCCCTGGGATTCTCCAGGCAAGAATGCTGGAGTGGGTTTCCATTTCCTCCTCCAATGCATGCATGCATGCTAAGTCGCTTCAGTTGTGTTCAACTCTGTGCAGCTCCATAGATGGCAGTCCACCAGGCTCTCCTGTCCACAGGATTCTCTAGGCAAGAATGCTGAGTGGTTTGCCATTTCCTGCTCCTTCTTCTTCCCACTAGCACAATTAAAAGAAGAAGAAGAAGAAAAAAAAACCTCCAAGCTAAATGTATAGTCCACAGCACATTTGTTATTGCTGAGCCCTGATCAAGAGAAGCCAGAGGAGATGGACCAGGGACAGTCAGGGGAGCATCTTGTGAAGTGATACTTCTAACTGTCTATGAATGGCTGTTGCTTTGCCTAAAGTGTTTTCCAAACTGATCTCCAAAATAAACAGGTCAGCCAGTTAATTACCTTAAGATAGTTAGTAAAAGGCCTCACTTTTAGGGAGGTGCTGAAGAAGTCATGATTTCAGCTCTTGAGTCGATAACAATTGGAAGGACTGATGCTGAAGCTGAAACTCCAATGCTTTGGCCACCTGATGGAAAGAACTGATTCATCAGAAAAGATCCTGATGCTGGGAAAAATTGAAGGCAGGAGGAAAGGGGACAACAGAGGATGAGATGGTGTGATGGCATCACCGACTCAATGAACATGGGTTTGAGGAAACTCCGGGAGTTGGAGATGGACAGGGAGGCCTGGAGTGCTGCAGTCCATGGGGTTGCAAAGAGCTGGACACGACTGAGTGACTGAATTGAACTGAACTAGTATTCTTACCTGGGAAACCTCATGGACAGAGGAGCCTGACAGTCCACGGGGTCACGAAAGAGTTGGGCATGAGTGAGTGACTACACAACAACCACCGTCTCTAGATCTTAGATTTCTGGGGTAACCTTTTTTTCTTTTTACTGTGGACTTTTTTACACAGTCAAGCTTGTGGATATCTCTAAGGTCTGCTACAGTTCCTTCATTAAATTTTTTCATATATTCTAAGTAGTGTGTCCCTTCAGATATCATATATATATTGATATATATTGTTTTATATATTCTGAAAATACTGACACAAATACTGGAGATTACTCATTAATCACCATGGTCTTAAAATTTTTGTTTTTACCCCTCTTTTTCAGTTTTGTTTTTTTTAGTTCTTTATAATTTATTTTGTTTTTAAATCATGAAAATAAAGCCTTTTATCCCTACCATCTGTACTCACTCCTGAGTTCACTTGACAGCTCTATGCAAATTGCATCCTGTAGTTTCAATGGTTCACTGCTTTCTATCTCCTTTTGGTTGTATCTCATGAATTCCCTTGATGTTTTTTTTTAGGAAGGAAGCTAAATTTTTATTACTCTCTTGTTTTCTTTTACTCAAAAAGTAGATAGAGGCCATTTTCTACTAGGCTTTTCAAAAATAAACATAGAAAGTATATGGACTAATAAAATGAGCTTGTATAGCATTTTACCAAATAAATTGATGCCTCACCAAAATCAAGATGTATTCAAAGTAGCTAAGAAAATCCTAGTTTGTTATTTTTATACTCTTGCAAATTTCTTTTCTCAGTAGAGTTAAGAAATATATGTATATATCTGTAAGTTTAGTTTAACAGCAATTTGTTATGCCCCAAACAGCTATTGAAAAGCTTGGGCAATTCAGTCAACAGAAAATTCCATTTTAATAAAATTATTTTGCAATATCTTCATGAATTAGTAACCTTGTTTGTATGTTAATATCAATTTCAACTACAGGTTAATCCTCATATGTTATTTCTTCACAAACATTTCCAGCACAGTTGAAGGTCACTTAAAGATTCCCCTGTGTTTTCTTTTCTATGTTTTAAACTATTACCTTTAGGTCTGTAACCCATTTCAAGTTTATTTTAGTAAGATAGGAGCAATGGGACAAGGTTAATTTTTTTATATGCTTAGTCGATGTTTCCAGGACCATTTCTGAAAACACCATTATTTCCTTCATTCAATCGCCTTGACTTTGTCAAAAATAAATTGGCTGCATAGATGAGGGTCTATTTCTGGATTCTTTTTACTATTCAATTGATGTGAATGTTTGCCTTCCTGAAAATAAGTTCTCTTGATTACTATAGCTTTATAATAATATTTGAGAATAAGTCAAAGTCCATTAAGTATTCTTTTTTTTTTTTAATTTTATTTGGCTACACCAGAAACATTGCATTTTCATACACATTTTATGACTGACTTATGTGTTTCTACAGATATGCCTATTGGGATTCAGTGATTGTTTTCTGACACATGAACAAAGTATATCTGACCATTTACTTGATCATTTACTTAGGTAGTATTTAATTTTTCTCAGTGTTGTTTAACACATTGTGGTGTACAGACTGCACTCTTTTGATGAACTTATTTCTTAGTATCTTATTCTTTGTGGTACTATTGTGAATGAAATTACATTCTTAATTTTATTTTCATATTGTTTGTTGCTAACATGTAGATATATCATTAACTAGTATAAATTGATCATGAACCTTGTATTACTGATAAAATCATTTCTAATAGGCAGTGACTTTTAAGGTTCCTTAGATTTTGTATATAAAAATCATGCTGCTGTGAGTAAAAACAGTTTCGCTTCTCCTTTTCATATCTGCATGTATTTAATATTTTTATAACCTTAACCCCGTGGCTCGGACCTCTGTACACTGTTGACTAAATATGATTAAGAGTGGACTCCATGCACTTTTTCTGATTTTAGAAATGTTCAGTTTATCAGCATTAAGTACAATGTCAGCTTTGGTTTACTGGTGATAACTCTCCAGTAGGATAAAGTTTATTGTGAATATGTGTTGAATGCAATCAAATGCTTTCTTTGTATCTATTAAGATGACCATAAGGTTTTTGTGTGCTTGCGTGCTTAGTCATGTCTGACTCTTTGTGATGCCATGGACAGTAGACTGCCAGGCTCCTCTGTCCATGGAATTTTCCAGGGAAGGATACTGGAGTGAGTTGCCATTTCCCACACCAGGGGATCTTCCCTAACCAAGGATCAATGCCGCAGCTCCTGTATGGCAGGGGCATTCTTTACTGAATGCCACCTTACTGGGTATTGTATATTATTTTTTAAAACCCATTTTATATTGAAGTTGATCAACAATGTTATGTTAGTTTCAGGTGTACAACAAAGTGATTCAGTTATACATATACATACACAGGTGTACATTCTTTTTCAAATTCTTTTCCAGTTCAGTTCAGTTCAGTTCAGTCGCTCAGTCATGTCCGACTCTTTGCGACCCCATGAATTGCAGCATGCCAGGCCTCCCCGTCCATCACCAACTCCCAGAGTTTACTCAAATTCATGTCCATTGAGTCAGTGATGTCATCCAACTATCTCATCCTCCGTCATCCCCTTCTCCTCCTGCCCCCAATCCCTCCCAGCATCAGGGTCTTTTCAAATGAGTCAACTCTTTGCATGAGGTAGCCAAAGTACTAGAGTTTCAGCTTGAGCATCAGTCCTTCCAATGAGCACCCAGGACTGATCTTCTTTAGGATGGACTGGTTGGATCTCCTTGCAGTCCAAGGGACTCACAAGAGTCTCCTCCAACACCACAGTTCAAAAGGATCAATTTGTCGGCACTCAGCTTTCTTCACAGTCCAAATCTCACATCTATACATGACCACTGGAAAAACCATAGCCTTGACCAGATGGACATTTGTTCACAAAGTAATGTCTCTGCTTTTTAATATGCTATCTAGATTGGTCATAACTTTCCTTCCAAGGAGTAAGCGCCTTTTAATTTCACAGCTGCAATCACCGTCTGCAATTAGGTTGTTACAAATACTGAGCAGTTTCCCGTGCTATACAGTAGGTCCTTGTTGGTTATCCATTTTAAATACAGAGAAGTGCACATATGTCAGTCCCAACCTCTCTCTCACTCCCTCCCCCGCCCTTCCCCCACTCTGGTAACCATATGTTGGTTCTCTAAGTCTGCAAGTCTGTTTCTGTTTTGTTAAGTTCACTTACATTTCTTTTTCGATCCCACTGATAAGGGATGTCGTGTGATATTTGTCTTTCTTGGCCTGACTTCTCTCGGTGTGACAGTCTCTGGGTCCATCCATGTTGCTACAAATGGCATGATTTCATTCTTTTTCACAATTAAATTTCCATTGTATGTGTGCACCACATCTTCGTATCCATTCTTTTGTTCCTGGACATTTAGTTTGCTTCCATGTCTTGTCTCTGGTTTTTCAGATACTAAAACAATCTGAACGATCCTGGGCTATATATCACTTGCTCTTGACTGATTCTCATTTTCATATATCACTTAATTTTGTGTGCTAATATTTATTAAGAACTTTTATGTTTAAGTTCTTGAGGTATATTGGTCTAAAGTTTCTTTTTTTTTTTTTCTTCTGACTTGGGTAACAGGGTAATATTAGACTTTTAGATTGTATACTTCCTCTTTACATTCGTAAAAAGTTTTTGTAGGATTGGTAGTATTTCTTTCAAAATAAATAAAAATTTGTTAAAAGGGTAGATCTCAAGTTGAGTGCTATTACCACATGCCTCAAAAAGTGACACAAGCAAACTTTTGGAGGTAACGGTATGTCTATTACCTTGTTTGTGCTGATATTTCATGAGTGTTTGCATATTCCCATTTCATCAAATGATAAACACTAAAAATGTTCAGTTTCACTAATTAGACCTCAATAAGTTCAGCCTCTCAGTCATGTCTGACTCTTTGTGACCCCATGGACTGTAGCACGACAGGCTTACATGTCCATCACCAACTCTTGGAGCTTGCTCAAACTCATGCCCATCGAGTCGGTGATGCCATCCAACCATTTCATCCTCTGTGGTCCCCTTCTCCTCCTGCCTTCAATCTTTCCCAGCATCAGGGTCTTTTCTAATGAGTCAGTTCTTCACATTAGGTTGCCAAATTATTGGAGTTTTCAGCTTTAGCATCAGTCCCTCCAATGAATATTCAGGACTAATTTCCTTTAGGATTGACTGGTTTGATCTCCTTGCTGTCCAAGGGACTCTTAAGAGTCTTCTCCAACACCACAGTTCAAAAGCACCAATTCTTTGGTGCTCAGCTTTCTTTATATTCCAAGTCTCACATCCATACATAACTACTGGAAAACCATAGCTTTAACTAGACTGACCTTTGTTGGCAAAGTACTGTCTCTGCTTTTTAATGTGTTGTTAGATTGGCCATTTTTTGATTGAGTTGCTTTTGTTTTGATTGAGCTGCATAAGCTGTTTGTAAATTTTGGAGAGTAACCCCTTGTTAGTTGCACTGTCTGTAAATATTTTCTCCCATTCTGTGGGTTGTCTTTTCATTTTGTTTATGGTTTTCTTTGCTGTGCAGAAGTTTTTAATTAAGTCCTATGTTTATTTTTGTTTTTTATTTTTATTTCTCTCAGAGGTGGATTTACATTAAAGAGTGTCCTGCCTGTTTTCTTCTAAGAGTATTATGATCAACTTTCAGTTAAATCTTTGATCCAATATGAGTTTATTTTTTTTATGGTCTTAGAAGATGTTCTAATTTCATTCTTTTACATGTAGTTGTCCAGTTTTTCCAGCACCGCTTATTGAAAAGACTGTCTTTTCTCCGTTATATAATCTTGCCTCCTTTGTCAAAGATTAATTGACCACAGGTGCATGGATTTATTTATGGACTTTCTATCTTGTTCCATTGATGTATATGTCTGTTCTTTTACCAGTACCATACTTTTTGATTACTGTACCTTGTAGTATAGTCTGAAGTAATAGAACCTGATTCCTCCAACTCTTGTTTTTCTTTCTTAGGATTGCTTTGTCTATTCAGGGTCTTTTGTGTTTCAAGACAAATTTAATAAATTTTTGTTCTAGTTCTGTAAACAATTCCATTGCTAATTTGATGGGGATTGCATTAAATCAGTGGACTGCTTTGGATAGTATAGTCATTTTGACAACATTGATTTTTATAATCCAAAAACATGGTATATCTTTCCATCTGTTTGAATTGTCTTTGATTTGTTTGATCAACATCTTACAGTTTTCAAAGTACAGGTCTTTCTTCTTTTTTAGGTAGGTTTATTCCTAGATATTTTATTCTTTTGGATGTAATGGTAAGTAAGATTATTTCCTTAATTTCTTTTTTTTTTTTTTTTTGATCTTTCATTGTTAGGGTATAGGAATGAAAGAGAATTCTATGTATTAGTTTTATATCCTGCAACTTTACCAAATTCATTGATAAGCTCTAGTAGTTTTTTTATAACATTTTTAATGTTGTCAATGTATAGTATTGTGTCATCTGCAAACAATGACAGTTTTACTTCTTATCTAATTTGAAAAACTTTTATTTCTTTTCTTTGCAGATTGCCACGGCTGGGGCCTCCAAACCTTT
The DNA here is from genome assembly GCF_023699985.2 of Odocoileus virginianus. NCBI lineage: Eukaryota > Metazoa > Chordata > Mammalia > Artiodactyla > Cervidae > Odocoileus > Odocoileus virginianus. The sequence continues at coordinate 94,637,735 of NC_069676.1, forward strand.
CCTGAGTAATATCTGTGAGAGTGGGCATCCTCCCACTGTTCCTGATCTTAGATGGAATGTTCTGTTTTTCACCACTGAGAATGATGTTAGCTGTGGATTTGTCATACATGGCCTTCATTAAATTGAGGTAAGTCCCCTCTATTCCCACTTTCTGGAGAGGTTTTTTTTTTTTTCTTATCATAAATGTTTGTTGAATTTTGTTAAAACTTTTCTGCATCTATAGAGATGATCATTTGATTTTTAGTATTCAGTTTGTTAATGTGGTTTGTCAAAGTGGTTTATTTGTGGATATTGAAAAATCCTTGCATCCCTGGGATAAATCCCACTTAATCATGTTGTATGATCTTTTCAATGCATTGTTGGACTTGTTCGCTAACATTTTGTTGAAGATTTTTGTATCTATGTTCATCAATGATATTGGCCTTTAATTTTTATTTTTTGTGTCATCTTCATCTGGTTTTGGTATCAGGCTGATGGTGGCTGAAAGGTTGTTGCTGAACGATTAGACGCGGGATTCTTGGCCTCCGGAGGAGACGAATTCAATCTGGGGCCAGAGACGAGGCTGGATCGCTCAGAGCTTTTGTGTAATAAAGTTTTATTAAAGTATAAAGGAGATAGAGAAAGCTTCTGACATAGGCATCAGAAGGGGGCAAAAGAGTACCCCCCTCCTAGTCTTTAGCTGTATGTTATATAGTCACTCACAATCTGTTAATGAAAAGAAAGGCAGGTCATAAAATTTAGAATGGCACCAGATAATTCATCCCTTGCCATAAAACGATTGAGAAGGGCAGAATACCAACAAATAGGTCCATTTACATAGATTAGGGGAACAATACCTGAGTAAGTAATTTAGGCCGTTTGGCAGAACCAACTTGAAGATAGAGTCTGGGGTTCATTAACATATCTTAAGACAACATTTCCATACGAAAAAGAAATGTATTGGTTAACTCGAGGTTTGAGTGTAGTTAGCTTCAGGTGAGACCAGGTGTCATGGCCACACAGCAGGTCGAGAGAAACCCCCCTTAAAATTGTATAGAGAAGGAAAGACATATCTCTGGTTTGTTTCCTCCTGCCACTTAAGAGGGATAAAAATGCCTGGCACCTGCAGCCTCTTTCCTCCATTTGGAGACCGCTGGCCTTCCTGCCTGCTACCCTCTCAGTGGCCTCATAGAATGAGCTAAGGAGTGTCCCTATACAAATTTTTGGAAGAGTTTCAGAAGGATAGCACTTAGCTTTTCTCTAAATGTTTAATAGAATTTGCCTATGAAGTGATCTTGGTCCTGGGCTTTTGTTGGGAATTTTTAAATCAGTGTTTTATTTTCAGTACTTGTGATTGGTCTGTTCACATTTTTTATTTCTTCATGATTCAGTCTTAGAAGGTTGTACCTTTGTAAGAATTTATCCATTTCTTCTAGGTTGTCCATTTTATTGGTATAGAGTTATTTGTTGTAGTCTGTAACTGGTAACTGTGTACCTTCTCCTTTTTCACTTTTAATATTATTGATTTGAGTCCTCTCCTAGTTTTTCTTAAAGCTGGCTAAAGGTTTATCAGTCTTGTTTATCTTCTGAAAGAAGCAGCTTTTGTTTCATTGATATTTTCCATTTTTTTCTTTATCTCTATCTTTATGATTGCTTTTTTTTTTTTTTAATTTGGCATTTAGTTGATTTACAGTGGTTTCTGTCCTTGTGCTAACTTTGAAATTGTTTAATCTTCTTTCTCTAGCTGCTTTAAGTGTAAGGTTAAGCTGTTTACTTAATAATTGTATTGTTTCCTGAGGTAAGATTGTATTGCTGAAAATTTCCCTCTTAGAACTGCATTTGCTGTGTCCTATAGGTTTTGGATTATTGTGTTTTTGTTGTCATTTGGCTCTAGGTATTTTTTTAAATTCCTCTTTGACTTCTTCAGTGAGCCATTGGTAATTTCAGTTCAGATTAGTTCAGTTGTTCAGTTGTGTCTGACTCTCTGTGACCCCATGAACCGCAGCACACCAGGACTCCCTGTCCATCACCAACTCCCAGAGTCCACACAAACTCATGTCTATTGAGTCGGTGATGCCATCCAGCCATCTCATCTTCTGTCATCCCCTTCTCTTCCTGCCCCCCAATCCCTCCCAGCATTAGGGTCTTTTCAAAGGAGTCAGCTCGTCACATCAGGTGGCCAAAGTATTAGAGTTTCAGCTTCAGCATCAGTCCTTCCAATGAACACCCAGGACTGATATCCTTTAGGATGGACTGGTTGGATCTCCTTGCAGTCAAGGGACTCTCAAGCGTCTTCTCCAACACCACAGTTCAAAAGCATCAATTCTTTGGCACTCAGTTTTCTTTATAGTCCAACTCTCACATGCATACATGACCACTGGAAAAACCATAGCCTTGACCAGATGGACCTTTGTTGGCAAAGTAATGTCTCTGCTCTTAAATATGCTGTCTAGGTTGGTCTCACATTTAGTTACATATTGTTTAGCATCCATGTGTTCTGATTTTTATAGTTTTTTCCCCCTCTAATTGATTTCTAATCTCATAGCATTGTGGTTGGAAAAGATGGTTGACATGATTTCAGCTTTTCAAAATTTACCAAGGCTTGATTTGTGGCCCAAGATATGATCTGTTCTGGAGAAATGTCCCATGTGCACTTGAGAAGAATGTCTATTCTGCTCCTTTTGGTGGAATGCTCTATAAATATCAGGTAAGTCCTTCTGGCCTAATGCTTTGTTTAAGGCCTGTGTTTTCTTTTGATCTTCTGTCTGGGTGATCTGTCCTTTGATGAAGGTGAGGCGGGGCGGTTAAAGTCTCTCACTATTATTGTGTTATTGTTGATCTTTCCTTTTATGACATTTAGTATTTGCCTTATATATCAGGGTGCATGTATATTTACAATTGTTGTATCTTCTTCTTGACTTGACCCCTCTATCATTATGCATTGTCCTTCTTTGTGTCTCTTAACAGTCTTTATTTCAAAATCTATTTTGTCTGATATGAGTATTGCTATTGTATTTCTTTCGATTTCCATTTATGTAGAATACCTTTTCCCATCCCCTCACTTTTAGTCTGTATGTGTCCCTAGATCTGAAGTGGGTTTCCTGTAAACAGTATATATCACCAGTCTTGTTTTTGTATCCATTCAGCCAGTCTATATCTCTTCATTGGAGCATTTAATCCACTTACACTTAAGGTGATTATTGACATGAATGTTCTTATTTCCATTTGGTTAATTGTTTGGATTTGCTTTTGAAGGTCTTTTTTATTCCCTCCCTCTCCTGCTCTCTTCTCTAGTAATTTGATAATGATCTTTATTGTTGTCTGGACTGTTTTTTCTTTTGCATGTTTATCTATTGTATATTTTTGGTTTGTAATTTCTGTGAGGTTTTGATATATTAATAGCAGTCTATATATTATACAAGATTATTTTAAGTTGCTGGTCTCTTAATTTCCAACATATTTCCAATATCCTGCATTTATACTCTCCTCGTGATTGCTGGTTTTAATACCATATTTGTGTGTTGGTTATTGCTTACCTTTGTTTGTTGAGGCTTTTTTTTTTAATATAAAGGTTTTAAGATGTAAATTTCCTCTGAAAAGCACTGCTTTACCTGCATGCTGTAAATTTTGAAATCTTGTGGGTTTTTATTAATTTATTCAAAATGCATTGCATTTTCATTGTATATTTCTCTTTTGATACGTGGGTTGTTCAGAGCTGTGTAGGTTGCCAAATACTTGAGAATTTCCCCAAGTTCCTTCTGTGTTTGATTTCTACCTTAATTCCATGGAGGTCAGAGAATATAATGAATATGCTTTCAGTTCTTTTAAGTTTATTAAGATATGCTATAGTGTCAAGCAAATGATCTTGTGCTTGAAAAACAAATGTTCTTCTGCCTTCTGCCTTCATGTAGAGTACTTTATAAAGGTCAGGTAGGTCAAGTTGGTTGATAGTGTTAATCATGTCATTATACCATTCCTGATATTCTGTTTAGTTGTTTTGTCAATTAATAGAAATACTATATCTAATCTTGCAATTCTTATTATTTTTTACTCTTGATTATGTCAAATTTTGCTTCCTGTGTTATAAGCTGCTAGATATTTAGTTAAGAAAAACTAAAGCACAAAGGCTTATATACAAATGTTTATTGCAGCTTTATTCACAGTAGGAAAAACAAAAAACAATCCTTATATTTATCAAACATAATGAAGCCTATTTACACAATAAAACACTATTCAGTATTTTTTTAATATCAAGAAAAAAAATAGCCTACTGATGTGTGCAGCATGGACTGAAATAAATATTAGCTTTTGAGCAAAATAAGCCATACTCAAGTCAATCATTGATTGCCTGGGGCTGGGAAAGATAGACTGAGACTGCCAATAGCCATGGGAATCTTTGTGTGGAGTCTGAAAATGATCTATATCTTGATTATAGTAGTGGTTTCATGAGTGTGTGTATCTGACAAACTTTATTATATTATAAATATGTTATAAATATCATATTATAAACATGTTGATAACAAATAATTCACACATGTGTGCCATTATCCTTAATAATGTGGGCTGCTTCTCTTACAAAACCTGCTTATATAAATTTGAAATGAATATCTTCCAATGGCAATAAAGAAGGCAATATAAAAGTAGGGATGTTCTAAGTTTGGAGAATGAAAACTTAAATTGTGCATGTTTTACATGTGAATGAACCCAGATTTAACAATCCTAAATATTAATAGCTTTGGCTGAAAGAAGTTACACAATAACCTTCATAAGTATTTCTTACTCTGTTTCATAAATGATCATTAAAACCAGTATGATATTTATTTTTTAATAGTATATAAATAAGGGACTTCCCAGACAGTCCGATGGTCAAAACTCCATGCTCCCAATGTGGAGAGTACAGGTTCAATCCCTTGTCAGGAAACTAAGATCCTGCATGCCACATGGTATAGCCAAATGTGTGTGTGTGTGTGTGTGTGTGTGTGTGTGTATAAAATATATATAAATAAACAAGGAAACAAACCTCCCCCTAGTCACAGTGCTGAATGACCAAAATTGCAGAGATCTAAATTATTCAGAAGAGAGGATCAATACTTCATTTTCAAAGATGCCTAATTAATTGTTTCTTGGTTATCATTGCTTGAGTTCTTCATCCACTGTTTCAGGCCCCAGGATATATCCAACAAAGTTTGATATGGTCTTTGCCCTCACTGAAGTTAAAATCCAATAGGAGCAGGCAATGTATTATTAACTGTGTAAAGTGCTATAAGTGAATATAAAATGATATAGGACAGTATTATGTGTGGAGTTGAGGATGTCTCCTTAAAACCAAGTAGATGTTTACTTTAAATGGGGAATGCTTCTGAGGAGATATTTGAGCACTGACCTTAAGTATGAAAAGAGATCACGGTGTGAGTATCTCCAGGAAAAGCATTCAAAACAGGTCATGGATATCAAGTGCCAAGTGATAGAGATCAGAAAAAGCTCTGAATTTTCTGTGTAAAGAAGGGAGGCCAATTGAACCTAAACCTAGGGGATTGGGTGACAGGAGACACTTAATTAAGCAGTTACCCAAACAATATTGTTCCCAGCTAAAATTCCTCAAAGTCTAGTTCTCCTGAAATGTTTTTAAACTTTAAAGTGAGCATGTAACACTATGGGATAGACTTTCTCAGTATAAAATAAAACTGAAGAACTTTATGTAAATTTTTTTCTTCAAGTAGCACTTTAAATTTCTGAAATTATAAAAAACAAACTCTAATTGTAAAACTCACAAGTATTTTAAAGTAAACATTCAATATTTGCCTGGATGATTATATATGCATCTTCAAAAACTGGAAATGTTCAGTTCACTAATTGAACATAAAATTTAGAGAATTCAGTTGCAGTATGTTAAGCTGAAGCATGGATATACACATTGACAGTTCACATCTTGGGTTACCTGAAGTTTAGGAAAAGAGCATTTTAACCATTAAAATGTAAGCAGGCTGACTTGAAGCAACAATAGCTCATTAATCTAACTTAATCATTCAATAATTTTCCATAATATGAGGAACTGCATATCTAGTAAAAAATAGGAAGTTTGATTTTATAATATATTCATTGCTCCATTGACTTTGAACCACTCATATGTTCACCTGATCAGAAATTTCTAGTTGGCTGACGTGAAATCTATTAACCTTTGCAATTCATTAAGTAAAAAATTTAACCACATGGCCCCAAGTAGCAGATTTAATTAATGTTTTTAAAATATTCATTACCTTAGATACCTTTATCATTTAAGTTCCAGATGTACCATTGTCAGCTTCTAAGTATTTAGAGTTACAATACTGAAGCATCAGTTTATATAATGTTTGATTAGTGATCTTCAACCAGCAGCTGTCTGCTTTCTTCCATTCAGTTTTCATATTTCAGACCTCTGGGATTTCTTAAAACATACAAAATAGAATACACAAATAAATGATAATCTAAAATAATTTAATTCTTTATTGCTGTCCCCATATTTGATAGCAGAAAAATAACCTCCTTGAATAATAGATACATGTATACATAGATATGTAACTAAGGAAAAAGAATCAAAGAAAAAATTTGGTGGCATCCATCAGGTAAGCAGTAAGTAACAGCCACAAGATTAGGTGCTGAATGTGCCTTACCTTTAAAAGTAAGATAAATGAAACTTAAAACTAATAAAGAGGAGGAAACTGGATTCAAAACCAAGTATTTATGGCCCCAAAGCCATGATTTTTCCTTTGTGCCATGCTGCCACTAGGTGACTATATAAAAAACAACAAACTAATCATTCCTCCATTATTAGTCTTCATTTTTGTGTTCATATGGATATTAAAAACTGTAATAGTGTTTTTCACTAGGTCATCAGTAACTTGGCACTGGTCCTAAGCAGAGTGTAGACCTACTGGGTCCCAAAAAGTGGCTGCTTTCAGGTCCTTTTATTTGACCTCAAGTCTCCAAATGACTATTTCCGTTTTATCCAAGTCCAGCTATGTTGAAAAAGAGTAAAAAATATATTAATTGGAACATATATTTTAACATGCATTTTTCAACGCTTTGCCCTTTTCTCATCTGAAGAGAGATCTGCCTTTCCTCCTTCAGTGCTTTGTCACTTTAATCTTGGGAGAATGGGTCCTATTGGAAAGTAGAGGACTAGACACAACAGAAATAATCTAGCACATTCTAGATACAAAGTTTGCATGCAAAGGAAGTGCTTGGGATTCTGGGTACAGAGGCAGTTGAGAGAGGAAGGAGGGGGTAGGATTAAGGTCAGAGAAGGCCATGAGACAATGTGGAAGGGATGCTTTTCTGGAGTTTGGAGAGTGGAGATCTTTGGGGTTTGGAAAGTAGATAAAGACTTTCTGGGCCAAAGAAGATCTTAGTAATGAAAGGAGGTTTAGATTTTACAGGTTACATAGTTGGCTTTCTGGATTAGGGGGTGCTTGTATAAAAGTGTGACAGGCCACAGGCTTGACCGTTTTTGCTGTGTGGCAATGCTTTATCCATCTGCAAATACAGAATGGGAAACCCCTGCGGAGAGACCCTTGCACAGTGAGGCTGTGTGTGTGCGTGTGTGCTCAGTCGCTCAGTTGTGTCCAGCTGTTTGCAACCCAGTGGGCTGTAGTGTCTCTTAAAGTTACAAGGAAAGGTTGTGACTGACCATTGCTGTGGATGGCCTTGGGTAAAAAAGATTGAGGCAAGTTATGCCACACAGTGGAAGAAGACATGGTTAAGATTTGTGCATCCTAAATTAGGGTTACAGATGCTTAGACATTTGAAGTTATTTAAAAAGAGTGATATCAGCAGAAGTAATATCTGATAATGACTTTCTCATTTTTTAACACAATATGAAGTACTTGGTTAAAATACCCTTCTGCCCAGGAGAAATGCTTATTTCATTCACTACTTTATGTAAAGAACTTATTAAATGATCTATAACCAAACAACAAGAAGGAGTCTCTTACTATCTTTTAAAAGACTATTCCTAAAAGAACACCCTTTAGTATTTTTAGTTCAGTTCAGTAAAGTCTAGTCGCTCAGTCGTGTCCAACTCTTTGTGACCCCATGGACTGCAGCACACCAGGCCTCCCCAGGAGTTAAAGCAATTCCCGGTGGTGTCATCCAACCATCTCATCCTCTGTTGTCCCCTTCTCCTCTCACCTTCAGTCTTTCCCAGCATCAGGGTCTTTTCCAATGAGTCAGTTCTTTGCCAAACTCCAAAGTATTGGAGTTTCAGCTTCAACATCAGTCCTTCCAGTGAACATTCAGGACTGATTTCCTTTAGGATGTACTGGTTGGATCTCCTTGCAGTCCAAGGGACTCTCAAGAGTCTTCTCCAACACCACAGTTCAAAAGCATCAATTCTTCAGCACTCAGCTTTCTTTATAGTCCAACTCTCGCATCCTTACATGACTACTGGAAAACCATAGCCTTGACTAGATGGACCTTTGTTGGCAAAGTAATGTCTCTGCTTTTTAATATGCTGTCTAGGTTGGTGATAACTTTCCTTCCAAGGTGTAAGCGTCTTTTTATTTCATGGCTGCAATCACCATCTGCAGTGATTTTAAAGGTGGAATAAATGAGTTGACCTGTTTCAAAATTAGTGTAGGCCTTTGGATCATGTTTAGTTAAATAGCACTCTGAAGATTGACCCAATGGCTTAGGGTCATAAAGTTTGCAAATAGGTAGAGAGCTGGGGGAATAAGCAGCTAGGCTACTGAGAAATGGGGAAGAGGGTGGCATTAAGGTAACAATGGAATCTGGAGGGAGAACACTGATGAAGCTAAACCAGTGAACTCTTACCTCTTATAGAAGAAAAAGATAATAGAACTGAACCGAGTCAGAGAAAATAGGACAGTGGATTCTAATAGTTGATTGGAACATCTTCATAAATGTTAACAGACGTGTCTACAGCTGTTAAGAACACACAAGAGCATCATATCTGAAGTCAAAGCCATTACTTCTGGGTCTTATTTCAGAGCTAAACCCCTGATACGACAGCTGGGAGTGCAGCCTCAGGAGTCACACAGCCAGTCAGATGTGCAGATCAGACTGGAGACATATATTTGTTTTGTCTCAGCCTCTTTGGCCCACTCACTCACTGACATGTTAGTCATTGCCAATCATTTTCTTTAAGTAAGCGAAGATGAGAAGATAAAGATTGTTAACAACTCAGTGAAGTGGGTAGAGTGATAAAAGCCTAATTTTAAGACTTAAGAAATACCTAATAAAAATGTTATAAAACACTCAAATATAAGGCTGATGTCAAGGCTGATTAATACTTTACTTTTTTATTGAAGTGTCATTGCTTTACAATGTTGTGTTATTTCCTGCTTCAGCAAGTGAATAGCAAAGTGAATCAGCCATATGTATACACCCCTCCCTCTGGAACCTCCTCCCCCCTCCTCCCCGATAATCCACCCCTCCAGGTCATCACAGAGCACCAGGCTAAGCTACACTTCCTAACACCATACACAAAAGTAAACTCAAAATGAATCAAGGACCAGACACTGTGAAACTCTTCAAGGAAAATATAGGCAGAACACTCTTTGACATAAATTGCAGCTAGTAATTAATATTTTAAAGCAGAGATAAAAAGAGCAATGAATAAAATGGTGTGCATTAAAATGGCATGTATTTTGGAACACTGAGTGTCCTGTATTCTATAAATCAATTGCTATAAATTATTTCAGAAAAAAATATAGTAAGCTAAAAAGATGTCATTTTAATTTTAGTTCTGTTTTGAAAACAAACATGCTGAAAAATAGTAACTTTCCAAAAAAGGGTGGTTAATTATGAGCGTTCTGCTCTAGACACATTCAAAGTGCAATTACTCTGTATGTAAGATGGATAGTTCCTTGAGTTTCTCAATTCTGAAAGTTGATCAGATGTGCCAGGCATGTGATTACTAAGTAGGCATAATTTCACCAGTTTTCCCAGTATTCTTTTTTTATTCAAGAAATGAAGGTAATGATCATGAAAGTAGATATCCGACCACCTTGGCTGAACTGACAAAGTTCTACTGTACCATTTTTATAGACACAAAGGCAATTTTACAAATTTATCTTAAGTGTAAAGATATTATTTAGGGTTAAAGGTAAATTTATGAAATAATGATTATAATAATACACTTGTCATATTTCTTAGATTTAGTTATTTACCAATATCTGATTCTAGGAGGGTTTTCTTCTTCAAAGCAATATTTGAAAAAATATGATTGAAGTTTACTCATTTGCATTTCATCACTGAGTAATAGATTATATTTGATGTATTAATAGTGACATGGGGCATTTCTCATTTGCTTTAAGCAAATAGAATAATGATTTCAAAACTTTTTAAGTATCTTCTTCTGCACAACACAGAGAATAAGTGATACTTTATGAACATGTAGCTATTATTTTCTCTGATTTTTTTTCTTTTAAATAAAAATTTAGTTGTAAAATGAGCTCTACTATACCTAAAACACCTCACTATACCTAAAATATTCAGACATGAGAGTTTTCCTTATGAGAGTGAAAGATGAATGCCTGCTTGGGTATAATCTCTCTCCTTTTACTAAAGGTTACAAAATTCTAGGACAATTCAGTATTTTTAAACACTCTATTAAAATGTCTGGAGAAATATATTGATTTGAGATTCATGGTGTTCTTCACGCATTTGTGTAGGTTTTGACTGGCTGATCTAAATTGCAGAAATTTGGGTCTTACAAAATTCGGATCCAAAATGTGCCAAATATTTAATACTAAATTGACATGTTAGTTTTTAACAACCAGGCTGCTATTTCCCTATCTGGCCAATTATTACCTGTTGACTAGAGGCTTTTAACTATGTACTAGATGTAATAAACTTTAATTTTTGAAACATGCCTACATCCAGACCTTGACTACTCAGGAGGACCGATCCTGACCTCTCCAGCTTCCTACTCCTGGAATATATTTCAATTCTCTATAGCCTATCTCCCCATAAACCTTGAAGCAATTCTTTTAGCATCTAAAGAAGTTTGCTACTGCTGCTAAGTCGCTTCAGTTGTGTCCGACTCTGTGTGACCCCATAGATGGTAGCCCACCAGGCTCCGCCATCCCTGGGATCCTCCAGGCAAGAACCCTGGAGTGGGTTGCCATTTCCTTCTCCAGTGCATGAAAGTGAAAAGTGAAAGTGAAGTTGCTCCCTCCGACTCTTAGCAACCCCATGGACTGAGGCCCACCAGGCTCCTGCGTCCATGGGATTTTCCAGGCAAGAGTACTGGAGTGGGGTGCCAAAAGAAGTTTGACAGGTGCCTATTTTGTAGACATTATTCATCCTTCCTTCAAGTTTCAGATGTAATTAAAGAAACTCTCTTTTGTACTTACTTTGCTCCATCTACCTACATTTTACACAGAATTTCTAACCTTTTACTGCACAGTTTAGTCTCATGCCTCTTATATGTTCTAGATTACAAATCTAGTATTTTCGATTTTGTAATTCCCAATAAAAAGTACTTAGTATAAATAGCAGTGCATGGCATGTATTTGGCACTCAAAAAATGCTTAATGAAAACACTGACGAACTTATCTTTTGAGGGCTATCTAAAGAGGTTTGTGCTACATGAGACCCTTAAAGTCCTGTAAGAGTTTATCCAGGACACAGCAGATGGCTAAACTTTCTTCTCTTCTTAAATCTAATAATTAACATACAGAACCTTGAAGCTAGGAGTGGAAAGTGTATTTTCCTCAAAGACATTGCCATTTAAGGAAAATACCATGTAATAACTTCTAAAGTATATTTAAACTGTCACTTCAACTTGAATGTTGACCCAGTTAAACAACAAAGTAATTGATCCTTTATTAAACAGGCCTAAATCACTTTGTAATTATTATATATGTTCAACAATAAAGTTATGGATAATATTGCCATGCTTTAGCTCTAATATAAAACTAAAATATATTTATCCTAAGTACAAAAATTGGAGTAGATGGGGTCCTTAATGTCTGTTTCTGGATTCGTTTTACTATCTCCTTCTCTGAAAACACACCATACCCAAGTGAGCCTATAGTTGGGTCTTAGAAAACAAGTCTCAGGCTTGAAATTCTCAAAATTATGGGAATTCGAGTGAGAATTCCACTGTCTCTTATCAGACAAATCATTGGATTGTAAGGTGAGTTGAGTCTAACTGCAGATTGATTCCACTGGAGGAGATGGATAGTGCCAGCATCCTTATAGTCTCAATAGGGTGTGTGACATTCCCTGCTGGAATCAAGTAAAAATCTCCATCATGTTGAGAAGGGAATATCTAACCCTTATTCTTCCAGATGACCCTTAGGCCACTGCCGTGCCCTTGGGGAGATAGTAAAGTTGGCAACTCATTAGCTACTAGCTCAGAGAAAGCTAAAGAAAAAACCATTGACCAAAAAGATAACATTATTCTTCTGTCTCTGACTTATAAATCTGCAGTGTTTAAGAAAGCAAAAAGGAGATTTTTTTTTTAGGATCAAAATACTTTAATAAGGTATCAGTGTCAAAATACATTTCCTTATAAAGCTTCTGTATAGTAATAATGTTGTCAGTGGGAATTTGACAGTATAATAATACTCATGAAATCATTACCTTGATAGGTAAGGTTAATATGATGCTTGGAATTTTTTTCCGGTGTTTTAGTAAGGGTAGAGTGCCTTTCAGTCAGTTTAGTCACTCAGTCATGTCTGACTCTCTGCGACCCCATGAACCGCAGCACGCCAGGCCTCCCTATCTATCACCAACTCCTGGAGTCCACCCAAACCCATGTCCACTGTGTCGGTGATGCCACCCAACCGTCTCATCCTCTGTCATCCCCTTCTCCTCCTGCCCCCAATCCCTCCCAGCATCAGGGTCTTTTCCAATGAGTCAGCTCTTCGCATGAGTTGGCCAAAGTATTGGAGTTTCAGCTTTAGCATCAGTCCTTCCAATGAACACCCAGGACTGATCTTCTTTAGGATGGACTGGTTGGATCTCTTTGCAGTCCAAGGGACTCTCAAGAGTCTTCTCCAACACCACAGTTCAAAAGCATCAATTCTTCAGTGCTCAGCTTTCTTTATATCCAACTCTCATATCCATTCTGACCACTGGAAAAAACATAGCCTTGACTAGACGGACCTTTGTTGGCAAAGTAATGTCTCTGCTTTCAATATGCTGTCTAGGTTGGTCATAACTTTCCTTCCAAGGAGTAAGCATCTTTTAATTTCATGGCTTCAGTCACCATCAGCAGTGATTTTGGAGCCCCCCAAAATAAAGTCAGCCACTGTTTCCACTGTTTCCCCATCTATTTGCCATGAAGTGATGGGACAAGGATGCCATGATCTTAGTTTTCTGGATGTTGAGCTTTAAGCCAACTTTTTCACTCTCCTCTTTCATTTTCATCAAAAGGCTCTTTAGTTCCTCTTTGCTTCTGCCATAAAGACGGTGTTATCTGCACATATAAGATTACTGATATTTCTCCTGGCCATCTCGATTCCAGCTTGTGCTTCATCCAGCCCGGTATTTCGCGTGATATACTCTGCATATAAGTTAAATAAACAAGGTGAAAATATACATCCTTGCTGTACTCCCTTCTCAATTAGGAACCAGTCCATCGTTCCATGTCCCTTCCAACTGTTGCTTCTTGATCTCCATACAGATTTCTCAGAATGCAGGTGAGGTGGTCTGGTATTCCCATCTCTTGAAGAATTTTCCACATTTTGTGGTGATCCACACAGTCAAAGGCTTTAATGTCATCAAAGAAGCAGATGTTTTTCTGGAATCCTTTTGCTTTTTTGATGATTCAGTGGATGTTGGCAATTTGATCTCTGGTTCCTGTGCCTTTTCTCAATCCAGCTTGAAGATTTGGAAGTTCTTGATTCACATACTGTTGAAGTCTAGCTTGGAGTCTGTAGTCTCCCCCTCTCCCCCCCTTTTTTTTTATTTTGTTGCCTTTACTTTTGATGTCAAATCCAAAAAAAAAATCATCACCCATACTGATTTCAAGTAACTTTAACACCTATATTTTAAAATATCGTGTCTTAGGGACCGGGATGGGGAATACATGTAAATCCATGGCTAATTCATTTCAATGTATGACAAAAACCACTGCAATGTTGTAAAGTAATTAGCCTCCAACTAATAAAAATAAATGGAAAAAAAAATAAAATAAAATATCGTGTCTTAAATTCAAGTTTAAAACATTTTAGGTTAATTTCTGTGTATGGTATAAGACAGTGATCTAGTTTTATTGTTTTGCATGTGACTGCCCAGTTTTGAACACCACCATTTAATGAAGAGATTGTATTCCCCAAAATTGTATTCCCCATAAATTTTTGGCTCCTTTTTCCTAAAATAATTGACCCCATAAATGTAGATTTATTTCTGAGCTATCTATTATGTTACATTAATATATTTGTCTGTTTTTGTGCCAGACTTATACTATTTTGATTGCCCTAACTCTGTGATATAGTTTAAAATCATGGAGCATGATGCCTCAAGCTTTGTTCTTTTTACTCAAGATTTCGTTTTATCTAAAATGTTTGGTGTCTTTTTGGATCCATACAAATTTGGGGATTGTTGTTCTATGTCTTTGAGAAATGCTGTTGGAATTTGATAGAGATTGTATTGAATCTGTAGATTACTTTGTGTAGTATGGACACAATATAAATTCTTCCAATCTATAAGCATGGGATATCTATTTACCTGTGTTTTCTTCAATTTTTATCAGTGCCTTACAGTTTTCAGGGTACAGTTATTTCACATCCCTTGTATATTTATTCCTAGGAATTTTATTCATATTGATGCAATTGTAAATGGGACTGTTTCCCTCATTACTTTTTCTGATAGTTCATTATTACTGTATAGAAATGCAACAGATATCTTGATAGATTCTTTAGGGTTTTCTCTATAGAATATCATGTCATGTGCAAATAGTGGTAGTTTTCCCTCTTCCTTCTTAATTTGGATGTCTTTTACTTCTTTTACTAACCTAATTGCTCTGGCTAGGACTTCCAATACGGTATTGAATAAAATTAGTGAGAATAGGCATTTTTATCTTGTTCCTGATGTGAAAGGAAGTCAAGCTAAAGGTAAGGGTCTCATTTTTTAATGCTCTATTTCATTTATTTCTGCTATGATTTCTATTAGTTCCTTTTAAAATTAACACTGAGTTTCATTTGTTCTTTCTCTAATTCCTCAAGTGTGACATTAGGTTGTTTTGAGATTTTTCTTGAGGAAGGCACTTACTGCTATGAACTTTTCTCTTAGAAATAATTTATATGATAACTTTTGGTGTGTGTCCCATTTTAGTTTGATTCAAGATATTTTTTTATTTCACCTTAAATTTCTTTTTCCCCAATATTGTTCAGTAGTTTGTTGTTTAATCTCCAGATATCTGTGAATTTCCCAGTTTTCTTCTTGCAGTTGATTTCTGGCATCACACCATGGTGGTAAGAAGAGTTACTTGGGATAACTTCAGTACCTCTTAATTTTTTAAGTTTTGTTTTGTAACCTAACATATGATTTCTCCTGGAGAATGCCCATGCGCACTTGAGAAGAATGTGTGTTCTGGTACTTTTGGATGGAATGTGTTGTATGTATATTAACAAAGTCTATGTGGTCAGTCTTATATACTGGTGAAGGCTGTGTTTCCTTATTTTTTTCTCTAGATGACCTATCCATTGATGATTGGGGTACTTAAGTCCCCTAATAATATTGTATTGCATTGTTTTCTATTTCTTCCTTTAGGTTTGTTATCATTTGCTTTATCCACATATGGGCTTCTATGTTGGGTACCTAAATATTTACAAATGTTTTCTTCTGATAGCTGATGTCTACCGCTGATGTCTATCTCCTCTGTGTCCTATTGAATCATACCTTTCCATTTGTCTGAATTCCAGCTAGGATATTTACTTAATGACTTACTTATTTTCCATATTGTGCTCCTAGGAGAGAGGCTGCAAGATGGTTTAAGTCAACTACATAATGTAGATCTGTGTGTGTGCATGTAGTCGCTCAGTCATGTCTGACTCTTTGCAACCCCCATGACCTGTAACCCAACAGGTTCCTGTCCCCATGGAATTTCCCAGGCCAGAATACTGGAGTGGGTAGTCATTCCCTTCTTCAGGGAATCTTCCCAACCCAGGGATCGAACTTGCATCTCCTGCCCTATAGGCTGATTCTTTACCACCTCAGCCACCAATGTAGACCTATGTATGTTTTCACATGTTCTAATAAAATGAAAATACTTAGAAAATAATTCATACACATATATCCAAACTTGAGCTAGAAAATGTTAAAGAAATCCTTTGGAAGGGTAAAAGTCTTGTATATAGCTTGGCTTTAAAATTTTTGAATAATGTAGCATTTGGAGTGTGTAACATAATATGTAATCAAATTTATTTGAACTATGTTCTCATTCAGAAATTAAACTGTAAATTTAGACCTTTGAGTGGACCTGGCCATAGAACATGTTGTTTGATATATTTAGAGGAATCTATTTAACTCAAATTACCTTGATAAACATTTTCCCTTTTCCCTAATCATCTGTATGCATTAAAAGAACCTGTAAATAAGTAAGTTTTAAAGTGTACATTAAGGATTATATGGTCAATACATGTTTCTATGCTTTGTGGAATACAGAATCTTGTCCTATGTTCAATTTAGGGAGAGGGTCTTTCAGAATTATCACTTCTCATTATTATGAATATAGTTAAAAATTCACACATTGGTATGCCAAGATTACTCATTAGCTACTGGACATATTTACTTAGCACTATGATTTTTAGCATTTCTTCCCCTTGATAGCTCTGAATAACATATTTTAAAATATAATATTAACTTCTGTATACTTAAAATTTTGAAACATTTCCCTCATGTGAATATATTATATAGCCCTTATGCTGAAGTACTAATACTCTTGGCCAGATCATCAGTATTACTGACATTTGTCCATTCATGTGGGGTTAATTGAAAAGTGTAAAATGTAATCCTTTAATCTGAGGTATGAAAATTAGATTCTATCTCAGTAAACAAGATATTTTTGTGTATTAATTCATCTAAAGTTTCCAAAGTATGTCATTAGGGGGAGAATGACAAAGTATGGCTTGTAAGAGCATCAATATCTACATTGAAAATATAACACTCTATGGTAATAACTTTAAGACATTATACATTCTTTCACTCCTCAGAGTGTTATAAATCATAATGTCAATGAGCTAGAGGCTTCATAGTTCTCTCAACATAAATATTAATGAGCTCCAGATGAGTAGGCAAGTGGATATTTGTAAGACTATTTAAGTGCTTTGATTTAGAGTCGTCAATGAACTCATAAAAGCACAGAAGACAACTGAGGATAAGCAGAAAGAAACATACAATTTAACACTGGGTGTTCTCTAGGTGTTTGAAAGATGTGCACAGCCGATAGGTTAAGAATAAACACTGCCTCGGGAAAAGGAAGTGGCATTAGCTAAAGGGTTCAGTTAGATAAAATGAGCAAGAGATGTGCTTTATGACGTAGTGTCTACAGGTAACAATACTGTATTGTAGACTTACAATTTTTCTAAGAGGGTAGATCCTATATTGTGTTCCTATCACAAAGACTAACAGTAATATTATCAGAAGGCAACTTTTGAAGGTGATGAATATGTTTATGGAATGGATTATGGTGATGGGTTCATGAATGGATACTTATCTCTAAAATCTTAAAGTTGTATTCATTAATATGTACAATTTTTAGTTTTTATTTTATACTGGAGTACAGTTGATTTACAATTCCATGTTTCAGGTGTATAGCAAAGTGATTCAGTTATACACACACATACAACTATCCTTTTTCAAATTCCTTTCCCATTTAGGTTATTACAGAATATTGAGCAGAGTTCCTGTGCTAATAATGTAGGTCCTTACTGTTTATCTATTTTAAGTATAATTTTTAATAAATCATACCTCAGTACAATAATTTTTAAAAGGATGAATAAATTCTGAGTTGGCAAATACTGTGAGTCCTGGTATACTGACATCTCACCTTTTAGGGATCCCAGGATTAAGGTTCCTAGCATCCCAAGCCATATTGGCATCTGTTGATGATAAGTATTGACAGTACACAATTCAGTAATATGCCACACTATAATGAAAGGGTAATCCTCCCTTTCTATAAAATCATCCAGATATGCTTAAAAAAAACTAGAAGGGTATTAAGAACACGGAAAACACAATCTTTAGATATGATTAACGGGGGGGAAAAGGTTTGATTTTAAACGTCAAAGATGTCAAGAGAAAGAAAAACACAGAGCTCAACTCAAGATAAAAGTATTAGCGTTGAACTCTTTCATGGTTCCTATTGAAAGGCAAATTTCTCATCAGAATATTAGACATAGAGAAGAATTGCTGAGGTATATATTTACATGAAGCATTACTTTTAAAACTTTGTAAGAGTTTCCTATTGCTGTTATAACAAATTATTATAAATTTAGTGGCTGAAACAATACAAATCTATGCTCTTAAATCGGACATCAGAAGTCTGAAATGGGTAGGACTAGGTTAAAATCAAAGCATTGCCAGGGTCCAGCCTCGGCAGGATCCAGGGGGTACCGTCGGGATGAACGGCGTCGGCAAGAGAAGACACGTGAGACCAGCCCTGATGGGGCCAAGTCTGCGAGGGAGAGAGAGAGAGAGAGAGATAGAGAGAGTGACCAGATGGGGGGTCCAGCAGAGTCTGGCAATGCTTTATTTTTTACTGTGGCTTTTATACCCTAAGTTAGTACATTTCTGAGGGGAGGATAGTTTAACATTACATCAGCTTGTTCTTCATGAAACCAGGGTGTTTTCTGCATACTTCTTTGTTTATGAGGGTCTTGTACATTATCTTCTGGCCTTGGGGCCTATTAACATTTTATGCAAGTCAGGTGAATGTAAACCTATTTTCTGTTTCTGTGGTGACCTTAACTGAAAGGTAGCAGTCTCATAGGGCAACAGTACAGAGTAGAAGTATATCCTTGTTAACACAAAAATTAATCCTTCTGCAGAAGTTGTCAGTTGAGTTTATCTAAGAAGTTTACCCCACATTGACTCTGTGACTTTGGTGAGGCAGCCCCTGCCTAGCACTCCTGGCTAATAATCAACAACTGTTTCATTGTTACCACACTAGGGCTAAGCTCTTATTTTTCTAGATCTATAACTATATTAACAATGGTTTCTATAACACAACTTTAATGCATTAGGAGCAAAAACACAGCAAGCAAATGTTAACCCAATAACCACCTTTAGAATAATTTTTCTTATGTTTTCTAATAGGACTCCTTCACTCCCCAAAAAGGCTCTATGTCTATTAGGACCTTTATATGACCAGGTTCTTTATGCTGTTTTATAATTAGGGTATTATAAGCAATCATGCATATTAGTACCAAGGGCATACATGCATTTGCCAAACAAACTAAAATACCAGCAAAGGTGTTTAAATTAAAACACTCCTTTCATCCTGGATAATCTCATAAAATACCACCACCCGGGAAACTTGATTAAAGTTCTAAATTGATTCTTATTTGGGAAGAGATCGGGGAAGGCCTTCTGCCTGTGTCACAGAAATTAGGGAGTAATCTATTGAAGCAAGCATCAGAAAGACAGATATCATCTTTAAGGTGAGCACCAGGGGCAGCTTTTTGGAATTCCTGAAAACCTGATCTTCCTTGCCTGTCAGGCTTTCTCCTCGTCACCTTGTCATGGGTGGGATCTTGTGTGCCGGCTCCTGGCAAAGCATGGCTGGGATGTGTTCCGCCTGAAGGCTCTTGGGAGGATTCTGTTTTTCTTGCCTTATCGACTTCCTGAGGCCACCTGCACTCCTTGGTTCATGGCCCCCCATGACTCAAATCTCTGCCTCCTACCATTCATCACATTTCCTCTGATTCCTACTATTCTGTCTCCCTTTTTTCTCAAAAGAACCCCTGTGACTATGTTGTACCTATTCAGGTAATGGGGGATAATTTCCCATCTCAGGATCCTGAATGGAATCAAATTTACCAAATCTTTTTTGCCATGTAAGTAAGTAAGTAAGTAAAGTCGCTCAGTCGTGTCCGACTCTTTGTGACCCCATGGACTGTAGCCTACCAGGTTCCTCTGTCCATGGGATTTTCCAGGCAAGAGTACTGGGGTGGGTTGCCATTTCCTTCTCCAGGGGATCTTCCTGACCCAGGGATCGAACCTGGGTCTCCAGCATTGGAGACAGACGCTTTAGCCTCTGAGCCACCAGGGAAGCCCGCCATGTAAGATAACATATCTGCTGATTCTGAAGGTTATAAATGGACACCTTTGGGGAACCATTATTCCACCTACTGCAAGGTTATGGCACCACTTCTTACAGGAAACTAGGTGCTTCCCCTAGAGTACTGCACATGAAAAAATGCTGCCTCCGAGCTCTGGCTCTGCTGGGACCCCTGTGACTCTAATCGTCGCTAATTCTGAGTCTCCATTTCCTAAACAGTATAAATAGGCATCAGAATGCTTCCTTTGATAACAGCACTCTGCAAAGTATAGCATAATTTATCAAAAGGGGGGTGGTCCATTCTGAATTGAACCACTGATATGTATCTATGCTTCTGCTTATTTTCAAATGCAATTTGGGGCTGGAATTAATAGGTTGCTATTGAGTCTGTCCAGCTGTAAAGCCCTATCTTTTTAAAACAACAATTAAGAAGAACCTTTTTAGATACAATCTACATATTTAAAACAGTTTAGAATTATTCTAGGCTAAATGTATATTACCGGTATGATTGAATGTTTGCATCTGTGACTGAACACATTCAGAAAAAAGAGTACATAATATCTTCACTTCACTTTTGGTCTTGTCTGAGGGGTAAAAATATTTATTTTGAAATGGGCATCTACCTTTCTGTAGTATCTTCATGGATATAGTGACATGCCTACTTTTAAAAAATTTCTCATGGAAACTGACTATACTATCATTTTTCCAAGCACTTTATATACTTCCTGAAGACAGAAGATTTTGCTCAAAATGACAATTTAATAATTGTAATGGAAATAGAACCCTACTTAATCACTTAGTTACTTCTTTGTGGCAACTGAACTTTTATCCATTCCACTTATATGCACAACTGGTTTAATAGCTTTTCATTGAATAGGTTTTTTGAACTAATTGACTGCAGAGTCAAATAATCAGACCAATCCTGCATGGAGATGTGGAGTAAATATCTCCTCTTATGGAATTTAACTGGTCACTAGCCTGCTTTATGAAAGTCTTAACTAATTCCCACTGACCTCCTTACCTTGTACTGTACATTTTGGGTCATTCTACAGAGATGAAAAAGCTAACTCTAGCAAGTTAGATCATTAAGAAGGTTAGTAACAATTCCTCCTCTAATTGTTACCTGTTTATTTAATAGGTCTTGATTTGAAAAATTTGTTTCACTCTACAATTGCTTCTCATGGTTATCGGTAAACCCGTATTTTATTCATCTAACCCCTTGAATTTCATTTCAAGGATTTAGGAATTTCTAAAGTCACTTTTGTGACAAATGCAAACCTTTTTTTAAGAATGTTTTCACAAGTAATGTTGACATTTTATTTTGTGATCATTGTAGGCTCAACATGTAGCTGAAGGAACTAACACAAAAAGATTCCACAAGGTAATGCCTAGTTTTCAGCACTATGAACACATTGTCTTAGTATAATATCATAGCCAGAAGAGTCACATTGATACATTCCACTTACTTGATTCATATTTCGCAGGTTTTAGACGTACTTTTGTGTGCAGTTAGTTCTTTGCAATTTTGTTGTTTTATGTATGCACATTTCTGTGACCACTACAGAACACATCCATCCCTTTTCTAGCACACAGGGATATCCCCCAGGCATCTTCTTCTTCTCCTCCTGCTTTTGCTTCTTTTTCTGACAGGTATCAGCAGAAAAAGGAAAATATTTTCAATAAACAGTGCTGGAAAAAGTGGATAGCCACATGAAAAAAAGAACAGGAAAAAGCTTAACTCTTATTTCACAGCAAATACAAAATTGATTTAAATGGATCATAGACCAAAATACTGGAGCCAAGCTATTTAGCTTCTCCAAGAAAAATGGATTAGAAATTTACCTTTTGCCAGTTAACATAAAGTTCAGATTCTAAATGTAAAATATAAAACTTTAAAAATATTACAAAATAAAATATGCTAACAATTTTAGGGTAAGAAAGATCTGTTTAACAAGCTACAAAATAAAGAAATCAAAGGAACAGACTAACGCATTTAATTATATAATAGTAAACAAATTTTCACAAACAAGTAACAGACTGGGGAAAATATTTAAAACCTATATGTCACAGAATTTATATGAAAATAACAAGATAAATAAGGAGAAAATTTATGAACAGATATCACAAAATAGTACACCAAAATTAACTTTATATATATGAAAATATTTAATCTTAT
This sequence comes from Odocoileus virginianus, assembly GCF_023699985.2. Taxonomy (NCBI): domain Eukaryota; kingdom Metazoa; phylum Chordata; class Mammalia; order Artiodactyla; family Cervidae; genus Odocoileus; species Odocoileus virginianus. Next base: position 94,660,123 of record NC_069676.1, read on the forward strand.
ATGCTATCTGGAAAGTAAAATCAAATTATAATTATTTATGTTTTTTAATTGAAAAGGAAAATAAATACACTTGATATATCTGATGGTCAGAATTGGCCAAATGGTGGGAAAATGCTCATCAATACTGGTGCATTTTTGAAATGCAATATCAAAATACCTATTTATTTCTAAAATGCATATAATTCTAAACTCAGGAATGCTTCCCTAAGATATCTTGGAGTGTCCATGTACAAAGAATAATACATTCTATTTTTATATCTTTTAAAAAAATTCTTGGAGATTGACTAAATGTCCACTAATAACAGAATTGTGATACAAAAATATAGTTCACTGTTACAAATAGACTATAATTAAATAGATTCATATATGTGGCAAAGAAAGTTCCATGTCACATTTTTTTTTAAGTGCAATTCAAAGAAAATTCATGTGGTCTGATTCTAGTTATAAAGAAAATCATACTGATCACAAAAGTATAAGTTCTTTCATCAATACTTATTTACAGTACCATTAAAATTATAAACAGCTGTATGTATTTATTAAACTCTACTTATCAAGTTTTGAATATACACATAAGATACACCATCCTATAACACTGACTTTGTGAGAAGTAAAATGACAGTGCTGAAGGGAAAATGCTTTTCATATAAATCACTGTCAACCCATTATAACCCTTTCTTGAACTGATTATTTTTTAAAGAGTTACACTGTAAGCGCTTTAAAGGAGGCATAATCCTAGGAGATAATTTAAAACCATACATATGAATGAATGTTTACCAACTGCAAAATCTTAAGAATCTATCAACATTTCAGCAATATATTGCAAAAATTCTTGATATATTTATACAATAAGGAAAGTATGTTTAAATGTAAAAGACAGGAAAGATAGTTTCACTTATTACAAATCATAAATCACAAATTAGAGGAATGCAAATTTACCATCCACTATGGTGTTTTGTCCAAGAACACTGTTTCAGATGATGAAGCATTTCCAAATATGGTTAGGCCTTTAATATACAACAAAAATTTGATTTCACTGTTCATCTTGCTTATAACATCTATACCCAAAGGCTACAAAAAAGCATCCTACTTTAGAGTCTTGAATAAAAATAATAAACACAAGATACTCAGAGAGGTGAGAAGTTTCTATAAAGTTGACTCTAATCAAAAAGGAAATTATTCTTTAGTCAGCTTAAGTCCTGAATTTGGGAATAGGCTTTAGCAGGCTTAATGATGTCAACGCAATTCATGCTGCCTCCTTATAGAGGAAAAATTGCCATAAAAGCCTCTAGGAAGGAAATCAAACAGATGCTCAACCCCTGATTTTAAGAAAATACTTAATTTAGAAGTGTATTTAACATCTTTTCATTTTCACTGGTAAAAAGCATACCTCTTAAAAAATCTTTATTTCATTATCACCTGCTGCCTTCTTGCTCCCCAGGAAAGGCAAAGCTTAATGAGATATTCTTATGTAACAATAGAAGTTCTTAAAAGAAAATTAGAAAGCTTGCTCCCAAGGAGATTTACAGATTAATTTGCCCAATCACCTCATAATATAAGGGAGGAAATTAAAGAAATATTTTCTAGAAATGAAAAAAGATTGCTTCTTTTTTTTTTTTTTTTTTCATGGTAATTATGCAGGAAGCCTTGGCTGGCTTCTCCCAGTGTGGTTTATTCTTAAGTTTTTATACCTGTGACTCACTAATCAGTCATGAAGGTCAAGAGAGCATCATGGAGAGAATGTTTGGGGGCTGGAAAATAAACAAATCAGCAGATCATATCCAAGGCAGAATAGCTAAGGACTGAGAAGAAGAAAGCAAAGGATATTTAGGATTGCCTAAGATTAACAGCCCCTGCCTGTGTAAAAACATATTGAAAGCAGTTTGCATGCATTCCAAGGACAACCACCTCCACACACACAGTTAGTTAGAAAGGAAAATGCAAGCGGGAAAAAACAGGAGGCAGAGAGGAGGTACCTATTTCACAAATAACCTTCACAATCTCTATTATACACTCAACTATATCCAGTGTACTAGATTCTATCTGGTTATAAAATACTTTTTCCCTTGGGGTCATTAAGATTTCTGGGTTCATCACATAATTTTGAGGTTCTATGGTTGCAAATGTTTATGTCCAAAAATGGCATTTTAAAAGCAAATATTATAATTAAAACTTTTTTTTTCTATTTATCTTGAACTATCTGAGGTATTACATAGGACTGCATTATCTGTTGATCCTGTGACTGTTGGATTAGTCATTTGGATCTATGGGAAATTCTTTCTTGAGACAGAGTAATGATTTGTTGAGCTGACCTTGTGAGGCTGCCAGGGTTAATACCATGACAGGCGGCCTGGACCTAAGTTTTGGCTTCCCCTGAAATGATAAGATTCCCTACCCCCATCAGGTAACCTGGAGCCAGCCAATATGCGCCCAGTAAGAAACAAAGGGAGAGCTGAAAAGCCTGCGAACGCCCAGGTTTGAAAAAAGCCCGCGAAAGTTTGTACCAATAAAATTGCTTTGCAAACATGTAACCAATCCGCTTAAGCCAGCTACTAACCGCTTATGCATACCTTATAAATTTGGATAACAGCCTCTGCTCAAGGCTTTTCTGACCTTGCGCCACTGTGTTGGTTGCAGCAGAAAGCCCTGACTCGAGTCAGTAATAAACTTCCCTTTTTGTAAATTGCATTGTCTTGGAAGCTCTCTCTTCCCGCTCAGGGATTCGGACATCGGGCAGAACAACCTGAAAAAGGCGCACTAAATACGCTAGGTATGATACCCACAACTCAACTGCAAGCCAATCTACTACATACCATAAAATCGCAACTTGAGAAAGTCACTGTTGAACCATATTAATGAAAGATACCACCTCACATACAACGATAGGCATATGATGGAACTATGTATTTTGATCAAGATAAAGTCTTTGGGCATCTTGAATTATAAGAAAAAACAAACAAAAAGGATTGTAAAGTCCTACTTCTTACTAACTTAAGCAGTTCACAGGATATAGACTTAATTGCTAAACTCAGGCAAGGAGAAATGCGAAATGAAGATAAACAGATATGTCTCAACCAATAATTTAGGAGAATCCTATTAGATCTGGACCCCTTAAACCTCCTCAGGTAAGACGTTCTGACTGTACCAAACTGCCATTTGTCAGGCTGAAAAGGTCACCATCTGCTGCAGGATTCTACACCAGAAAGCACTCTGGCCTGAATAGAATGTGAGTACACAGTACCGCACAGAGTCGCTGAAACTGAATTGAAATCAAACCTCCCCCTGAACAAAGAAAAGTCCTGCTGGTGGGGGAGTGCCTGTTTATTTCTGATAGAAAAATATCCTTTCCGTATACTGTGGGAAGACCCACAGATACTGAAGATTTCGACTGGGCAGGCAATTTGAATACAAGTAAGTCTGTAAAGCCAGGGATTTTGCTTTGAAAAAAAAGAAAAAATGCAAAGTTTTAGCTTCCAGGGAAAGGAAGCTCATTATCACAGGAATGCCTGAGGCAGGAACCACAGGCCGGAGTTATCTGATACGTTAAAGGAAGGAGGTGTTTCTAGCGCAGAGAGTGGGGCGGGGTATGGCTGGGTCACACAGCTTGTTTGGTGACAAACGTCTTAGTCCGCATCCTTCCGAGGAGTGAAGACTGGCTGGTGACTCATGAGAGTCAGCTTGCTCCCCTCTGTGGAGTTCCCTGCAGGGAAGGGAATAACGAGCTGGCTTTGGAAAGGACCCAGGATTTAGCTTCTCTGATATCCTCCTTTCTCTGCCCTACCAATTTCAACTCAACCTGACTGGAGTGTAGCCAATATTTTTGTGTTATTATAATAAGCAAGTTGATATGCCCAAAGTTTCACTTATGCACAGGCAAACTAGAAAATACTTTTCAAACCTTTCAGTTTATTAGTAATCACAAGTTCAAAAACTAATGTATCTTAAGAAGAATATAAAGAATTTCCCTGGTGGTTCAGATGGTAAGAGTCTGCCTGCAATGAGGGAGACCCGAGTTCAATCTCTGGGTTGGGAAGACCCCCTGGAGAAGGAACTGGCAACCCACTCCAGTATTCTTGCCTGGGAAATCCCATGGACGGAGGAACCTGGTGGGTTACAGTCCATGGGGTCAAAAATAGTTGGACACAACTGAGCAACTAACACTTAAGAAGAATATAATTACTATGAAAGGAATCCAACTAATATATTGAGAATTTTTTAATTAAAAAATCTAACCTAAATGGTATCTTCAGGGTAAAGTCAAATGACACCTGCCTCTTCAAGTCCTTTTACTTCCATTTGTTTGAAAACTATTGTGACACTGTAAATGATTGCTGTCTCCCAGACCTGTGTAACAACTCTACACAGTGGCTACAAAATGAAAAATATGTAAAGAACAGAAAACAAAGTGTCTTTGGAGACCCCCATGGGTAACTGATCTCAAATATGTGACTTTTTTTGCTATAAACATATTCACGAATAAGTGACACATGTATTCTAAAGTATGTTTTTATCAAAAGGAATTTATAAAGTACTCATATTAAGGAGCTGAGCAAACTCCTAAAGTCATTCAAATAGAAATTCTGTATTTCCTAGAAATACTGTATTTTCTATTACTCTGACATAGAAAAATTAGAGTCTTTCTATAAGATTCTGTTTTATCAATAGCTCCATATAAAATTTCAAAGTTCATTCTTTACCACACAGTACCAGTACTGCCAACAACAGCAAAAAGATTTTCAGTTCTAGCAGCATCTCCATTCATATCACATGAAAAAAGAAACATTGCCAAAAAGCTTTTAACTTGCTAATATTTCAAAACAGAAATAAGCACCTCTGTTTCAAAGGATAAGATTGACCAGTTTTCAGCATTCACAGTGTGTTCATTTTGACCTAAATTATTTCCTTACCTCCTGTATAAATGCTGCTGCAGATGTAATTTGACTCGAATTGATGTTCTAGGTATTACAAACCATTCACTTTTGAACCATGAAATTCAAGTCACTTGAGCTAATAAGTCAAGTGGCTGGGGAATATTCACAATAAATGGCTTTCAATTAATGGGTGAGACCTCTTGGGAGCCTTTGTCTTTAGGCATCAGGATAGAAATTGTTATGTACTATTAATAATAGTATATTAATATATTATAATATATACACAATGAATAATAACAGTATTTAACAATTCCCTCTTGATGCCTAAAGACAAAGGCTCCCATAATAATGGGTCTTCCCTGGTGGCACAGATGGCAAATAAGCTGCCTACAATGTGGGAGACCGGGGTTCAATCTCTGGGTTAGGAAGATTCCCCTAGAAAAGGGAATGGCTACTCACTTCAGTATTCTTGCCTGGAGAATCCCATGGACGGAGCCTGGTGGGCTACCATCCATGGGATCACAGAGACTCTGACACAGCTGAGCGACTGACACGTTCATGAACAATAACGGCAAATCAGACCATTGCAGAACACATTTACTGTTCTATTTATGCTATTTGGAAGCAGATCTTTTGACACTCTAGACACTGACAAAGAAGAATCATTTTAAGTAGCTGCAAAAACCTGGCACCAAACGGACGTAAAACATATAATACAGCAACTCTGATTTTGTTGTTGTTCTTGTTACACAGATTTCATTTTGCATTCTCCATGAATATTGCCCAATTACTGCTCTCCATGAGGCTGAAAGAAACAATCGTATGGCACTGTTGAGATTATTCTAGACAGGACCTCGTAAAAAGTTCCCTGAGCTGACAATTGATTAAAAGATTTGAATAGAAACAGGTGGGAGTCTGTTGTAGAAAGGGTAAGTCACGTGACCTCTGGGACACAGAGAGTGAAAGAATACAATAGTCATGCCAAAAAGAGTTTGTAAACATCATTCATGAATCTTCACACTCCCTAATTTCCTCCTGCAAACATCATAAAACCTAAACCAAAACACCTAAAACTGAAATGACTAAAAGCTTATAATATTAAAGGGATAGAAAGACTCAAATTTAATTGTCATAATATGTTTATTATTCAAGTTTCAACTCCAGTTAAAATTTTAATTATCCTTGAGACAAACTCAAGGATACTTTGTTATAGTAATGGCCCCAGTGAGTTCATACCCACTGGGTATTATACACAAAATAGATTTAGCCATAGAAAAAATTAAATTTTGCATTTTCTAAAAACATGAAATGATCCTGAGGGCATTATGGCTAAGTCAAATAAGTCAACCTGAGGAAGACAAATATATAAACTTCCAGTTATAAAAATACATGTCTTGGGGATGTAACATACAGCATAGTAACTACAGTTAATATGACCATTTGCATACATACTTGAAGGTTATTAAGAGAACAGATCTCTAAAGTTTTAATCATAAGAAAATTTGTACCTATATATGGTGATAGATGTTAACTAGATTTATTCTGGTAATTATTTCACAGTATGTACAATATCAAATTATTATATTGTACATCTGAAACTATTATAATGTGTGTCAATAATGCCTCAGTTTTTAAACATAAAGTGATGTGAGCCATACCAAAAGCATAATAATCCATTAGACAAGAAAATTGAGAAACTGAACTTTATACAAGTTAGAAGCTTCTACATTGCAAAAGATACTCTTAAAAGAAAGATAAGCCATAGACTAGGAGAAAGTATTTGGAAAACATGTTATCTGAAAAGAATTTCTATCCACAAAAAACACAAAGGACTGTTTTAATTGAAAATTTAAGAATTAAATTTAAAAAATTTAAGATTCCTAAACAAATACCTCATCAAAGACATACAGATGAGAAATAAGCACATCACAAATGCTTGACATAAGTTTTCATTGTTGTTCAGCTGCTAAGTTGTGTCTGACTCTTTGCTACCCCAATTTGTAATTGTGTAACTGCAAATTAAAATGAGAGAACATTATACACCTGTTAGAATAAAAATTTTAGTTGAGAATACCAAATTCTGGCAAAGATATAGAGAAAAAAGAATTCTCACTCACTGATGTTGGGAATGCAAATTGGCCCAGCCACTCTGGAAAACAGTTTGGCAGTTTCTTAGACATTTACACTCTGACTTATCATATAATCCAGCAGTTACTGCCCTAGGTGTTTACTTGAAAACCTAAGTCTACACAAAAACCTGCACACAATGACTTATAGCAACCCTATTTATTATTGTCATGACTGAAAGCAACCAAGATATGCTTCAGTTGGCTAATAGACAAACTGTGCTACATCCATATGCTGGAATACTATTTACTGATAAAAAGAAATGAGCTATCAAGGCGTGAGAGGACATGGAGGAATCTCAAATGCTTATTTTTAAGTGAAAGGAGTCATTCTGAAAAGGCTATAAGTTGTGAGATTCCAGTTACATGACAGTCTGGAAAAGAACAAATATAGAAAAGAAGATGACAAAATGTTCAGATTTGCCCAGGATTTGGGGGCGTGAAGGTAGGGTTGAAGAGGTGATTTTTTTCAGGTGATGAAACTGTTATGTGTGATGCTCTAATGGTGGATACACGACATTCTGCAGGTGTCAAAATCCTTAGAATGTTACAGAAAAGCCAAACCTTAATGGGCATGCATGCCAAGTTGCTTCAGTAGTGTCCGACTCTGCGCGACCCCATGGACTGTAGCCCGCGAGGCTCCTCTGTTCATGGAATTCTCCAGGCAAGAACACTGAAGTGAGTTGCCATGCCTCCTCATGTGTGCAAGGTCAAAAAGCATATATAACAGCAAAGAATCTGAAAATGGACTATAGGTTGACAAAAGTATCCATATTACAAACATAAAGTAAAGTGAAATTCGCTCAGTCATGTCCAACTCTTTGTGACCCCGTGGACTCTACAGTCCATGGAATTCTCTAGGCCAGAATACTGGAGTGGGTGGCCTTTCTCTTCTCCAGGCAAACTTCCCAGCCCAGGGATCGAAGCCAGGTCTCCCAGGCGGATTCTTTACCAGCTGAGCCACAAGGGAAGCCCTATTACAAACATATTAAACAGTGTTACTGAACATGGCTGGGATGTGAAGTTCTGACCTTAGTGATTTTAGGTATGAGGGGCTTCTGTAAGACTAAAGGCAAAAGAACAGAACATGAACACTGTATTCAAAATCATAGTTTGTTTTCTTTTTCTCCCACGGGAGTATGAATTTGAAGCTCTGATACTGCTCTGCATGGATACTGGAACTGAGAAATTAAATGAATTGTGGATAATAGGATTCAGCTTTCTCACTGTTGGAGTGGGTATTTACAATAAACAAAAGAAACAGCCTAGGATGATTGGTTTGGCAATAAATGAGTTAAATGCATCAATGTGAACTCATATGTACCTTTTATAGATAATAATGGGTAGACATACCACTATTGGTGGCTGTGTGCATGTACATGTGTTGCTACACAGACATGTTTTCTTGCTATTTCAGCTGAGAGGGTCTAAAAGAAGTGATAACCAGTGGCAGTGAATACACTCAGCACCCATACTTTGATTTCTAATACCTTTCTCCAATAAAAGAAACCAGATCTTCTTTGGGAGTATGATTGCAAACCTGGATAGGAGATATATAAGCTGAACCTGGAGCATCTCGTATTGCCAAAAAATAAGGATGTACAAAAAAAGCAGACATACATGTAAGAAAATACACACACACGTTGATTGGGTGTAAGTCAAAGAAATAAGTCAGTTGAAAGACCTCCTAATGGCCAAAGCTGAAACAATTTAAGCAAGAAAACCAACAAAGTAGTATTAGATTATAACCCTAAATATAAAATAGTCATGAATTCATACGATATAAAAGAACAGTTGGATAATCAAAGAGTATAAGAAGAGACAAATATTCTAACCAAAAGATTTCCAAATAATTTATGTAGATACTGTTCCCTCAGGTGGGAAAACATAGACTCATTTCCTAGGACCTGGCTGTGCACAGTATCTTGTCTTCCAAAGAGCTGAAATATGTAGTATAAAAAAGGTTGTGTGGAGAAGTTTGACAAATACTACCTTAGCGAGGTGATTAAGGTCAACATCACTGGTGATAAATCATTTTAATAATGCATATTTTTGGTGTGATATCATGAAGATGCCAGTTTACTTCTGTGGTATTTCTCCCTAAAGCCCAGCCTTAGTCTGCTCAAGAGGAAAAAATTAGAAAATTTTAGCAGATCAGCATCATACAAAAATACTCAACTAGCGCTCCTCAAAACTGTCAAGCCCATCCAAGAAACAGGAAAATCAGAGTAAACGTCACAGGCAAGAGGAACCTAAGGAGACTAAATGTAACATCACATCCTAGGCGGGATCCTGGAATAGATGGACAGTGGGTAAAAAAATAAGGAAATATAAAAAATTTGCAACTTCAATAATAAGAATTGTACCTGAAAACGATCGTACAAATCAATAAACAAAAACAACCCAATCAAACAGTGGGCAGAATTATAGACATTTAGACCTAAATAGACATTTCACCAAAGAAGACTTATAGATGGCCAAGAGGCACATGAAAAGATGCCCAAAGTTGCTAATCATTAGAGAAACACAAGTCATTTCTGACCAGTGTGAGGTGCCTCATTGAACTGGTCAAATGGCCATAATTAAAAAGTCTACAAATAACAAATGCTGGAGAGTGTGTAGAGAAAAGGGAACCCTCTTATATCTGTTGGTGGAATATAAATTGGTGCAGCCACTGTGAAAAACAGTATGGATGTTCCGCAGAAAACTAAAAATAGAATACCATATGATATACGAACCCCACTCCTGGCCATATACCCAGACAAAACCGTAATTTGAAAAGGTACATGTACCCTGATGTTCATTGCAGCACTGCTTACATTAGCCAAGACGTGGAATCTACCTAAAATGTCCATCAACAGATAAATGGATAAACAAGATGTGATACATATATACAGTAGAATTTTACTCAACCAAAAAAAAAAAAGAATGGAATAATGTCATTTGCAGCAATGCGAATTCACCTAGAGATTATCATAAATCAGTCAGGAAAAGACAGATACTATATGATATCACTTACATATGGAATAAAAAATAACATACAAATGAACTTACAAAACAGAAGCAGACTCACAGACATAGACAGTGAGCAGCAAAGACTATGCATCAAATGACATAAATAATCAAATGTATTTTATATGATACAGATTATTTCATATTGTTAACTAGTACATTCACTTAAAGTTATATTCTGTTAGGTCTTTTAAAGATACATATATGTAAATATTGATTTTATTGAATTTGCTAGTTTGTGAATAGAGATGGTTGAATGGCATCACTGACTCAATGGACATGGGTTTGGGTGGACTCCAGAAGTTGGTGATGGACAGGGAGGCCTGGCATGCTGCGGTTCATGGGGTCGCAAAGAGTCGGACATGACTGAGCGACTGAACTGAACTGAACTGAATAGACTGTTACGGCATATATATTTCCAAGATGTAAAGGAGTTTTTATTACTAGAAGTTATATTTTGGCCAGTAGAAGAAATAACAGCTTCTGAAAATGATATATTCAAAGTTGAAAATTATTTATGAGTATATTAAATAGTTTAATATTATGCTGAATAACCTTAATTCCTCCTGCATATTCATGGAGCCCAAGAATTGAGGCCAAAGAATTGATGCTTTCGAATTGGGGTGCTGACAAAGACTCTTAAAGTCTCTTGGACAGCAAGATCAGACCAGTCAGTTCTAAAGGAAATTAACCTTTAATATTCATTGGAAGGACTGATGCTGAAGCTCTAATACTTTAGCCACCTGATGCAAAGAGCAGACTCATTAGAAAAGACCCTGATTTGGGGAAAGATAGAAGGCAGAAAGAGCAATTTCCTAGTCAGACACTAACTAGCAACTGAACAACAACATTACTCCTGGAGTGGGATATTTTTATATTTTGTGTATAATTTACATGCTGTGCTTACTTGCTCAGTTGTGTCCGACTCTTTGCGACCCCGTGGACTGTAGCCCACCAGGCTCCTCTGTCCATGGGATTCTCCAGGCAAGAATCCTGGAGCGGGTTGCCATGTCCTCCTTCAGGGAATCTTCCCAACCCAGGGATCAAACCCAGGTCTCCCACACTGGAGGGAGATTCTTTACCATTTGAGCCACTAAGGAAGCCCATAATTTACATAGTTCTCAAACTTCTGTATGTCTGCAATATGTCAGCCAATTTTCCTTGCTTAAAAAGTTCTGAGAAATTTGTGAAAGAGAAAGAAACCCCTGGCATTCATAAGCTGGTCTGACAATCACATCTAGGCCATGAATTCTCCTATTTGATAAAAAATTTCACAACATTCAAATTTCAGACAAAGTTACTCTCAGGTACAACCTAATGAAAAACAGCAAGGCTACTTCATAATTTTATCTGAAATCAAACTAAATCACAGTCATTCCACCAACCACAAGAAATCACTCTCCTTGTTTGACTACTAGTCTAAACAAGTACCTGCCACTTCTTACTCAACCACAGCACTGCCCCTGCTTTCTGCGAGCTTTCAGCCTAGAGAGCCATCTCTTCTTTAGACTCTCCCCCAAATCACTAAACCAGAATTTAAATCACACAGCTGAGTCTTTCAAACACCCTCTTGTGAGAAATTCTACATTCTCCCATGGTGCATGCTCTCCCTTGATGAGGGGAGTACCCAATTCTTTCATTTCTGATGTTCCCGGAGATGTCTAACGGAAAGTCACAGAAACCAAGAAATCACCTTCACAAGAAGAGAGAACCTTTACCTTTCATCAGATCTAACCAGCAAATCCTCTCTGTAAATTGCTTGCCCTTGGGAAAAAAAGTTAGCATACTAGTTCTTTCAGGGTATTAAAATAACTTACTAAAATAACTGCTCAGAGTTTATTAAAATGAAAACCACTTTTTTGGTAATTGCAGAGAGGACTGCCATCTATCTCATCCACTGGCCAAATCTTCCCAACCACTAAGCTTGTCCTGTTTTCCCCTCTATCTTGCTCCTTCTGGTCATTTCTCTGTTTGACTTCTCCATTTATAAAGGGTGAACAGTACCAGCACAGAACAAGCTGTTATAGATGCTGACATAGTTCTTTATCAAGGCAGATTCAAAGATTCCTGAACTTTAACAAGGGATCGTACCTCCAATAAGAGGCTGCCAGGACATAAATATTAAACCTCTATGTGCCTTGAAGTAAGCTGTGGTGGTTGGAGTGTAATGTGAAAGTGTTCTGCAAAAGGTTTATTCTTGTACTGGAAGGACCACATTCAAAAATATTTCTTCGCCTTCTTCTAAAGATTCTAGAGTTTCTCTAGTGCATTCAATTCTATATCTATCTCTTATGCTCACAGTTTGTATAATATTGGACAACCATATACATGGTTACTCAGTATCTTCCTTCTTTAAGAAGCATCAGTTGCTTTAGATAAACTGAACTGAACAAGGTTCTTAAAGGAATAGTAAAAACTATTTATTAATCAACTTGCTATCTACTTATTTATTTGGCTATTCATTCACCCTTCCAGTTACTCATGAGTCTAACCTATTGATCACCTATCATTTATCTCTCCCAGTGCAGTCCATACTTTCTTGGGTTTTCACCTGTTTCATGTGATTTGAAGTATCTCACCTTTCTAACCTCTTAGCACACCACTCTCACGCTCACTGGGCTCCATCTTAGCTGGCAAAGACCCACTTCAGGAGCTTTACCTTTGCACTCTAATGCTAGCAGACCTCCTTGACGAAGTATTTGGCCTTTATTCTGATTTTCTTCAGGTCTTCAATGGTGTGTTACCTCTTCATGAGAACTTTCTAGAACCCTTCCTAAAATGACATCCCTTCTCCATGATGCTGCCTGTCCTAATTCCCTGCTTTCTTCTTCTGTTTAAAACAAATATTATAATTTTGATTTATTTATATATTTTACTTATATTTTCTCTTTTCCCTTAACTAGAAAGTGAAATCTACTGGGGCAGAGATGTCTTTTGGTTCAGTGCTGCTTCCCCAGTGTCTAGAATGGAACTTGTCCATAGAAATCCTCATTAAAAGTTATTCAGATTCATGGGGCTCTTGAGAAGATAAAAAAGACATAGTGCAAGTAAGGTGCTTGCCACTGAACCTGGTACAGACTAGTGGGTGCGTGCTAAGTCGCCTCAGTTGTATCCGACTCTTTGCAACCCTGTGGACTGTAGCCTGCCAGGCTGCTCTGTCCATGGAATTTTCCAGGCAAGAATACTGGAGTGGGTTGCCATGTCCTCCTCCAGGGGGTCTTCCTGACTCAGGGATGATACCCGCATCTCTTACATCTCCTGCTTTGCCAGGTGGGTTCTTTACCACTAGCGCTACCTGGGAAGTTCACAGACCATAGACTAAATATCAATAGATGGTACATGTCAGTTCAGTTCAGTTCAGCCACTCAGTCGTGTCCAACTCTTTGCGACCCCATGAACTGCAGCAACCCAGGCCTCCCTGTCCATCATCAATTCCCGGAGTTCACCCAAACCTATGTCCATTATGTCGGTGATGCCATCCAACCGTCTCATCCTCTGTTATCCCCTTCTCCTCCTGCCCCCAATCCCTCCCAGCATCAGGGTCTTTTCCAACGAGTCAACTCTTCACATGAGGTGGCCAAAGTACTGGAGTTTCAGCTTCAGCATCAGTCCTTCCAGTGAACACCCAGGACTGATGTCCTTTAGGATGGACTGGTTGGATCTCCTTGCAGTCCAAGGGACTCTCAAGAGAATTTGCAACACCACAGTTCAAAAGCATCAATTCTTCAGCACTCAGCTTTCTTTATAGTCCATCTCTCACATCCATACATGACCACTGGAAAAACCATAGCCTTGACTAGACGGACCTTTGTTGGGAAAGTAATGTCTCTGCTTTTTAATATGCTGTCTAGGTTGGTCATAACTTTCCTTCCAAGGAGTAAGCATCTGTTAATTTCATGGCTACAGTCACCATCTGCAGTGATTTTGGAGCCCAGAGAAATAAAGTCAGCCACTGTTTCCACTGTAGTCTTGTATTATTTTATATAGCTTCATGCAGAGAACACGTACAACCACCATGAAACTCAAATTCTCATTGTTCTCTTGGAGGATATTATTATTATTCAGTTGCTATTTAAAAAATTACTAGGTTTTAGTCATAGGCTATATAAAAGCATCAACATGTACTACACATGGCATGATTATATTTTTACAAGACAATATGTTTTGAGTAACTTGTAATCATAAGATTATGATTTAAGTAACACATGACAATAAGTTTCAAAAGCATTTGCATAACTATAACTCAATCACAATATTCATAATTAAGTCAGAATCATTATAGCTAAGTATAGCTTTAATGAATGCAGTTAATTCACCTTAATTTACAAATGAGTATATTTAAATAATAATTTTGAACTTTCACTTAGTAGAGAAAAGCAGCACATTTTTGTCTGTCAATAGACACTTTTAAAATAAAGTGTTGACTCCTTATAGGGTTAATTCATCTACTTTTTCTTGGTGTTAGAATATAAAAAAGATAATACTTATCTAATATTACATAAATAATAGGAGTAACATCTGCAATAATTAATCATATGATTAACCATGCATCTTAAAATTTTTAAATTGTAGCTTCTGGTTAGAAACATTTTCAGTGGTATTAAAATACCAACTGAAATATGGATCATGAGTTGTGGTACAACTTGAGTGGAAAATGCATTTAATGTATATGCATGGAGGTAATGCATGGCAGTTTCCAGCATCTGGTTTATATCAGGGACAGTGTTATGAGACAACTATACAATTTTTCGTGAAATAAAAAAGCTTTAAGTAAAAAACTTAAAGTGCTAATAATCTTTTCTTTTTAATTTACTAAGAGGATTCGTAAGTCAGAATGCTTCTCTTTTAATCCTGAAAGTATGACTTTGTTCACCTCATCTACCAAGCTTAATTTTTCTCATATTTAAAATAGCAATAGTATTATAATCTTTATACATGTAATCTTTATACATATGGCTTTATTTACATAAACCTCTCTAGAAACAAGTATTTAATAAATGGTAGTAGTAGTATTTGTTAAGACCTGCTCGACAAGCAGTGTTTCTGAAAGCACCACGCAGCAGAAGGAGAAATGAGACACAAGAGTTCAGTGAAAGGTGAGGATCAGGGGACCGACACATTCCAAGGTGAAGGCGCCAAAACTGAATCCAGGCCGGCTTTATTATACTCTCAGCCATGAAGGGACCAATATGTGGGGAGTCAAGCTATAACTCATGTGGCCTTCTCAGAGTCACATGTTTTACATATCTGGAGGAAAATCTATAGATAGGAATATTAGTCTTAGTTACTGACTTGTTATTGATTATTGTTTCTTAGTTACTCAGTGATTAACGATTACTTTATTCTTTGGCCCTCAAGACCGTATGTTCACTTCAGTTCAGTCAGTCACATCCAACTCTTTGTGACCCCATGAACTGCCACAGGCCAGGCCTCCCTGTCCATCACCAACTCCCGGAGTTTACCCAAACTCATGTCCATCAAGTCGGTGATGCCATCCAGCCATCTCATCCTCTGTCGTCCACTTCTCCTCCCGCCTTCAATCTTTCCCAGCATCAGGGTCTTTTCAAATGAGTCAGTTCTTCACCTCAGGTGGCCAAAGTATTGGAGCTTCAACTTCAGCATCAGTTCTTCCAGTGAATATTCAGGACTGATTTCCTTTAGGATTGACTGATCCGAGAGTGGTTAGATGACATGAAATAAATGCACAGGATGGAGAATCACACATCATTTAGAAATAATGGACCAAAATTAATGTAGTTGTAGGAGTGAGTTTTAAGTTGTATAATTATAACCAAAAAAGTCTACTCTTCATCCTTTTGAAAGGGAACACATCAATAGTATTTATTTAAGAAGCAAATATTAAAACAAAGCCAAAAACAAAAAAACATTTTGATAAATATACTAAGAAGAAAATTGACTGCAGTCTATTTAAAAATGTTAATAAACAATGTACTTAAAACTGATAAAGGTAAAACATATATATTCATAATTTTAAAATCAGAATCATTTTATATATCAGAAAAAATAAATTATGTGGGAAAAAGTTTTAGATTGTTCAATGAAAAATATATTTTTTGACACTCCCCAAAATAAGTGCTCAGGTGACTAACTCTGAGTGAAGTGACGCGGGCAGATATGAAATGGCATGATGTCAAGCAGATATAAAGGCATCAGATATTTCCACTGACTCCTCTCACCTTCCCACCATCTCCCATGAAATGAGCACGCCCCCGAGGACTGCAACCCCTCTCACCTCCATTTCCGAATGAGAGCTACATGAAACAGCCTGGATCCAAGCCTAGGTGAGAGCAAACACACACAGTATGTAGTCCATGGACAAGAACTGTGTGTGCCACAGAGAAAGATGACTGAAACACAAATTCCTTTTTACCTCCCTTCATGTAGACAGCCATTTTTCTGTCAAGATGACAAAAAAAACATGTAATAAGTTTAAAAGTTCACAAAAGATCTAAGTAGCTATCTTATATAAAAGGATGTAAAACTCCTCTATTCACGTTAAAGAGCAATTTCCCAGATGTCACACTAATCATGAGCTCTTAAGAGGAAGTGGAATTCACATTCACTGCTAAAGCACATTGCGACGTTGTTCTAACAAGAACATACTTTGAGGATGTCAAATACATGCACTGTTCTCAAGACAGTTGTGCAACTGGTGTTGAGATCATAACTATAATGTATGCTTTGGAAGTTCGTCTAAAAAACTGAAGTCAGGCTTACTAACTGACAACATTAAGTTGATTTGTTAAACTGATAAAGATGTTGTGCTACATGTAGTCACAACCAGGTAGGTTCTGCCGTGCTGTGTATGTTTAGCTGCTGTGTTGTGTCCTACTCTTAGTGACCCCATGGACTGTAGTGACCCCAGGTTCCTCTGTCTATGGGGATTCCCCAGGCAAGTGGGTTACTGGAGTGGGTTGCCATGCCCTCCTCCAGGGAAGTTCTGCTGTACTCACAAACAGTTCCTGGACTATCAGGGACTTAGTACTATAAAGTACTCTTGGAGGCCACACACAAAACCTTGTGTGCACCATGACCCAGGAGAAAGGAGCAGTGACCCCAAAGGAGACTGACCCAGACTTGCCTGTGAGTGTCCAGCAGTCTCCAGCAGAAGTGTCGGTGGTGGCCTGCTGCAGGATTGGGGTCATTGAGTGTAGCAGTGTGTGCATGGGACGTTTTGAAGGAGGTCACCATTATCTTCATTACCTCCACCGTAGTTTGGTCCCAGCTAAATATCAGGATCATGTCTGGTCCCATCTCCTCATGGGAAATAGATGGGGAGACAGTGGAAACAGTGTCAGACTTTATTTTGGGGGGCTCCAAAATCACTGCAGATGGTGACTGCAGCCATGAAATTAAAAGACACTTACTCCTTGGAAGGAAAGTTATAACCAACTTAGATAGCATATTAAAAAGCAGAGACATTACTTTGCCAACAAAGGTTCATCTGGTCAAGGCTATGGTTTTTCCAGTGGTGATGTATGCATGTGAGAGTTGGACTGTGAAGAAAGCTGAGCACTGAAAAATTGATGCTTTAGAACTATGGTGTTGGAGAAGACTCTTGAGAGTCCCTTGGACTGCAAGGAGATCCAACCAGTCCATCCTGAAGGAGATGAGTCCTGGGTGTTCTGAAATATCAGGAAGGGAACACAGCCCCACCCATCAACAGAAAATTGGATTAAAGATTTATTGAGCATGGCCCCACCCATCAGAATAAGATCCAGTTTTCCAAAGTCAGTCTCTCCCATCAGGAAGCTTCCATAAGCCTCTTATCCTTCTCCATCAGAAGGCAGACAGACTGAAAACCACAATCACAGAAAACTGACCAATCTGATCACAAGGACCACAGCCTTGTCTAACTCAATGAAACTATGAGTCATGCCATATAGGGCCACCCAAGATGGACAGGTCATGGTATAGAGTTCAGACAAAATGTGGTCCGCTGGAGAAGGGAATGGCAAACCTATTCTTGCCTTGAGAACCCCATGAACAGTATGAAAAGGCAAAAACACATGTGACACTAAAAGATGAACGACCCGCGTTGGTAGCTGCCCAATATGCTAATGGAGAAGAGTGGAAAAATAACTCTAGATAGAATGAGGAGACAGAGCCAAAGCAAAAACAACACCCAGTTGTGAACATGACTGGTGATGGAAGTAAAGTTTGATGCTGTAAAGAGCAATATTGTATAGGAACCTGGGTAGGTCCATGAATCAAGGTAAATTGAAAGTGGTCAAACAGGAGATATTAAGAGTGAACATTGACGTTTTAGCCATCAGTGAACTAAAATGGACTGGAATGAGTGAATTTAACTCAGATGACTATTACATCTACTACTATGGTCAGGAATCCCTTAGAAGAAATGGAGTAGCCACATAGTCAATGAAAGAGACTGAAATGCAGTTCTTGGATGCACTCTCAAAAATGACAGAATGATCTCTGTTCATTTCCAAGGCAAACCATTCTATATCACAGTAATCCAAATCTATGTCCCAACCAGTAATGCTGAAGAAGCTGAGGTTGAACAGTTCTGTGAAGACCTACAAGACCTTCTAGAACTAACACCCAAAAAATATGTCCTTTTCATCATAGGGGACTGGAATGCAAAAGTAGGAAGTCAAGAGATACCTGGAGTAACAGGCAAATTTGGCCTTGGAGTACAAAACAAAGCAGGTTAAAGGCTAACAGAGTTTTGCCAAGAGAATGCACTGGTCATAGCAAACACCCTCTTCCAAAAACACAAGAGAAGACTCTACACATGGACATCACCCAGATGGTCAATACGAAAATCAGACTGATTATATTCTTTGCAGCCAAAGATGGAGAAGCTCTATATAGTCATCAAAAATAACCAGGAGCTGACTGTGGCTCAGATCATGAACTTTTTATTGCCAAATTCAGACAGAAATTGAAGAAAGTAGGGAAAACCACTAGACCAATCAGATATGACCTAAGTCAAATCCTTTACAATTATACAGTGGAAGTAACAAATAGATCCAAGGGATTAGATCTGATAGACAGAGTGCCTGAAAACTATGTACAGAGGTCATCATGTACAGGTGGCAGTGATCAAGACCATTCCAAAGGGAAAAAAATGCAAAAAGGCAAAATGGTTGTCTGAAGAGGACTTACAAACAGCTGAGAAGAGATGTTAAAGGCAAAGGAGAAAATGAGAGATATATTCATCTGAATGCAGAGTTCCAAAGAATATTAAGGAGGTATAAGAAAGTGTTCCTCACTCACAATGCAAAGAAATACAGGAAAACAATAGAACTGGAAAGACTGGAGGTCTCTGTAAGAAAGTTAGAGATACCAAGGGAACATTTCATGCAAAGATGGGCACAATAAAGGAAAACATAGTATGGACCTACAGAAGCAGAAGATATTAAAAAGATAGGGCAAAAATACACAGGAGAACTATACATAAAAGATCTTTATGACCCAAATAACCACGATGGTGTGATCATTCACCTAGAGCCAGACATCCTGGAGTGTGAAGTCAAGTGGGCCTTAGGAACCATGACTATGAACAAAGCTAGTGGAGGTGATGGAATTCAGTTGAGCTATTTCAAATCCTAAAAGATGATGCTGTGAAAGTGCTGCACTCAATATGCCAGCAAATTTGGAAAACTCAGCAGTGGCCACAGGACTGAAAAATGTCAGTTTTCATTCCAATCCCAAAGAAAGGCAATGCCAAAGAATGCTCAAACTACTGCACAATTGCACTCATCTCACACACCACCAAAGTAATGCTCATAATTCTCCAAGCCAGGCTTCAACATTTCATGAACTGTGAACTTCCAAATGTTCAAGCTGGTTTTAGAAAAGGCAGAGGAACCAGAGATCAAATTGCCAAAATCTGATGGATCATCAAAAAACTGAGACTTCCAGAAAGACATCTACTTCTGCTTTATAGACTATGCCAAAGCCTTTGACTGTGTGGATCACAATAAACTGTGGAAAATTCTTCAAGAGATGGGAATACCAGACCACCTTACTTGCTTCCTAAGAAATCTGTATGCAGGTCAGGAAGCAATAGTTAGAAGTGGACGTGGAACAACAGACTGGTTCCAAATCGGGAAAGGAATACATCAAGGCTCTATATTGTCACCCTGCTTATTTAACTTACATGCAGTGTACATCATACAAAATGCCAGACTGGGAGAGGCACAAGCTATAATCAAGACTGCCAGGAGAAATATCAATAAACTCAGACACGAAGATGACACTGTCCTTATGGTAGAAAGTGAAGAACTAAAGAGCCATTTGATGAAAGTGAAAGAGGAGAGTGGAAAAAGCTGGCTTAAATCTCAACATTCAGAAAACCAAGATCATGGCATCTGGTCCCATCACTTCTTGGCAAATAGGTGGAAAAATAATGGAAACAATGACAGACTTTATTTTTTGGGGCTCCAAAATCACTGCAGATGGAGACTGCAGCCATGAAATTAAAAGGCACTTGCTCCTTGGAAGGAAAGCTATGACCAATCTAGACAACACATTAAAAAGCAGAGACTACTTTGCCAACAAAGGTTCATC
Source organism: Odocoileus virginianus (assembly GCF_023699985.2). Lineage (NCBI taxonomy): Eukaryota > Metazoa > Chordata > Mammalia > Artiodactyla > Cervidae > Odocoileus > Odocoileus virginianus. The sequence goes on from NC_069676.1 coordinate 94,680,686, forward strand.
TAGTCAAAGCTCTCATGTATGGATGTGAGAGTTGGACTATAAGGATAGTTGAGCACTGAAGAATTGATGCTTTTGAACTGCGGTGTTGTAGAAGACTCTTGAGAGTCTGTTGGACTGCAAAGAGATCAAACCAGTCAAACCTAAAGGAAATCAGTTCTGAATATTCATTGGAAGGACTGATGGTGAATTTGAAGCTCCATTACTTTGACCACCTGATACAAAGTACTGACTCATTGGAAAAGACCCTGATGCTGGAAAAGATTGAGGGCAAGAGGAGAAAGGGGCAACAGAAGTTGAGATGGTTGGATGGCATCACCGACTCTATGGACATGAGTTTGAACAAGTTTCAGGATTGGTGATGGACAGGGAGGCCTGGCATGCTGCAGTCCATGGGGTTGCAAAGAGTCAGACACAACTGAGCAACTGAACTGAGCTGATCTGGATACTATACAAATTTCTCATTTATGAAAATTTCAATGCAGGTGGAAAAAGATATTCCTTCATTTTCTGATGCCTGCCTTCTATGATTTCTGGGATAGTCAAGACAGGGCCTTAGCAGGATGCAGCTGAGAAAGAAACACACTAACTCATAACTGCTGCATTTGGAGGTACAGAGTTCCTTCTGCAGTCCCATGGTCCCCCATGGACTCTGAATTTCAATGTGAGTATGGTCATTCTGTCTGCCCAGAAAGTGAAAATGGTTAGCTGACCTATTAGAACTCTGTTCACTACGTGAGTAAACCATGATATCCACTTAAATATGTTCACAGACCCTTGAACCTATTCTCATGACTACTAATTGCAAGCAACATAGACTTTTATTCTAAAATCAGGACTGCTTTTTCCACCTGTCACCAGCTGAACATCATGGCATTATTGGCTAAGTTTCAAAGCTTAACATGTTCTCAGAAACAGATTGACTAACTGGCCATCATTATGTGATCCAAGGACATTTAACCCCATTCCAGTACTGACAGTCAGACAAGGACTTCAGGAAACCCTTTTTCTTAGTGGAGGGAGGCCACACCCAGAATTAGAAGTTTGGTGTTCACAAGTTCATCAGCCCTAACCACACCAATGGAAATTGGAATGAAAGAAAGGTTTTAGCAGTCAGTATTACAATAATAATTTTAAACTGTAACATGAGGGCTTTGAAAAGATGAAAATTTGGAAAGGGAAATGAGAACAGGAAAAAACAAAGAGACAAGAATGAACAGCAATAGCAAAAAAGTAGAAGAATAAGAAAAAGTTAAGAGATTCACTGAGTTAAAAAAGAGCAGAACATCTCACCATCTCTAAAAATACAAAAGTTTAAAGAAAACTTTCACTCTCATTTTTCTTTCTTTCTTCCTTTATTTTATCTTGTTTTTTTCCTCCTCTTCTCTGGCATTGATCTTATTCACAATTATATGGAAGCATCATTGAAAAACTATTTTGCTTTTAAAAAGCTTAAAAGGATGAATTCATCCACCCAATTTAGGGAACTTGCCAGATTAATCGTTAACCTGGCAAGGGTAAAAATAATGGTATATAAAATGGGTAAAAGGATTAAAAGTAACGGTAAATAAAATAAATTCAGGTTAAAAAACAACTCTCTCCCTAATTCTTGCTTCCTCCCTCATTCTTCCACCTGGACCTCCTTTCTTTGAGACATTCTCCTTTTGTCACTTCCATAAAAGGAACTGAAGGAATATCAGTCAATGACCTTCCCTTGGTGTGAGGGACAAGACTACAAAATCAGACCTTTAATCTGAACTTCAGAAGAATGCCAGGTTTAGGCAGGCATGTGCCAAGCTACTGCACCCTGAGTCTACCTACCTATCCCACTGTTTTTAGTAACAACATGCAAAGTAATTTCAGCAGTTGATAAAAACCAAATGACTTCTTACAGCATTACCATGAGAACATTTTATGCTACCATAAAAGAGGCACTAATTACCAGAGGAAGTCAGGACAGCTTTATGCTTTTCTCTCTAAATGACACAAACATTGTAAGCCCTATAGTTAGTATCATTCCGTCATGGGCTCTTTTTAGATTTAAATATAGACCATTTCCAAGCTCATTTTTGAAGAACCATGAATGACATATTTACACTATAAGCATTTCTTAAAATAGACACAGCGAGTCTATTTCAGACCCAAAACAAAAATGTTCACTTATGCTAAACAATCACCAGAGAGTTTCACATCCAAGTCTCCAATTTTCTTCTTGATTCCTTCTCAGCAGCAATGAAGTTTTCCAGCAAATGGGAAAGGATTTAAATGGCAAATGACAACTTCCAATGGTAAGCCTACAAAAGTTGTCTTACTAATTCAGGAGCTAAAGCTGCCTAGAAGGTTTACTGCGCTTAGTCGCTCAGCCATGTCTAACTCTTTGTGACCCCATGGACTGCAGCCCACCAGGCTCCTCTGTCCATGGGGATTCTCCAGGCAAGAATACTGGAGTGGGTTGCCATGCCCTCCTCCAGAGGATCTTCCTGACCCAGGGAATCCAACCCAGGTCTCCTGCATTGCAGGTGGATTCTTTACCAACTAAAATTTAAATGTTCTCAAGAGCCCTTTTCTATACCATGGTTTACAAATTCTATAATGTCCTTCACACAAGAACACTTTTAATGAGAGATCAGAAAGTAAACAGCGCCACAGGCATTGCATAAACATTAACTACAACACTGGCTGCGAGGTATGTTAAATCATGGGCTGAATACAATTGTACTTTGAATACAGTCTGCTGTTTTTTCCAGTTTAATCCTATTCTGGGCAATTTCAAGCCCATTTTTCTATTTCAAAGCCAAACTACCATTTGCCAGGTTAGATATTTTTACTACACAGCTATGTTACCAGTGGGTATTCAAAGTACATTGCATTTGTATAGAAGATGAACAAATATAACAATTGTAAGTGAAAATATATTCTCATATATTTCTAACATAATGAAATATAACTCTGAGCTTAGAGTCTTTATGTAGCCACTCAATATCATATAATTAGTAATGACTGACACAAGTTTCTTATTCAAAGTCCAGGAATAAGAGAAAAAATGTATAAAGTAAGAAAGCCTTGGTATTAAGATGGTAATGACTAGTTATTATAGTAATGCAAGGTATATATAGTCTTCATAAAAATTAAAGTAGGCTATACAACAATAGTAGTCTTGAATAGAAATGGAGTCCAGAAAACACTTCCATGTTTGTCTCATTAGAAAGAATCTACATGTTGTGACTGCACAATTTATATCTCAGATCCTTTCCTTTAGTATTTATCAGGGAATTAAAATAGAGAGAAATTAGGAATATCATGCATTCATTCAGTGCCAACTATATGCCAGGCACTGTGCTTTTTGATTGGAACTCAAATATGAAATGCATTCTCCTTACCTTTAAGGAGAGGGTTTTGGGAGTAAGCATAAAAAATATACAGACAATTCCAAGTGAACATAATAATTATTATGTATTTGTACATAAGAAATGTACAAGAGCCTAAATACTTCTATCATAAAGCTTTTGCTTGTCCAATCCCATAACAGCATATTTATATTGCTTTTAAAGATGTGATGATTGAAACAAAGGATGTCACTTTCCTATTAATTATTTGCCTTTTTGCAAACCAGGCATGCATTATAAACTAAGGGGGAAAGCCAAAATGAGAGTGTCTGCATTCTATTCTGTGAAATTATATTGCCAGTCTCTTCTATTTGGCCTGGAATTAAATAAAAATAGAAATAAATGAAGTTTTGTTGGTTGTACACTCTATACAACTGCCTGGAAAAACAGATAAGCTTACATTCCACATGTGGAACCAGACACTTTGGCATTGGGCCTTGTCTGTAGGTTTTCTCAAATTCGGGTAGAGGTTACTTATGGACTGATGACAGCCCTGAATTAATTGTAGGGCTTCTGTTGCTGGGCATGCCCTGTTAAAGAGCCCCAAGCTCACTTCAGCAACAATTACACTAAAATTGGAACAATACACAGAGAACAACATGACCCCTGTGCACAAGTGACGTGTACATTTGTGGGGTATTGCATTTTTTTCTATCTCACGTCCATGGATTGGAAGAATTAATATTTTTTAAATGGCCATTATACCCAAAGCTACCTACACAATGCCCATCAAACAAAGGCATTTTTCACAAATTTTTTCCTCAAATTTTTGTGGAACTACAGAAGACTCTGAATAGCCAAAGCAATACTGAGAAAGAATAACAAAAGCAGATTCATGACACTTCTGACTTCAAAATATACTATAAAGATGTAACATCATAAAACAGTATAGCACTGGCACACAAATAGACACACAGACCAAAATGGAACAGATAGAAAACCCAGAATAAAATAAGGCATACATGGTCAACTAATACTTAACAAGGGTGCCAAGAGAACACCCAGTGGGAAATGAGAGTCTTTTTAACAAACGGTGGTGGAAAACTGGAAAAACACCTGCAGAACAATGAAGTCCGACCCCTATTTCACACGAATCACAAAAATCTACTCAAAATTGATCAAAGACCTTAACAAAAGAACTGATACCATAAAAGAAAATATAGGAAAGAAGCTTGTTGATATTGGTCTTGGGAGTGATATTTTTGGACCTGATGCCAAAGCACAAAAAGTAAAAGCAAAAATCAGCAAATGGGACTGTCTCAAGTCAAACGCTTCTGCACAGCAAGAAAAAACTAATAAAATGAAAAGACAGACTAGAGAACAGGGGGGAAATTTGCAGAACATATACTGGATAAGTGGTTAATCTCCAAAATCTATAAATAACTCATACAACTTAATAACAAACAATCTAATAAAAAATGAGCAGAACTAAATAGACATTTTTGTAAAGAGAATGTCAAAATGGCCAACTAAATAGACATTTTTGTAAAGAGAATGTCAAAATGGCCAAGGGGTACATGAAAAGACAGTAAGCATCACTAATCAGAGAAGTTCAAATCAAAAACGACAATAAGATACTGCCTTATACCTGTCAAATGGCTATCATCAAAAAACAAGAGATAACAGATGCTGGCAAGGATATGGTGAAAAAGATATCTGTTGTGCACTGTTAGTAGGAATATAAATTGGTCCAACTACTATAAACAATCTGAAGGTTCTCCAAAAAATTTAAATTGATCTACCATATGATCCGGCAATTTTGGATATATACAGAAAGGAAATAAAAACATTATTTTGGCAAGATATTTTATGCACTCCCATGTTTACTGAAGCATTATTCACTATATGAAGGCAAAAAAATGGAAGCAACCCAAATGTCTATTGACAGATGAATGAATAAAAAGATGTGGTACATATACACAATGAAATATTATTCAGCCATGAGAAAGGATATGTTGCCATTTGAGACAACATGAGTGGACCTTGAACACAGTATATTAAGCAAGTTAGATCAGAGAATGACAAGTACTGTATGATGTCACTTATATATAGAATCTAAAAAGCAAAAATAAACATTTAAAAAACAGTAAAATGGTAGCTACCAGGGTAAAGAGCAGAAACTTGTAACTGGGAGTAAATAACCCACAGAAATCCAATGTCTAGTAATGTACAATATATGGACAATAATATTGTACTATAATTACATAATTTGATGGATGGTGCTACAGTGGCAATCACATTGCAATCTATAAATGTATAAAAGTATCAAAATAACATGCTGTGCACCTTAAATTTATACAAGTCAAATTTGTTCAACTTAAAAAAAAAGTCACATAGAACAACAGAACAGAATAGACAGCCCTGAAATAAAAGCACACATATATGGGCAATTAACTTATGTCAAAAGAGCCAAGAATATACAATGGAGAAAGGATGGTCTCTTCTATATATGGTACTGAGGGAAATGGCCTTTAATCTTACACCATACAGAAAAACCATCTCAAAACATATTCAAGATTTTACATATGAATGTCTTCTTTGACAGTATTCTACCACTTCATGTAAACTGTAAGAATCTTGAACAATATAATTCTATTTATACCCCCAGCCTTTATACTATTGTTGTAATACAGTTTATATATAAATATATCACAAACCCCAAAATATAATGTTCTGATGTTTATTTGATTTTTTTTAATAAAAAAATCCTCCCAATTAGGCCAAGCATTGTGAAGAATTAATACACATCCAGTTCATGAGCGTCACAACCCCAGTAATTGAGTTCAAGATCCCCTTGGAGGTTGCATCATTCCATTTCACACTTCCCTCTCTGAGATGATGGAAAAGGCCCAGATCCTGTAGGTCGGTGAGGGAAGTCATCATAATAAATGTGAAAGTGAGAGTCTCTCAGTCCTATTCAACTCTTTGCGACGCCATGGACTGAATCAGCCTAATACTGGAGTGGGTAACCTTTCCCTTCTCCAGGGGATCTTCCCAACCCAGGGATTGAACCCAGGTCTCCCGCATTGCGGGTGGATTCTTTACCAGCTGAGCCACAGGGAAGCCCAAGAATACTGGAGTGGGTAGCCTATCCCTTCTCCAGCAGATCTTTCTGACCCAGGAATCAAACTGGGGTCTCCTGCATTGCAGGTGGATTCTTTACCAACTGAGCTATATATTACACAGGATATTTAAATGTTAATTACTAAAAACAAAACAAACAAAATATTCCCTTATGCCAAAGTAATCCCAGTTGTTTCCCCTTGAGTCTTAGTTTAACCTTGGGGAATTTCATACATTGTTAAATATTATTTCACAAACACTGAATCATAGAATCCCCTTCCCCATACTTTCATATTTTAACCCAACATTTTCCCTAGATACCTTCTCCTGGTTCCCTTGGTAATGATTAGACATACTGGGAGGCTTTAAAAATTAAGTGCAGATAATAAAATCATTAAATAAGCAATCAGTTCAGTCTCTCAGTCGTGTCCTACTCTTTGTGACCCCATGAATCGCAGCACGCCAGGCCTCCCTGTGCTGATCCAACTCCCGGAGTTTACCCAAACACATGCCCATTGAGTTGGTGATGCCATCCAGCCATCTCATCCTCTGTCGTCCCCTTCTCCTCCCGCCCCCAATCCCTCCCAGCATCAGGGTCTTTTCCAATGAGTCAGCTCTTCGCATCAGTTGTCCAAAGTATTGGAGTTTCAGTTTCAGCTTCAGCATCAGTTCTTCCAATGAACACCCAGGACTGATCTCCTTTAGTCTGGACTGGTTGGATCTCCTTGCAGTAGCTTGCTTTAAAACTGTCCTTCTGCCCAGAGCATAAAGGCCCTGTTCTATCTGGGCAGCCATGAGAACATCAAATCCTGGACTCAACAACTGGCAGGAACAGTATCTTTTTTGATGTGTCTCCTAGAGTAATGAAAATCAATACAAAAATAAACGAATGGGACTTAATTAAACTTCAAAGCTTCTGCACAACAAAGGAAACAGTAAACAAAAAGACAACCCACAGAATGGGAAAAAATATTTGCAATGTTGTAAACAAGAAAGGATTAACCTCCAAAATCTGCATGTAGCTCATGCGGCTCGGTATCAAAAAACCAATCCAATTAAAAAATGCATGAAAGAACTGAATACACATTTTTTCCTCATTTTTTTCCCCCAATACACACATTGGCCACACACAGATGGCAATAGACACATGGAAAGATGCTCAATATCACTAATCATCAGAGAAACGCAAGTCAAATTTACAATGAGATATCACCTCTCACACCAATCAGAATGGCCAGCATCCAAAAGTCTACAAACAATAAATTCTGGAGAGGGTGTGGAGAAAAGGGAGCCATCCTACATTGTTGGAGGGAATGTAACTTGTTGCAGCCACTATGTAGAACAGTATGAAAGTTCCTTAAGAAATTAAAAATAGAGCTACCACATGATCCAGTAATCCCACTCCTGGGCAGATATCTGGAGAAAACCACGGTCTGAAAGGATCCACGCACCCCAGTGTTCATTGCAGCACTATTTACAATAGTCAGGACATGGAAGCAACCTAAATGTCCATCGACAGATGAATGGATAAAGAAGATGTGGTACAATTTAATATTATCCAGCCATTAAAAAGAATAAATAATGCCATTTGCAGCAACATGGACGGACCTAGAGATTATCATACTAAAGAAAGAAAGTCAGAGAAAGACAAGTACGTGATATCGCTTATATACAGAACCTAGATAAAGTGATACAAAAGAACTTATTTACAAAGCAGAAACAGACTCATAGGCTTAGAAAACAAACATGATTACCAAAGAGGAAATGCATGGGAGAGGGGTAAACTGGGAGTTTGGGATTGACACATACGTACTAGTATATTAAAACAGATAACCAACAAGGACCTACCGTATAGCAAAAGGAACTTTGTCAATATTCCGTAATAACCTAAATGGGAAAAGAATTTGAAGCAGGATGTATAAATGTATATGTATAACTCAGTCACTGTGCTGTACATCTGAAATGAACACAACATTATAAATACAGCCCAATATAAAATTAAAAACTTTTAAAGATTTATGTAACAGAAATATATTATTTAAATAAAAAAGACTGGACGGCCTTCAGAAGCTACTTGTCTGGATTTCTCATTTTCCTTGCTCTTCCCAGGGATTACTATTCCTATTCCACTATCAAGGGGTCCTCCCTGTGAGTATTAAAAATCAAAACACTCTGAATCATTTGCACTCAAGAAGACCAAGAGGTACCATTCTATACCCCACCTAGGCTTTCACTGAGCTCTGCTTTCTAGTGGGAGAAATGTTACCAATTCCCCCACCTGCTCCTTGAGGTAAGAGTTGAGTGATGGATCTTCTTAGCCTTCCAAAGGGACACGCACCACAGGAGCCTGACCTTCCCAGTGCCGTGGGGATTGCTTTCATCTCTATCCAAGGGATATCAAGGGAAAGCGTGAAACATACGGTTTTTCTTAAGAGTCTAACTCTGAAAAGAGCTAATTAGAGAAGCCCTAACCTGTCCAATGATCAAAAAGGAAGACAATACTCTAAGAAACTTTCTCAGCAATAGCTAGGAAACATCTTTGGAACAGTCTCAGCTCCCACTGTTACTGGCCACTCTCCAAGCTCCAGTTCAGAAGTGTTTGCTAATCCTCCCTAGCCCCTTCCTTGGGACATAGTTTGAAGTCTCTGATTTCATGCCTCCCAGAGAAGCTAATCTGTTTACTCAGTGATCTTTCCAGAATTCTAATCTCTGCTGAGAAGACTATATTTCTCACCTGTTTTTTTTTTTGTTGTTGTTGTTGTTGTTAATTTGGTTGCGTTTTTTTTTTTCTTTTTGGACAATATCATCAGCTTGACCAAAACCATTTCCATAATGGAAAAGAGGAAATCTGAAGTCATTATAGTGCAATAAACACATCTCTGAAAATGCTAAAGGAATTTCATATTCCTAAAAAAAAAACCAAAAGTCTAACAACCATTTGTGCCTCATTCCTTTTGGAAGGACTGGCCTAGCATAAACAAATAATAGCAGAAAGTGAAAAATCCATAAGAGATGAAAAGGGCTATCTCACTGGGTATTGAAATGAGAAATCCATTACATCTAGCTGAAAGCATCAGGTGAAGCTTTCTGAGAGGGTTAACATTTCATCTGGACACTGAAGGACAGAAATTGTTTAGCTAGGCAATAGAAAAGGAAAACATATTACCCATGAAAGTGAAAGTCGCTTAGTCCTGTCCGACTCTTTGTGACCCCATGAACTACACAGTCCATTGAATACTCTAGGCTAGAATTCTGGAGTGGGTAGCCTTTTCCTTCTCCAGGGCATCTTCACAGCCCAGGGATCAAACCCAGATCTCCCGCATTGCAGGTGGGTTCTTTACCAGCTGAGCCTCAAGCCCTCAGTTAATATGAAAAATTAAGATAAGAGTCAGTAATAAAAAGGCCTCAGAGTACAACTAATCAGTTTCCCAATGCCCAGTTTTCCAGGCTAGCAGAACAAGTGCAAGCTGAAATGTTCCAATCCACAAACAGAAGAGCACACCAAAAATGTTGTTTAATTCAAGGGTGATAAGACTATGGTCATGGCAACTGATCCAGTGACATGAAAGGACACAAAGCAAGATGAGACGTTTTGATATTCATCTCACAATGAAAAAAAAAAAAAGATGATGTTTCAAATACCAGTAAAAGACTGACCAAAAGGGTGGTATACACAATAGCCAATGAATCAAGGAGTTGGAAATCTGGGTTGTATCTGTATTGAAACAATAGTGATCACTTATTATCCTTCTAGTTAGATTTATCTACACACCACATTCAAATGTAAATTGCAATTTTCTCACCACAAGAAAATAAGGGTACTTACTTTTACAAGATGTAGGTAATAAAATAATGGGTTTGCAAGAGTTTCCCAAGAACAGTACAAAGAAATTACATATAAACTTATATTTTCAGCTTTAATAATATTGTTCTGATTAACATATCACTTAGGTTTTAGCATTTTTCCAAGAAATGGGTGAAAGTTTACCAAGAACTTTTGTTGAATACGTTCTACTACATTTTAAAAATATGCTATGCTTTTTCCAAACTAAATAGATTTGATGCAGCACTCCTAAGACTTCTAACTAGATTACCATTAACAACTGCAGTGATTTGTCTCTGACACTGTTCCTTAGTAGAGGGAGATTTCTGCTAAAGAAATCATAAACCACTAACCTATAGTAATTATAGCAACCTCTTAGAGACATAAGAAAAAAATTCCTTATATTTAATTTGATTTAAACATTCTCATCTACTTTACTAATACCAGATTTAAAACAAAAACATTTCACGGATGTGTGATGCCTTAAATTAAATGGAATGATTTTCAGTTCTCGTATTGAGGGAGAAGGGACCCCGTTTTATTGGAGAGAGGGACAGTGGGGTGGCAGCAGCAAGGATGGCTGTCAGTGAGAGAGGAGAGAAGGAAGGAGGAAAGCGGAGGCTCTAGGACACAGGAGAAGCGCATGGCAACCCACTCCAGGATTCTTGCCCGGAGAATTCCATGGACAGAGGAGCCTGGTGGGCTACAGTCCTTGGGGCTGTAGAATTGGACACAACTGAATGACTAACACACACAAAAGGATAATGACAGTTTTCTCAGCTTAGGAATAAAAACACCTAGGTATCTCTCTTCTTTTCTGTCCTTGAAGTCCTCTCACCAAAGCAACCGTATTTATGTTTAATATCCAAAGTGTTATCACCTCGTTTCTTCAAACTAATCTCACTGCTAAGATTATGTAATTATTGTATAATAACATAGCCCTAATTCCATTGGCTTAATCCACTGTTAAAAGCATTTTAAATATGATACTTTACCTTCCATTAAATCACAGATTTTTTCAGATGTTCTTAGTGGCTTGCTTTGGTTGGTTTTCTTGTAAATGTTGATATTTTACCCTAAAAGGTCATATTAATTTTACTTTACTGCAAACCTATAATAGATTATGTCTAAAACCTATAATCTCATCTTTGTTCCCATTAAACCAGATTAAAAATAAAGTAAATTAAAACCTGTATTACATTGGTATTGTTAATGTACTGTATTCACATCTCTGGTCAGTGCTCCTGATCATTAGGCCTGTATGGTAATAATTATTGCATATTACAGCAGAAATAAATGTGTTTCTTGGTGTTTGCTTGGGGAGCTATAAATAGATATTCCTAAAAGTGTAATTAGTTTTAGAGGCAGTCAGAGGCTGACTCAGAGCCTATATTTTGCTAGGAGATAAATGTTTAATAAAATGCACCTTTGTCTACAATGTTAACTTCTGTTTAGGAGATCTATACAACCAGTAAACATATACTGACCTAGTGCTGTTTCCCTCAGTAAAAGTATCTAATAAATTGTGATTATTCCTTATGCTGTATTCCCTATTATATAAATGATAACTTGTATATGCCATCACTGATAAAAGGAAACAAACTTCTATTATTAATGTAAAAATTATCTTCATTAAAAATTTTAGATTTGTGTTTATCAAGAGAAATACATACATACAGCTTATGAAAATAAAATCTTGCCCACTAATGATATATTTGACAGTATTTTCATATGAATGTTTTCTTATGAGTAGCCCAATAAGTAAGAACATTCTAGTCCTGTCATCTTAAATAAGTAGTCACAGAAAAAGGAAAAAAATTAAATGACTGCCCTTTGATTGTGCTATGCTCTAAAAGAGACCATGAAATAAAATGAAATTTTAGAACTAGTCTTTATAAAATACATTTTTAACAGAAATATATGTATTCATATGAGCCTAAAATCATGTCTGTCATGTAGTAGGTACTTAATAATTTTGAATAAACAAAATTTTAATATGTTAGTGACTGTTGGGGTCTTAAAACTAGACAGTTCATTTGTTTTTGTTCTCAGCAGATTCTACTTTTGCATTTAACCAAGAGCAATAATTTATTTTATACTATTTAAAAATATTAGCAAACTCTTTATAGAAACAAAGAAAATAGTAGCTCTAGGCTAGGATTAACTTGCTTGAATGGGAAAAGAGCTTCACATATTTTTGACAACAAAAATGCATCAATAAATTGAAAAAATTATATTAAGAGAGGGCATGCTAGTAGGTGAAGGCAGGAGGAATGTGATTATCCAGAGAAATGAAAACCTTGGCATTCAGAAGTAAAGTTATGATTGGGGATGGAGGGTAGAAAGCAATCAATTTGTTGCTTTGGCGCTTTCATCCACTAAAAGCTCAGAAATCCAAGAATGATTTAGACTTCAGAGTTTAAACTTTGCTTTTATTCAACAGGCAAGTATTGAGGTAGCATGAAAGTAGAGAGCATAGTACATGTGGGATGGTTTGGAGTCCAGGTTGGAGGTTATAGCTATAGCACAGTGTTCAGGAATTTCTCTTTGAAGGAGACGTTCGAGTAAAGACCTGAAGGCAGAGATGTTTGCTGGTGTCAGCAAGTAGTCTAATGATCATGAAATATTAACCTATTACAGGCATGCCTCAGAGATATCATAGGTTCAGTTCCAGACCACCACAATAAAGAGAATATCACAATTAAGTGACTCACACTAATATTTCGGCTTCCTGGTGCATATAAAAGTTGCATTTATACCATTGTGTATTAAATATGCAACAGCATTGTGTCTTTTAAAAAGTACATACCTTAATAAAAATACTTAATCGCTAAAAATGTTACCCATCATTTGAGTCTTCAGTAGGTTGTCGTTTTTGCTAGCGGAAGTCTTTTGGCCGTGATATTGATGGCTGTCGACTGATCAGGGTGGTGGTTACTGAAGGTTGGGTGCCTGTGGCAGTGTCTTGAAGTAAGACCACATTGAAGTTTGCCACATTGATTGACTCTGTTTCATAGACAGTTTCTCTGTAGTATGCAATGCTTTTGATATCACTTTACCCACAGCAGAACTTCTTTCATAATTAGAGTCAATTCCCTCAAACCCTGCCACTGCTTTATCACTTTAGTTTTATGTAATATACTAGAGCCATTTGTCACTCCAACAACCTTCTCATCAGTTTCAACAGGAATAGATTCTCTCTCAGGAAAACACTTTCTTTGCTCATCAATAAGAAGCAATTCCTCACCTGAGTTTCATCATGTGATTTCAGTGATTCATCCAATTCTAATTCCAGTTTCCTTGATGTTTCTACCATGTCTTCAGTTGCTTCTTCCACTGAAGTCTTGAACCCCCTCAAGTTATCCATGAGAGTTAAAATTAACTTCTTCCAAACCACTGTTAATGCTAATATTGACCTCATGAATCATGAACATTCCTAATAGCATCTAGAATGGTGAATCATTTCCAGAAGGTTTTCAGTTGACTTTTCCAAGATTCACTAACAGAATCACTATGGCAGCTATAGTCCTACAAAATCTATTTCTTAAATCACAAGACTTGAAAGTTGAAATTACTCCTTGATTCATAGGCTACAGAATGGATGATGTATTAGCATGAAGACATTAATCTCATTTTATATGTCCATCAGAGCTCTTGGGCAACCAGATGCCAATGATCAGTAATTTTTTATTTTTTTCCCCCAAGGAGTAGGTCTCAACAGTGGGCTTAAAATATTCAGTAAACTATTTTGTAAATAGATACAACAAACAGGTTTTGTTGTTTCATTTATAGAGCACAGGCAGAATAAATTAACATAATTTTTAAGAGCCTTGGGATTTTTAGGATGGTCAGTGGGCACTGTCTCCAATTTTAAGTCATCAGCTACATCAGCTCCTGACAAGAGTCAGCCTGTCCTTTGAACCCTGAAGGCCAGGAACTAACTTCTCCTGTCTAGCTGTGAAAATCCTTGATGTCATCTTCTTCCATTATAAGACTGTTTGGTCTATGTTGAAAACCTGCTGAACCCACCTTCATTAATGATCACACTTAGACCTGGATAACTTGCTAAGCTTCTACATCAGCGCTTGCTGCTTCATCTTGCACTTTGATGTTCTGTAGATAGCTTCTTTCCTTAAACGTCATGAACCAACCTCTGCTAGCTTCAAATTTCTTCTGAGCTTCCTAGCCTCTCTCAACCTGTGCAAAATTGAAGAGAATTTGGACCTTGCTTGGGACTAGGCTTTGGCTTAAAGAAATGTTTGGCTGTTTTGATTTTCTAAGGCTGTTTCCCTTATCATGCTCATGTCTACTGGATCAGCACATTAATTTTACTAAAGAACTTTTTCCTTGTATTCACAACTAGTCTGACTGTTTGGCACAATACCTGGCTTTCATTCTATTTCAGTTTTTGGCACAGCTTCCTCACTAAGCTTAATCATTTATAGATTTGATTTAAAGTGAGACACACAACTCTTATTTTTCACTTAAACATCAGAGGAAATTGCAGGATAACAAACGGGACTAATTTCAACACTGTTGTGTTTTAAGCACTAGGGCAGCCTGAGGAGAGGGAGAGAGATGGGGGAAGCTGGCTGGTGAAGCATACAGAACACACACATACATTTGTCAGTGAAGTTCACTGTCTTGTAAAGGCGCATGCCATGGTGCCTCAAAATAATTGCAATATAACAGATGCTCAGCATCACTGATTATTAGAGAAATGCAAATCAGAACTACAGTGAGGCATCACCTCATACCAGTAGTGACATAGATGGACCTAGGCTTGCCAAAGCTACTGAAGTAAGTCAGAGAAACACAAATATCATACAGTATCACTTGAAATCTTAAATAATAAAAAAATGCACAAATGAACCTATTTACAAAATAGAAATTGTGTCATAGGATGTAGAAGATAAACTTGTGGTAACCAAGAGGGAAAGGTGGGGGTGGATAAAGAGGGAGATGGGGATTGACATGTCCATACTACTAAACATAAAATAGATAAGGACCTACTGTATAGTATGGGGACTCCACAAAATACTCTGTAAGGGCCTATGTGGGGAAAGAATCTGAAAAGAATGGCAATATGGATGAGTTACAAGCTGGAGTCAAGATTCCCGGGAGAAATAACAACCTCAGACATGAGGATGATACCACTTTAATGCCAGAAATTGAAGAGGCATTGAAGAGCCTCTTGATGAAGGTGAAAGTAGACAATTAAAAAGCTGGTTTAAAACTCAATATTGGGAAAAAAAAAAAAAAAACCACCTAAGATTATGGCATCTGTGCCCCTCACTTCATGGCAAATAGAAGGGGAAAGGGTGGAAGCAGTGACAGATTTCCTCTTCTTGAGGTCTAAAATCACAGCAGATGGTGACTGCAGCCATGAGTTTAGAAGATGACTGCTTCTTGGCAGAAGAGCTATGACAAACCTAGACAGTGTATTAAAAAGCAAAGACATAACTTTGCTGACAAAGATCTGTATAGTCAATGCTATGGTTCTTCCAGCAGTCATCTATGGATATGCGAGTTGGACAATAAAGAAAGCTGAGCACTGAAGAATTGATGCTTTTGAACTGTGGTGTTGGAGAAGACTCTTGGATCCCTTGGACTGAAAGGAGACCAAACCAGTCAAGTCTAAAGGAAATCAACCCTGAATATACACTGGAAGGACTGATACTGAAGCTGAAGCTCCCGTAATTTGGCCACCTGATGTGAAGAACTGACTCATTGGAAAAGACCCTGATGCTAGGAAAGATTGAAGACAGGAGAGAGAAGGGGACAACAGAGGATGAGATGGTTGGATGGCATCACTGATTCAATGGACATGAACTTGAGCAAACTCCAGGGGATGGTGAGGGACAGGGAAGCCTGTTATGCTACAGTCCATGGGCTTGCAAAGAGTTGGACACGACTTGGTGACTGAACAACAACAAAGTATATGTATAACCGATTCACTTTGTGTACATCTGAAACTAACACAGCACTGTAAATCAGCTACATTCCAATAAACATTAATTTAAAAATAATTTTAAAAAAGCATTATTCACAGACCACCATGATATAATAACAATGAAAAAACTTGAAATATTGAGAAAATTACCAAACAGTGACATGGAGACAGGAAATGAACAAATGCTATTGGAAAAATGGTACTAATAGACTGGCTTGACGATTGTGACCACAAACCTTTAATTTGTAAAAAATGCAGTAACTACAATCTACAATAAAGGGAAACACAGTAACCCACAGTAACAGTATTAAATTACTTTCACCATCATCAGCAAAAGAGTATAAATGATCAAATATTGCCATATTCATAACTTCTATGCTTTCTGAGAAGTAAAGAATTGAAAAGGGAAGGAAATAAGGACAGTTATGAGAGATTACATAGGAGAGAAGTAAAAAACAACTTACATCCACTGATCTTGACATAAGATGACGCATTTGTTCTTTACATATTTATTAATTTTTTGATCTTGCATATATTTGAGTTTGTCAACTAGTTATGCACAAATGATGAGCTCCTTGTGGTTCAGACGGTAAAGCTTACAATTCTGCCTACAACCTCGAGGCCCAGGTTCAATCCCTGGGTCAGGAAGATTCCCCTAGAGGAGGAAATCACAACCCACTCCAGTATTCTTGCCTGGGAAATCCCATGGACGGAGGAGCCTGGTAGGCTACAGTCCATGAGGTCGCAAAGAGTCGGACACGACTGAGCAATTTCACTTTCACTTATGCACAAATAACGTTAATTCATATAACATATATAGCACTTTAAAATATAACACTTGGCATTCCTGAAACTTCAGGAAGACTTCAAGTTCCCTAAGAGATAATGGAGAATGCTGCTGCTGCTGCTGCTGAGTCGCTTCAGTCGTGTCCGACTCTGTGCGACCCCATAGACGGCAGCCCACCAGGCTCCCCCGTCCCTGGGATTCTCCAGGCAAGAACACTGGAGTGGGTTGCCATGTCCTTCTCCAGTGCATGAAAGTGAAAAGTGAAAGTGAAGTCGCTCAGTCGTGTCCGACTCTTCGCGACCCCATGGACTGCAGCCCACCAGGCTCCTCTGTCCACGGGATTTTCCAGGCAAGAGCACTGGAGTGGGGGCCATTGCCTTCTCCATAAAGGAGAATACAGTACTATTTTAAGTGTAAATAGGAGAAAAATCATCCTCTGAATTTGCAATTTCAATAATAAACAGCTAAACTTTAATATTTGTTCTATATTTCCTTGGCATTCTTTTAAATGTTTCCATGTGTATAAATTATACTTTAAAATGATGTTGATCGTTTAAGAAATGTATATGTAAATTCTTTAAGCCATTGTTCTAAGTAGCAATTCACCTAGAACTTATTATAAGCTAAAGATTTCTACCACTTACTCTCCTGTCTGCCTGTACAGTGACACTGTGGAGGATAATCAATTTTATTGTCCTTTCATAAGTAGATATGGTAAAAAAAAAAAATCTATCTCAAGTAGATTTGAAATCTAGAATAGAGTCAGGAAAAAAATCAAATAGAATGAGGAGATCAAAAGGGGAGCTCCCAGGCCCTGGGAAAACAGAGAGACCAATAGGAAGAATAGACTCCTCTTCTTCCTAGCAATGACTTAGCCAATGAAAAGCCGTGGACTCTGTTTGGTATACCCTCCTGCGTTCTCTCCTGTCTATAAAAGTATTCTTCCCCTTGACCTGTGGGGGCTTGCATGTGGCTCTCCATGGTGGCAAACCTTCAACTGTAATTTTCTGTTGATCTAAAATAAACACACCTTTGCTAGGGAACTATCTGGCAATCTATTTATTTCCAGTCAACAGATAATACATATGTATGGTCTATCATGTTGTTACTCAGATATTTCTTACTATGAGCTCTGTTCTGATCCTTTAGTTACTTAAGAATTCTCAAAAACTTATTACATGCCAGTATAAAGACAGCTACCTCATTCAAATGCCTGCAGAACACCCTATCAATTATATAGATTTTATACACAAATTGTGTTTTCTTAATAGAACCCCAGAGTTGATTCTGCAGGGAATCAAGCGGTAATACCCAGAAAACGTGACTAATGTCTAATGTCAATTCTGCTAATGAATACAAGGTCTCTAGAAGAGCCTGTAGCATATTTTAGTATCTCCTCCCAGTGAGGATGTGAAAATTATGGTCAAGATTAAGCCCACTCAACCATCCTGATTCCTGCGTGTTCAACAGATCGCTTCCCTCAGTCAAAGGTTTGCTTTGCTGACAATGGATATTTAAAGAAAAGTAACAAGAAAAAGCAAGCTCCAAATGATGCAGCCTTATTGCCAGCTTGCTGTGCTGTTTGGTCATGCTGGGCTCTGTGAGCAGTAAGAAAAGGCTCCACTTTGGCTTTATTCTGCCTGTTATCAGCCCCCAGACAACACTGGGCAGTGGGTGATGGGGCGATCGTCAGCCCTTGTCACCCATGAGAAAGCTGGAGGTTTAATCTTCCCCCTTCCACGAAGCGCTCAAGCGTCTTGTTCTGCAGGCAGCTTGATTTTCTCTTTGCCTCTCGCAGCATGGTTTTCTCTTTCATTCTGTCCACAGACACTGTGATTTCCTTTCTGGTTTTTGATGCAACATATACAATGTGAGCATCTGAGATGGATATGCGTGTTATTTTTGAAACCTAAATTGTATTTCTGTGGGTTATTTTGTATTCAGTGTACCCAAACACCTATGATAAATAAACGTCTGTGGCTCTCAGGAGAGAATAAGACACTCAAACCCTCTAACTTCACATAATCCACCAAACACCACAATTCTCTCACAAAGACCAGCATAAGCTGAACATTTTACAAATTATTTACCAGTGATATGACTCTGGAGGAGGAAATGGCAACCCACTCCAGTATTCTTGCTGGGAAATCCCATGCATGGAGGAGCATGATGGGCTACAGTCTGTGGGGTTGCAAAGAGTTGGACACTTCGCAACTGAGCATACCGTGGGCCTATAGGGTCCATGAAAACCACTACCATTTCTTATAATATCCACTTTAAAAGCCCAAATTACAGTCAATGTCTTGCTTTGATGATCTATTTATGACCACAAAAAAAATTTTTTTAACTGGATGGGATAAAGAATCTATGTGTCTGGAATTATAAAATTTTATTCACTGAAATATCCTATGCTACTTGAAATATGAAACCAAATCACCAAGTAAATGCCATCACCCAGCCAAGTTACTGATCTGGGCAACGTTTTGGATCAGACCAATCTGCTCTGTGTCAAAAATGATCAGCAAGTCCACACATGTCTCCTCTGAGTGGGTTCCAGCCTAGGAAGCAAAATATAGTCTTGGAGTTTGGAGTGAGTGCCTGCTCCCTAACAGACCCTTTAGGCCCTCCCAGGTACTAGCTTACTGGATTCAAAGATCATTAATCTTATCCCATCCTCCATATATCCAGAATCCTTGCCATCAATAATTTCCTTTCCTTCCTGGCAACCTCAAGCATATTTTAAGTTAAACTGAGCACACGTCCTCCCTTCTCAATGAAGCCATTTGACAGTTCTCACCATGAAAACTTCTCTCCCTTATTCATTCTCAAAACTCATTTTGAACTTCTTGTCTATTTCAAACAGTTTAATAATTAAGAATGCATCACTGGATTTCCTGAATTACACATGTTTTCTCCAAAATACTGTTTTTCTCAATACAGAAACCATGACCTTGTCTTCTAATATGCCAAAGTGACTACCATAAGGCATACCATGAAAACTCAGTAGATGCTTGTTCTTTTGATAGTTGTTAAGTTGGTGAAGAAACGGTGGCTCCATTATCAATAACTTAATGGTCAAGGACTAAATGCTACTTTAAAAATTCTAGCTTAATCTTGAAATAGAATACTCTATATCTGGACTTACCCAGGAATCGTGCCATGTATTATAAATCTATTTTTATGAATAATTATAGATGAAATTGTAGATAGATGGCTCTTATGTTCAGTTGTTCTGGGAAATCCTTAACATTTTCAAATAATGCTATTCACTTTTTCAATGTATAACAGGCTTTTTAAAGGCTAATACCAAAAGTTGTTTACTTATAACTTCTTTGTGCTTTAAAAAAAAAATCTGTTATTTAAAACTGAAAGCACACGTTTCACTTGACCCCCATTAGAAATTAACCCAAAAATGTTCATTTGATTCCTTAAATGGGATTAAGCTGATACATGGTTTATAGTAAATCATATGTTTTAACTGAGCATTTAAAATTCTTCCCATGAATTATTATTTCATATTCATATTTCAAATATTACAATGAGCCCATTACTCATATTTTTTAAATTTTCTTGAATAAATGCAGAAATCATGTTCTCTCTTCTCTCACTTAAGTGGCTGTTGCTAAAAACTTCTGTAGGTACATGCATGCTCAGTTCGCTTCAGTCGTGTCTGACTCTTTGCGACCCCATGTACTGTAGCCCTCCATTCTCCTCTTTCCATAGGATTCTCCAGACAAGAATTCTAGAGTGGGTTACCATTTCTTCCTCCAGGGGATCTTCCTGACCTGAATCAGGAAACTGAGTCTCCTGTATTTCAGGCGGATTATTTCCTCACTGATCCACCTGGGAGGCCATGTACATGCATGCAGGTATTTAATAAATTTATGATAATTTAGTGGCTTAATTTGACTTAATTTCTTGATTAATTTCTGCATATTGATTGTGCAGGTTACCTTAATATGCATTTTCATAGCAACCTCTATTTTTCCTTTGTTATATTTGTCTTTTATTTATTGTTATAAGATTAATTAGATATGTGTATAATTACTTATGTCTCTTTTCACACTAGGTCCATAAAGCAAAATTCATGTTTATTTTGTTTATCTTTGCATTCTTAGTGCTTAAAGTTTTATGCACAAAATAGATTCTCAACAGATAATTTTTTTAAAAATGAATGAAAATCAATGTAATGTACCAAATTAACAAATTAAAAAATAAAAATTACATGATATTCTTAATCATACAGAAAAAGCTTTTGATAAACTTCAACACTGATATGATTAAAAACTCTCAACAAAGTGGGTATGGGGGAACATTTCTCAACATAACAAAGGCCATATATGACAAACCCACAGCTAACATCATATTCAGTGGTGAAAACTAAAAACATTTCCTCTAAGATCAGGAACAAGACAAGGCCTTCTCTCACCATATTTATTCAACATATTAATAGTATTCAAAGTACTAGTCACAACAAATAAGACAAATAAAAGGAAAGGAATCAAATTGGAAAGGAAGAAGTAATGTGATCACTATTTGCAATGTCATGATGCTATATATAGAAAGTCCTAGGGATGTCATCAAAAAAAGTATTAGGATTCATCAATGAATTCAGTAAAGCTTCAGGATGCAAAATTAACATAAAGAAACTTGTTGTGTTTCTATACTCTAACAATGAGTTAAAGAAAGAAAAATTAAGAAAACAATTCAATTTATAATCTCATCAAAAAAATAAAATAGGAATCAATCTAACTAAGGAGATAAAAGACCTATACTCAGAAAACTATAAGACCCTGATGAACAAAACTGAAATAACATAAACAAATGGAAAGATACATTGTGCTCGGGACTGGAAGAAAATAATTAAAATGAACATAGTACCTAGGTGATCTACAGATTCAATGCAGTTCCTATCAAAATAGCAATAGCATTTTTCACAGAGCTAAAATAATTCTAAAATATTTATGTATTTGTGTGTATGTAACACAAAAGGCCACAAATAGCCAAAAGAATCTTGGGAAATAGGAACAAAGGTGAAAATACCATGTTCCCTGACTTCAAACTTCACTACAAAGCTACAATCACCAAAGCAGTGTGGTTTTGGCACAAAAACAGACAGAGCAATCAATGGTACAGAATAGACAGCCCAGAAATGAACCCACATTTATACAGTCAATTAATCTACAGCATATGAGGCAAGGATATACAATAGGGAAAACACAACCTTTTTTGTAAAGGTTGTGGGGAAAACTGGCCAGCCACATGCAAAAGAATGAAACTGGACTACTGTCTCGCAACATATACAAAGGTATACTTAGAATGCATTAAGGTCTTAAACGTAAGACTTGAAACCATAAAGCTTTTAGAAGAAAACATAAACAGTACACTCTTTGGCACTGGTCTTAGCTCCTCAAGCAAGGGAAACAAAAGCAAAAATAAACAAATAAGACTATATGTCAAACTAAAAAGCTTTTGTACAAAAAACAATCAAAAAAAAAAATGAAAAGGCCAGCTACTTAATAGAAGAAGATATTTAAAAATGATACTGATTGGGTTTTAATATCAAAAATATGCTGATAAGGGGTTAATATTCAAATATATAAATAACTCATACAAGTCAACATTAAAAAACAACTCGACTGAAAAACTGGGTAGATCACCTGCATAAGTATATTTTTCAAAGATGACCTACAGATGGCCAACATGAACCTGAATAGGTGCCCAACATCATTAATCATCATAAAAATGCAAATCAAAACCAAGTGAAATATTATCTTACACCTGTCAGAATGGCTGTTATCAAAAAGACAACGAGTAACAAGCATTGGCCACGATGTGAACAAAAGGGAACCCTCATGCACTGATGATCGAAATGTAAGCTGGTGCAGCCACTCTAGAAAGCAGTATTGAGGTTCCTCAAAAAATTAGAAACAGAACTACAATACAATCCAGCAATTCGACTCCTGGGTATTCATCTGAAGAAAATGAAAACACTGATTGGAAAAGATATGTACACCCTCATGTTCATTTCAGTGTTGAGAATAACCAAGATATGGAAGCAAGCCAAGTGTCCATCCACAGATAAATGGATAAAAAAAGACACTTACATAGAGAGTTGAATATTTTTCTGCCATAAAACAAGGAAATTTTGCCACTTGTGACAACGTGAAGGGACCTAGAGGGCATTATACTAAGTGAAACACGTCAGAGAAATACAAATAATGTATAATTTCACTTATATATATTATCTGAAAGAGCAAAACAATGAACAAACATATCAAAACAGAATCAGAGCAGCCAAGGATATAGAGAACAAACAGGTGGTTACCAGACGGAGGAAGGTAGGGGGAAGAGAGAAATAAGTGATGGAGATTAAAATGTATAAACTTCTAGTTACAAAATAAAATATACAGTGTGGGGAATGTAGACAATAATAATGCAGTATCTTTTTATTGTGACAGATGGTAACTTGACTTACCATGGTAATTATTTTTAATGTATGAAAATATCAAATCACTATGTTGTACACCAGGAACTAGCTTAATGTTGTAGGTTGTTACACTTTAGAAGCAAACTCATAAGAAAAGAGATCTACTTTGTGGTTGCCAGAAGTAAGGAAAAGGTGAAGAGGGATAGGATATTCGATGAAGGAAGGGAGGAAGAAAGGAAAGAAAGAGGGAGGGAAGGCAAGGGGAAGAAAAATAAATGAGAAATTATGGCTTCAGCTCTAATTCAGGAGCTTGAAAGTACTGCTGCCATCCTTACAACAACAACAAAAAAATATTGTAGAAAATGAAAATAAATGACTTTGTGGATCCATCAGAAAACTAAGGTCACAGGGTAAACTGTCACCCCAATCCAGAAAAATACAGGAAAATACATCTCCTAAAGGAGATCCATCCTGGATATTCACTGGAAGGACTGATGTTGAAGCTGAAACTCCAGTACTTCGGCCACCTGATGCAAAGAGCTGCCTCATTTGAAAAGGCCCTGATGCTGGGAAAGATTGAGGGCAGGAGGAGAAGGGGATGACAGAGGATGAGATGGTTGGATGGCATCACCAACTCAATGGACATGGGTTTGGGTAGACTCCAGGAGTTAGTGATGGACAGGGAGGCCTGGTGTGCTGCAGTTCATGGAGTCGCAGAGTCAGACAGACTGAGCAAGTGAACTGAACTGACTGAACTGAATCAAGATCTGCTCAGCAGAAGCCACCCAATGTCATTAACTGGTAAAAATATTTCCATAATGTTGACAAGTTAATGGAGACCAAGATGAGAGTAAAACATTTATAGGGGCAATGTTCTTTTGTGAGGGGAAGTATTCACATTTACCTGGATTTCCCTTCTAGGACCCTACCACACTTTCACAGTGAGGATTCAAGAAATATTCCCTCTTGATCCAGGCAGAAGAGGAAGAAACAGGTGGGTTTGTCCATAATAAAAGGACTTCATCAGAACACAATTCTGAAACTTTATTTCAGCGATAGGAAACTAATTCTTCCCCATTCCAACCCACTCCAGTCGTCCTGTCTCACTTAAGAGGTTAAAAAAAAAAAAATGAAAACAGAAACAAAACAGAGAATAGGGCTTCAAAAAATACATTTGGAACACTGCTGGAGTAAAAAAAAAAAAGGTGTCTATCACTAATGATATAACAAACATTTGTAAAGACTACAAATCTGAGATATAGGCTTACTAAATAACTGAGACTTAGACTAGATCATAGTATTTTTAGAATAATCAACCTCATCCACATGCTTCCACCCTACCAATAAGCCTCCAGGATATTAATAGGATATAGTATCTATTGTAATATCTATCTAATATATTATCTATGTATAATATAATAGGGTGAAAGAGTTTCAAGAGTAGGTCTTTCAGTAATGTACATGGAAAAGTCCCAAAGCTAAGATGGGAGACAAAAACCAGGACATTGGAGTAATTTGAAGACTCTACAACTAAACAAACGTTAAACATAATCAGACTCCTAGCCAGAGCTTGACTCAAGAAAGAAAAAATTAATAAGTCTCTGAAAAAAAGTTAATTATTAAAAGATGTAACAATTGAAAGAATAAAAAGATAAACCACAGGCTGAGAGAAAACATTTGGAAATCACATATTAGAGTAATGATTTATATCCAGAATACACAAAGAACTACTGAAACTGTAAAAATAAGAAAACCAAAAAACCTAACTAAAAAAATGTATGACAGATCTGAACAGACACTTTACCAAAGAAGATATATAGATGGCAAATAAGTATATAAAAAGATGCTTACCATCCTTTCTCATTAGAAAATTTCAATTTTAAAGATACTATTACATAACCTATTAAGGAGGCTGAAAGTCAAGAAACCTGACAACAGCAGGTGTCCAAGAGCACACGGGAGCAACAGGAACGCTCATTCATTGATGATGGGAATACAAAGTAACATAGCACTCTGGAAGTCTGGCAGTCTCTTGCAAAGATAAACATAATCGTAACATATAATTCAGCCATTGTGCTTCCAAATACTGATGCAACTGTTTTTGAAGATGTAAATCCACTGAAAAATATGCATTGTAAAGCTATATACAACTTCATTCATAATCGCCTAATTTAGAAACAAAATATCTTTCAATGGGTGAAGAAGGAAAGTGAAGTGAAAGTGAAAGTTACTCAGTCGTGTCTGACTCTTTAGATCCCTTGGACTATACAGTCCATGGAATTCTCCAGGCCAGAATACTGGAGTGGGTAGCCTTTCCCTTATCCAGGGGATCTTCCCAACCCAGGGATTGAACTCAGGTCTCCTGCATTACAGGTGGATTCTTTACCAGCTGAGCCCCAAGGGAAGCCTAAGAATACTGGAGTGGGTCACCTACCCCTTCTCCAGCCAATTTTCCCAACCAGGAATCAAACCAGGGTCTCCTGCATTACAAGTGGATTCTTTACCAACTGAACTATTAGGGAAGAAGGAAACAATGGACTAGTAATCAACAATAAAATTAACGAGCTATCAATCCATACAGAAAAAAATAGGTGAACTTTAAATGCATAGTGCTAAGTAAAAGGAGTTAGTCTGAAAGGGTATATATCATATAATTTTATTTGCATGACATTCTGGAGAAGGTAAATCTATAGTGATAGGAAATACACTAGTGTTTTTACCAAGAGTTTTGAGATGGGGGAGGCTGAATAGACAAAGGAGGATTAAAAATTATCCTATATGATACTGTAATGAAGGATACATGATACCATGTAAATGTCAAGCCCTTAGATTTGCACAGAAAATGAAACTTAATTATGAATTTAAGAAACCATATATGAGTAGAGAGGATCTCAGGGTAAAAATCAGATTGTGACAAAACAATCTAACAATATTAGAAGTCTGTGAAATACTTTCACTGAAGGGATAGGGGAAAACGTGATGACCTAAGAACATCAGTGACTACAAGGCCAGAGGCAAAAGAGCTGTACAAAAGCAGCATCCTCTAGTTTGTAGGCTGTTTCCCCAGGAGCATGGTTTTAAAAATTCTAAGACTTATATATATGTATACAAATTGAAACTTAATTTAATGCATGGTGGATAGTCATAACCAGGTTCATCACTGTCATAGGAGGTTACAGATAAGCAAGGGTAAAAAGAAAGAATGGTCCTTATGGTATTGGTAGTTGAAAAAATCAGTATGAATTTATGTGTAGTTACAGATGGATGCATGTAGAAGTAATTATACATATGTACACCTACATAGGTTAGTATATGTACACACGTTCCCCTGCTCTATGAGCAGTGATATCCAAGTAGCACTGAGCACATCTTGTGCCCAGATCTTAGTATCTAATAGCATTTTCCAGTGTTAAGAACCAGGATTTTTTCGAGAAATGGCTCCATTCAGTATTGGGACAGAGCCTATACAAGACCTAAAAATCACGTGGTGGCAAAAAATATGGAAGTGCTAAAAAAAAAAAAAGCAAACCCAGTAACAACGGGAATATGTCAAGAGACAATAACTAAATTCAAGACCCCCAGTAGTCAAAGTCAAGATGATTTGAGCAACAGAAATAATAAAGTAGTATTAGATTATAACCCCAAATACACAAAATATATGAATGGTTCCAAACTTTCAGAAAAGATTGAATAAAGATGTGAAGAGACCTTTGCGGAGAATTCTAAATAATTTGTGTAGATACTCACCCCTTAAGGAAGTAGAACATAACGCCTTTTTCCCTAAGTGTAGGCTGCACATGGTGGCTTTCTTTCAATGCTTAAACACTAAGGAAGGAGACGCAGCTGAGTAATTTTACACTGAAGAAATCTGATACACGTTATCTCTCAGCCAAGTGATCAATAATGCTGACAGTGATAAAACACACTGATAGTATATGCCCTTTCTATGAGGTGATGAAAATGGTACTTTACCTCTCTGATCATCCTCACAAAAAACCATAATCTCAGTCCAATCACAGAAAAGCATCATTGAATCCCAAATGAATAGTTCCTCAAAACTGCCAGTACCATCAAGAACAAGGACAGTCTGAGAGCTTTAATAGCCTAGAGGAGCCATAACTACTAAAGGCAATGTGACAGCTTTAGTAGAACTTTCATCAAAAATACATTAAAGTGATTGCTAGGTAAGAACTAAAGAAACCTGAATAATGTGTAGATTTTAGTTAATAATAATATACCAACATTGATTCATTAGGTGTGGCAGATATGCTAATATAAATTGTTAGTAAGAGGGAAATCTGAATGTAGGATATATGGGAACTCTATGTTACCTGCTCAGCTTTTATATTATCCTAAAACTATTCCAAATACAAGTTATTTTAAAATGAAGTTTAAATACAGCATTGTTAACAGTAGTCACATTAATCCAGTATCTGTCTAGAAATCTATGGGAAGCCTCTGACCCATAAAGATGGTATGCTGTTCCATTTATTATGTCATCTTTAATTTCTTTCCACACTGTTTCTTAATATTCAAAATACAGCTGTTTAATTTCTTGATTCTAATTCAGTTTGTACTTTATTTTATTTTATTTTTTTTTTCCCAAAAAAAGGGAAGTTTATTGCTGACTCGAGTCAGGGCTCCTGCCGTGCATCCAACACAGTGGTACGGGGTCAGAGAGCGCTGAGTTCAAGCTGTTACCCAATTCATAAGGTGTGCATAAGCAGTTGGTAGCTGGCTAAAGCGGATTGGTTACATGTTTGCAAAGTAATCTTATTGGCCCAAACCTTCGCAGGCTTTTTTTCAAACTTGGGCGTTCACGGGCTTTTCAGCTTTCCCCTGATAGGCTCCCTTTTTCTTGCTAGGCGTGTGTTGATTGGCTGGCTCCAGGTTACCTGATGGGGGCGGGGAATCCCACCATTTCAGGGGAAACCGAAACCCAGGTCCGGGCAGCCTGCCAGCCCCAGCAGCCCCACATTCCCCCCTGTCTTTGTTTCTATGAAAGGCCCAATCATGGGTCTTTTATATCATCTGTGGGGACAGTCGAATACTGAGATCTGAGTAACATTAGGTGGAAAGACAGGCAGTGTGTTTTTCCTAACAATTCCCCCTTGAGAGACTTCATACTCAAGATGCTTTTTGGGATTTGGGGCGGAGGTCTCTTTCTTCTGTAACTTCTTCCTGCTGTGCCTGGGCGTAGGCCTGCTTAGCAGAGCAGAAGTCTCTCTATACCTGACCTAAGTTGGGGTGTTTTATATCTGAAACAAGCATTTACTCTTGTAATAACAGCAACTTAGTTTGAAACTGTTGGTGCCTCTCAGAGATAAAATAGACAGGGGCCAAACAGGAGACCTAACAGAATGGTCATCACTGGTCCCCAGAAACAGGAGGCAACATTTGGGGTGGTTGGCTGGTGGTCAAGCAACAGAGCTGTGTTCTAGGAGTCTTGTGTTTAGTCTGAAGTTACCATCTTCCACCTGGGTGGCGGCTCCAGTTCTGTAGAAGGACTCAAAAGACATCGTTATGCATATTTCTTTGAGTAGGAACCAGGACCCGTCTCAAGGCTGTACCACCATTTGATTGTTTCCCCTCTGTTTTTGTATTTCTTCCTTTCTCTGATTAGCAATTGTTTGAATCCACCCCTTGGAACTCAGGAATACTTCCAATTCAGTGTCTCTTCTCCAAGCTGAGGCAGTCCTATGCCCCATTTTGACAGAAAGTTATCACAGTCATAGTTGCCCTATTCTCTAAATCAAAACTGAGCAGGACTCTGTGGGGTGGCGACTCTGGAGTACAGATCTGCTGTGCTGTAAAATATAGGCTTATTCAGCCTCTTTGACCTTCCCTGAGTTCCAAGTCCCAGATCTGAGCCTTGTATGATTAAAATCTCAATCCCTTGGTCTGCCATTTTGTTGTAACATACCCCGTTAGTAGTAGCTGGAGGAGGGATAACTGGAATTTTAATAGACAAAATAAATCTCTTTCTTTTTAGAAGAATATGCGTGAAACCCAGTCTGGAACTGGCACTTCGGGGAGACTTTTAGCCAGGTGGCCAGTTACTTAGTTTTATAAAAAGCAAGGTATAAGTTACCAGCTTTTAGCAGGCATTGTTTTGAGAATGGTGGCATCTAAGCCTGACACGACTCAGAAAACTCAAGTGTTTAGCAATACAATGTCTAATCTGAAATTACACCCATAGTAGCATCTGTTTATTTTTCAGGATGTCTGAACCATAGCTGAGTACTCTATTTTAACTTTTAACTGTAAAATTTTTTTAATAGCCAAAGCAGATGGCACCATTAATGATGTCAGTGTTTCTCTAGGTATGAGAAGATGCAAGAACTGGGACTCAAAATCTCTTGAAAAGATCTAACTATCTGAAGGCCTGTTTTGCCAGTTTTTCCTAGAGCACGGAACGCCTCATTCTTGATCTTCACCCTGAACTCCTTTGAGGGCCGTTGAAAGCCAGCAGTTGCAGTGGCCATGATTTAATCTCTGTAGATGGCAGATGGCAAGTGTCAACCTTCAGTTGGCAGAGCCCCTTTCTGCTCACAAACTTGACCACGACTTTGAGGGGGGCATTTCATGCCCATTTTATCCCACGGTGCTGAGAACGTCCATTCTCAGGTTTGGCAAAAATTTTGTTGACAGGCCACTCAATGTGCTGTTACTGGACTAGGCCATAAAACAGTATCCAAAATTCTCTGGACCACCTGTCTTACTAGCCTCTTGGTCCAGGAAAACATCCCTCTTGTTGCTTTTTCTCATATCTAGAGTTACACTGCCATCATCATCGATCTCATAGGGAGCTATATATTATTTTATCAGAGGCCTCAGTCACACATTTGGCACTGTAAGAAATAGCAATTTTGTAAAACAGGTGAAATACAAAGAACATAGCCAGCAGTACTAGTAAAGTCACAAGTAAGACTTAAGAGCTTCCATTAGATATAGCCCAGTATAGCCCAGGTCATCTGACTTAGTCTACTCTGTACGAATCTTTATCTTTCAGGGAAATTATACATTGGCACCACCATCTATAAGGCATGTAGCCCAGTTTTCTAGTGTTACTAGACTGATTATCCTTAGCATGATATAATTGTTTTCAACAGAGGAGACTTTAAACCTAAATTACCATAGCCTGGTGTTACCTATATAAATCTATCTCGTAATTGTGGGAGATTTCGTTTTCTTTAGCTAAAACTTTTCTTGTTGCTCTGATTGAGCTTGAGGAATAGAAAAAGGCTCAAATTTATAGCCAGAGTCAGAGTAGGCATTATTAATTGGCCCAGTGAGGGGATCCCATCTGGTAGTATCACAGTGACCTGAATATGACTATATATATATTTTTTTTTTAAGTAAATTTCCTCAGGGCCAACCAGTTAGAATCTTGTAGTAGAGAAATTTACCAAGGTAACCCAGAACTAGATACAGGTAATTGGCCACAAACCCAACAATTGGATTGATTTTTAAAACTAACATAGAATCAGGCCTATGATAGAAAAGCATTTGATTTAGATGCAAAGGTCTAAGAAGTCAAGAAAACATAAATGATCATACGAATCAGGTCTAGCATCTTGGACAAGCTGTCTGCCTCTGATGTTGCTGTCTTCTCATCCTGGTGTAGTGTAGTTTCTCCTGATACAAAGTCTTTCCATCCAGGTTGGAGACAGTCCCTTAAATTATGTCTTTTTCCAGTCCTGGTTGCAGGTCATGAGGCATTGAATGGGGTCCACTGTTCACCAGACTCGGGATCAGGAGAGGAACTCCCCTTCCCACAGAGCCGGCAGCCTTCCAGCACACTCACTGGCCTCGGTCTTGCGCCGGCTGGAACGTCCAATCTGTTCCCCCTTTATAGAAAGCTTTCTCCTGTGCCAGATACCTTCCTGCTTCCCAGCCGGGCCTCGGATTTATACTGGACTTTTCTGTTCTGCCTGAGCACCGGTGCTATATCTATCCTTCCCCTCTGTCCTGGAAGTGTTCTCTTTCCCCGGTCAAGGGATCCCGGGCGAGCCCCCAAATGTTATGCCCGATGTCCGAATCCCCGAGCGGGAAGACAGAAGGCTTCCAAGACAATGCAACTGGCAAAAAAAGGGAAGTTTATTGTGGACTCGAGTCAGGGCTCCCGCCGTGCGTCCAACACAGTGGTACGGGATCAGAGAGCCTCAGTTTGTACTTTAACATTGCAGCTTCTCATTGCTCCTTGCTAGTATATAGACATAGATTTGATTTCTGCCTATTTGATACAGCAAACTTGATAAACTCACCAAGAAATTTTAGAATTTTTTGTTTTACCTTTTTTTTTCCTTTCCTTACTGTTTTTACTCGTTTTACTGTTTTACTTTTCATTTTTTTAAAAAGATTCCATTAGATTTTCTACATAGATAATTGTGTAAAAAAGAAAACAAACAAACAAAAAAAGACAGTTCTCTATCTTACTTTCTAGTCTGTGTGCTTTTTTTCTTGTGTTACTGCACTGGATAAATCCTCCAGTAAATGTTTAAAATAAGTGGTGCAATCAAGTATCTTTATCTCTTTTCTGATCTTAGGAAGAAAGTATTTCATCTTTTACCAGTTACTGAGATGTTAATTGTAGGGTTCTTGTAGATGTTCTTCATCAAGATGTACAAGCTTCCTTTTATTCCCAGTTTGCTGACATTTTGTACCAAGAAATAATGTGATATTTTGTCAAATGTTTTCTGATTCTACTGAGTTAATCATGGTTTTTCTTTGTTAACACAGTAAGTTACATTGAATGATTTTTCAAGTGTTAAATCAACCTTGATTTTCCAGGGTAAATTCCATTGACCACCATCTATTATCCTTTTTATGTTTTGTTAAATTTGATTTGCTAAAAATTAATTAGAATTTTTCATCTGCATTTCATAAAGGAGATTAGTCTACAGTATTCTTATAATATCTATGACAAGTTATGAAATCAGTACTACTAGCCTCATGCTTGCACTTAGCCACTCAGTCATGTCCAACTCTTGTGACCCCCTGGAGCCTACCAGGCTCCTCTGTCCATTGAATTTTCCAGGCAAGAATTCTGGAGTGGGTTGTCATTTCCTCCTCCAGGGGGATCTTCCCAACCTAGGGATCGAACCCACGTTTCCTGTGCCTCCTACATTGCAGGCTGATTCTTTATCCATTGAGCCCTAATATTTAATTTAGAAAATTTCTCTTTCCTGAGGAAAGAATTCAAGAAGTATTAAAGCCAAGATTTGAGAAACATATAGTCACTAATCTGCCTACTCATGAACAATATTTTCAGTTGTCTTCAATAGCAAGTGGAAAAAGCATCTTTCCAAAGAAATAATTTTCCAAAAATTTTGTCAGTTTACTATATGATAATATTTCTCCAGAAATTTTACTTATTTTTTTATTATTAAGTAATTCTACTTTGTTTTTAAAAGCCTATTACATACAAATTGGCAAGTACAGCACCACACCATTATAGAATTAGAAACTTTGTTTTTTTTTAAACTTCCCTAGGTATTTGCAATGCAGGTCCCCACTACTGGGGTCTCCAAAGTAAGTTCTACTTTGAATGTGGGGGAAAAAAATTTTTGCCTAGAGTCTAGGGAAAATTCAATGAATGCCTTCTGCGATTTTTTTTTGCAGCTTACTGAACTTCACGCTCCAATATGACAGGGGAAACATCTCCATGTCCATCTGTTAAAGTAACTTGCAAAATGCTTTGAAAGAAGTTTGTGATAAATGCATATATTTGTTAGAACAGTAACTGGTGTCATGCTAGAAACATTAGTTGAAGGCCTTGTCTGAGGGTTACACGTATCAGAAAGTATAAGACTTTGTGCAAATCTCTCCATTCTGTTGCCCTCTCCTCGTATCATACACTCAGCTGTCTGATTCCCATTCTGGTTAGTTCTTGCATGGACTGTTTTATACCCTGTAATTCTTCCTCTTTCTATCCCCTCTACATGCAATCACATATGTGTCCTAAGGAGACCATTTTTTTTTAAAGAACTCAAAATGGATGTTACAGTATTGTCTAAACTACTGTTAACATGGAAAATGACATTAACAGGTGTTTCCAACCCAACAGCCAGGCAATGCAGTTCCAGTATAGAAAATTTTTGCATCAGAAGTAGATAGAAGAGAGATATTTTGGGGCTTTAGTGTCCCTTGAATGAAAGTATGTAATTTATTTATAAACTAGTTAAGAATTTATTTTTAGGCAGAACACTCTTTGACAAAAATCTCAGCTAGATCTTTTTTGACCCACTCCTTAAGAATAATGAAAATAAAACAAAAATAACAAACAGGACCTAATTAAACTTAAATGGTTCTGCACAGCAAAGGAAACCATACACAAAAGGAAAAGACAACCCTAAGAATGGGAGAAAATATTTGCAAATTAAGCAACTGACAAAGGATTAATCTTCAAAATATACAAACATCATGCAACTCAATATCAAAAAACAATGGGTGGAAGACCTAAATAGACATTTCTCCAAAGACATACAGATGGCCAACAAACAAAACAAACAACATCACTAGTTCTTGGAGAAATGCAAATCAAAACTCTCATACCTGTTAGAATGGGCATCATTTAAAAAAATCTACAAACAATAAATGCTAGTGGGGGTGTGGCAAAAAGAGAATCCTCTTGCACTGTTGGTGGGAATGTACATTGATATGGCCATGATGGAAAACAGTGTGGAGGTTCCTTAAAAATCTAGAAACAGAACTGCCATATAACCCAGCAATCACTCTACTGGGCATATACCCAGAGAAAAACATAATTCAAAAAGACGCATGCACCCTAATGTTCAGTGAAGTACTATTTATAATAACCAAGACATGGAAACAGCCTAAATGTCCATCAACAGAAGAATGGATAAAGAAGATGTGATGTGTGTGCACATACACACAGACACTCACACACACACACATACACTCACACACACACTCACACTCACACATACACTCACACACACACACACACTCACACACATACACTAACACACACACTCACACACACACACACACACACACACACACATGGAATATTACTCAGCCATAAAAAAGGAACGAAAGTGGATCACTTGAAGAGATATAGATGGACCGAGAGACTGTCATACAGTGAAGTAAGTCAGAAAGAGAAAAACAAATACTGCATGTTAACACATATATGTGGAATCTAGAAAAGTGGTATAGATGATCTTATTTGCAAAACAGAAACAGACACAGATGTAAAGAACAAATGTGTGGACACCAAGGGAGGAAGTGTGGAGTGGGAGGGATTAGGAGACTGAGATTGATGTATATACTCTACCATGTATAAAATGGATAACTAATGAGCATCTACTGTATGGCTCAGACCTCTACTCAGCGCTTTTGGTGACTTAAATGGGAAGGAAATCCAAAACAGGGGGTGGGGACTATATGCATACATATAGCTGATTCATTTTGCTACACAGTAGAAAATAATACAACATTATTAGCAACTACACTCCAATAAAAATTAATTTAAAAGAACTTTTCCTCTGTTCAAAAACTAGATGTCACTCTGTAGGCTCTTATGATACAATGATGAATAATGGTGAAAAAAAAAAAGGGTTTCCACCAGAAGCCCAAAATTAATGTGCAGAGATACACGGTGAACAAACAGAATACAATAAATTCACAAGGTGGATTGTGGCATAATGAAATAAACAGACACATGGGCAAAAGCTGGAGTGTGTGAATTAAATAAAGCAGTCAAGGAAGTTAATACCTAAGAATATATTTGAGCTGAAACAATAAGTTAGCTATTCTAATGACTTTACATGCAGTCCACTTCCTTTTTACTTGTCACAAATTCCACCCAATGCATTTCTCATTCATCCAGTCATTAAATATCTGTTAAACAGTACCCTGAACAGAATACAATATTGATTTGACTCAAATAGCAGAGAAGGGGGAGTTTAATCAAATACCACTTTTTAAAAACTTTCTGACATATAAACAAATGAGCCTTAAGTCCTTTGTCTGAGAGTCTGGTCTTTCAACACTCTATCTTCTTTTTTAGAAACAGAATATCCTATTTTCAGGTAGTTCTATCCAGTCTACACTATTTATTCCAATCATTAATAATGCACTTTTGTAGTTAACAGCAGGTATTCTTAACTTATGATGTCCCTCCGACTCTCTTAAGGATCTTGTTAAAAAAGAAAGGGTTTAGGGACTTCCATGGTGCTGCAGTGCCTACAGCTCATCGCTGGGGACCCAGGTTCAATCCCTGGTCTGGGAACTAGGTCCCACATGCCACAACTAAAGATCCCATACACTGCAATGAAGATGGAAGATCCCATGTACTGCAATTAAGGTACAGTGCAGCCAAATAAATAAGTACATGAAAATAAACTTTACAAAAAAGAAAAAAGAAGATGCTATTTTGGTAGGTTTTGAATGTAACTGAAGAAGAAGCTGTTTCAACAAACACCACAGGGGATTCTGATGTAGGGTGTCCTCAGAAAATACATTAATAACAAGTGGTCATATCATCTTTCACACGACTATATGTAATTATTCTTTTGCTGTCTTGATATCAAAATTTCAAAGAACTTCTACTGGAAGCCAATCTATAACTTTATCTTTTTTTTTATTTTATTACTGTAATTCTTAAGACCATGGCTCATCTCCAAATACCTTGAGGGAACATGAATCTCCAAGTAGACACAGTGCACTTCCTATGTGAGCATCCGAAGCTCTCTTCTGAACAAAGGCACACGTGTCTGGGTGTCAATGTCTGGTTCTTTGCTTAATCCTCGTCTTCATACATTGCCTTTTCAAATGTGCATTATACATTTCTATTCATATATGAAATTTTTCTGATTACTGTGGCTGTAAGTCCTGACTACTTGGTAAAAGACTTCAGACCGTGGCCAAACCTTCCTCTGTACTCTCCTCAGAGTAACTAGTGGATACTCCAAAATGGTATACGGCACATTTCTTTTTTTTCCTCTTTCCATCTAACAGACATAATAATGTGAACTCATGTGCATAAAACAGGAAAACCAATTATTCCAAAAGAAGAATGAGAGAGGGAAAAATGAGTACAAGGGAAAGCAACCAGACCAGACTAACCAGGTTGTCTTGGTAACAGTAGATTCAAGATCTTTGTTCTTTTAGAGATAGACTCTTCTCTGATATTTACATTATGGAGCACCATCTAGTGGCTTTAGCTCAAACAATCCACACTTGCATGCTCAATTTTCAATCAAAATTAAAATGATAGTTTTTTTTTCTGTTGGATGCAACACTTCAGTTATGAAATACATGTTTTAGAGACTCAGTAACATAGTCAGAAATTGTTTTATGTGCATGTGCAGACTTCACATTTGGAAGATTTATATTTATTATAATTTATTTATAAAAGATTATAATTTTCTCTGCAGAGTTTAGAAAAATGATTGTTAGAATAATCATAGCATTTGTTTAAAACTTTTGAAGAATATGAGCATTATATGTATATTTACATGTATGTTTTCATATGTTTGTATTTAAAATGTGTAAAGTTATGTGTATGGCAACTATAATAATATCACAAGAGCTCCATTCATAAAACGTGCCCATTTTGATCAATTTACATTACAGAGAAAGAACCAAAGAAAAAACTTAGAGAAGAATTCTTTAGTCTGTAGAAATCTGGGTGCATTTGTGAGGGAGACAGAGATTCAGTCTCATGATTACTTGTTTTTTGCTTCATGCCAATAAAACTCAGCATGGTTTAGGTGTCATCCACTCAGTCATATATATTATGGCAAATCGTATTCAAAGTAAAAATGTATGTTTCACAAATATACTCACAATAAAAAATGTAGCTAAGATTATTCATTTTTGTTATTCAATTTAAAAAGAGTAAAAGCCATCTTTTGAAGCCTATGTAAATTAGGTATATGCCAATAGAATAAAGCTTTCTTAAAGTACCAGGGTGATTTTTAAGCTTTTATATTTTATATTCTTGTATTTTAAGAAATAACTGTTGCTTTCATCAAAAAAGTCTACAAACAATAAATGCTAGAGAGAATGTAAACAGAACCAACTCTCTGACACTGTTGGTGGGAATGTAAGTTGATACAGCTGCTATGGAAAACAGTATGGAAGTTCCTAAACAACTAAAAACAGAACTACTATATGACTCAACAATTCCACTCCTGGGTACATATCCAGAGAAAACCATAGTTCAAAATGATACATGCACCCCAATGTTCATTGCAGCACTATTTACAATAGCCAGGACATGGAAGCAACCTAAAGGTCCATCAGCAGAAGAATGGGTAAAGAAGATGTGGTACATGTATACACAATGGAATAGTACTCAGCCGTAAAAGGAGCAAAATCATGTCAGGGCAGAGATGTGGAGAAACCCGAAGACCGTCATACAGAGTACAGTAAGTCATAAAAGCAAATGTCAGACATTAATGCATATGTGTGGAATCTAGAAAAAGGGTATGGATGATCTTATGTGCAAAGCAGAAATAAAGACATGGAGAACAAACGTATAGATACCCAGGAGGAAAGAGGTGGTGGGATAAATTTGGAGATTGGGATTGGCATATATACACTTGAAACTATTTATAAAATAGATAACTAATGAGGATACATTAGTTATGTGTTGTATGGGAATAGTTATATAGTGTGGGAACTCTACTTAATGTGCTGTGGAGACCTAAATGGGAAGGAAATATATATATATATATATATATATATCTGATTCACTTTGCTGTATAGCAGATATTAACCCAACATTGTAAAGCGAGTATATTCTAATAAAAATTTATTTTAAAAAAGAAATTTCAGTTTCCAAGCCTATGTTATGTATCCAGACACCAGGCTGAAGGAAAGCTAACAAGAGCCAGAATGAAAGAGGTTTGCAAATTTCATTTACACAAACATCAAGGTTTCAAAGACGCCAATAGGTTTGTGGCAGTTTTCCAGGCGATTTTCTCTTTCTGGAGTGTCCATTTCGCTATCTTACTTTCCACGTCCCAGATAACTCTCTCCCATCCCCTAAAACTTAGCTCAAGAATAACCTTAAAGAAAAAGGCTTTTTTTTTTTTTTTTTTTATGGCAGTTAACCTAATTGACCAAAGAGGAAAATTCCTTTGAGAAAATGTCTTTTTAACTCAGACGGGAATGACTAGATAAAAGAAGACCTGCAGAGATCAGGAGAAATTGTGTTTCAGAGGGAGCAAAGATCACGTGAAAGGACAGTGAAGCCAGCCTGAATGTGGCAGCTTTGAAGGAAAGAAGAAAGGGCAGTGGGACTGGAATGGGCGGAGAGGAGGGAGGAAGGAGAAGTCAGCAGAGACCAGTCATTCAGGGCTTTACAGTTCAAGGTAAAGGCTGGAATTTCATTCTAATTGTAAAAGTGGAAGGGGACATATTGGAGCAGAAATACAAATGTAAAGCATCCCTGCATTATAGAGAAGAGACCGTACAGGACCAAAGGTACAAATACAAAGAGCAATCATGAGGCCCTTGCAATGGACGGAGAGAAATGCACTCAAGTCTTGGACGACGGAGGCAGAAATGAAGATGAACAGACCCAAATCGCTTGAAGATACGCTCTGGAATCAAGAGTCAACAGGCCTGTGGAAGGCTGGCACGTGGAGAAAGAGGCAAAGAAGAGTCACTAACGATGAGACTGGGAACTTCCAGCTGAGCAACTGGGTAGACGGGTTTGCCTACTGAGTTGCTACTGGTGAAATAAATTTCTGTTTTAAGGCAAGACAAATCAGATTTAAACATAAAATATTTTCTCTGCATGTTTGGGCCACACCTCTCTCCCCTCCAATGTGCATTGTGCATCTGGATTATGTGTTAACTGGACCTACCCAACAGCAGAAACACTTCCTCAATCGTAAAGATTAATTTTCTTCTTCTGGTTCCAGCCATGTGACTCAGAAAATACCATTCCTTTCTCATGATGACCCTCCACTCATCTCGTACATGCAGACATCCTTGGTTAACATTCCAATATATCATTTACCTTAAAGACAGTGACTGTGCAGAACAGACGGGATCAGATGACCTGCAGAGATCCTGGGCCACACCTAATGGAAGTCCTTAGCCTAAGTACCTACTATGAGCTTATTAATATGATGAGTTATATTAATTACATTCTATTTTACAAGATTGTTTTTTATATTGTCAAACGTGTGACTGAGCCTCAGATGGAATTAATGATGGTTATGTGATTTGTAATGATTGGCCAAATATGCAGTCCTATAAGATCAATGATTTTAAGACTGTAACTCTAAATATGGGAAGAAGTGACAAGAAGGAACCATTTCCTTGACCAGAACAGATTAGTAAGACCAGTGGTCCAGAGGATTTTGGTTACTGTTAACAGGGCCTGGTCTAATAATACCACATTGAGTTGCCGATCAGCAAAATCCTCACCTGGCCTGGGAACATGCCTTCCTGGTGCCAGCATTGGGAAGGG
Source organism: Odocoileus virginianus (assembly GCF_023699985.2). Classification (NCBI taxonomy): domain Eukaryota; kingdom Metazoa; phylum Chordata; class Mammalia; order Artiodactyla; family Cervidae; genus Odocoileus; species Odocoileus virginianus. The sequence goes on from NC_069676.1 coordinate 94,720,584, forward strand.
CCAGCTTGGTCACAAAATGCCTCCCAAACCTTGGTCCAAATTAAGACTGAAAGGAAGGGTATTGTAAAATGAGCAATGTTTCTCACCAGTAGTTAGGTCTTGAGGGCAGAGCACTCATAATGGGATCAGTGCCTCAGGCCAGAGAGCTAGCTGGCCCTCTTCCCACCTTTGAAGACACAGCAAGAAGACAGCCAACTCTAAACCAGGAGGCGGGCTCTCACTGAGAACCCACCATGCCGGCTGCCTGACCTCAGAATTCTAGCCTGAGAAATAATTTTGTGTGTAAGCAACCCAGTCTATGGTAATTTGTTACAGCAACCAGAGTTGACTCAGAGAATTCCAATTTCATTTATAACCTACATAAAAATTACAAGAAAAATAACACAAGAAACAACTCACAATCCTCAAGGAATAAACCAAGAAGCATACTCAACAACGTCTTTCTATACCCAGGGCCAGATGGCTTCACAGGTGAATTCTACCAAGTGTTGTATTGTTGTTTAGTCGCCAAGTCATGTCTGACTCTTCTGCAGCCCTGTGAACTGTACCCTTCGGGTTCCTCTGTCCATGGGATTTCCCAGGCAAGAATAATGCAATGGGTTGCCATTTCCTTCTCCAGGGGATCTTCCCGGCTCAGGGATTGAACCTGTGTCTCCTTCATCTCCTGCACTGACAGATTCATTACCACTGAACCACCAGGGAAGCCCACCAAATGTTTAGAGAAGAGCTAACACCTATTCTGCTCCAACTCTTCCAAAACATTGCAGAGGGAGGAAAACTCTCAAATTCATTCTATGAGGACAGCATCCCCCTGATACAAAAACCAGACAAAGACACCATAAGAAAAGAATATTACAGACCAATGTCACTGATGAACATAGATGCAAAAATCCTCAACAAAATTCTAGCAAACAGAATCCAACAACACATTAAAAGGATCATACACCATGATCAAGTGGGGTTTATCCCAGGGATGCAAGGATTCTTCAATATATGTGAATCAATGTGATGCCCTATATTAGAAAATTGAAAGATAAAAACCATATGATCACCTCATGAGATGCAGAGAAAGCTTCCCTCAAAATTCAATGTCCATTTATGATAAAAAAAAACTCTCCAGAAATCAGTTAGAAGAAACTTACCTCAACACAATAAAAGCCATGTATGACAAACCCACAGCAAACATTATTCTCAATGCTGAGAAACTGAAGGCATTTCCTATAAGATCAGGAACAAGGCAAGAGTGCCTGCTCTTGTCACTAGTATTCAACATAGTTGTGGAAGTCCTAGCCATGGAAATCAGAAGACCAAAAGAGAGAAAGGAATCCAGATTGGAAAAGAAAAAGTAAAACTCTCACTTTCTGCAGATGGCATGATAGTATACATAGAAGATCCTAAAGATGCCACCAGAAAATTACTAGAGCTAATCAATGAATTTAGTAAAGTTGCAGGATATAAAATTAATACACAGAAGTCTTTTGCATCCCTATACACTAGCAATGAAAAATCAGAAAGATAAATTAAGGAAACAACCCCACTATCACTGCAACGAAAAGAATAAAATACCAGGAATAAACCTACCTAGAGAGACAAAAGAACAGTATGCAGAAAACTACAAGACACTGATGAAGAAATCAAAGATGACACAAACAGATGGAGAGATATACCATGTTCTTGGATTGGAAGACTCAATATCGTGAAAATGACTACTATGCAAAGCAATCTACAGATTCAATGCAATCCCTATCAAACTACCAATTGCATTTTTCTCAGAACTAGAACCAAAAAATTCACAATTTCTATGGAAACACAAAAGATTCTGAATAGACAAAACAATCTTGAGAGAGAAAAGTAAAGCTGGCAGAATCAACCTTCCTGATTTCAGACTGTATTATAAAGCTAAAGTCAAGACAGTATGGTGCTGGCACAAAACAGAAATATAGACCAGTAGAAAAAGAAAGTTCAGAGAATAACCCATGTGCCTATGAGCACCTTATGTTTAACAAAGGAAGAGAGAATATACAGTAGAGAAAAGACAGCCATTTCAATAAGTGGTGCTGGGAAAACTGGACAGCTTGTGTGAAAGAATGAAATTATAATGCTTGCTGACACCATACGCAAAAATAAACTCAAAATGGATTAAAGACTTAAATGTAAGGCCAGAAACTATACAGCTCTTAGAAGAAAACATAGTTAGTAAAGTCTTTGACAAAAGTCACAAAAATATCCTCTTTGACCCACCCCCTAGCATAATGGAAATAAAAATAAAAATAAACAAACAGGACCTAATTAAACTTAAAAGCTTTCGTACAGCAAAGGAAATCATCAACAGGATGAAAAGACAATCCTCAGAATGGAAGAAAATAACTTCAAATGAAGGAGGAAGGGGATCTACATACATACATACATATATATATATATATATATATATATATATACACACACACACACACACACACATCAGTTCAGTTCATGTTGTTCAGTCGTGTCCAACTCTTTGCAACCCTCATGGACTGCAGCCCGCCAGGCTTCCCTGTCCATCACCAACTCCTGGAGCTTGTTCAAACTCACACCCATCAAGTCAGCGATGCCATCCATCTTGTCCTCTGCCATCCCCTTCTCCTCCCACCTTCAGTCTTTCCCAGTATCAGGGTCTTTTCCAATGAGTCACTTCTTTGCATCAGGTGGCCAAAGTATTGGAGTTTCAGCTTCAGCATCAGTCCTTTCAATGAATATTCAGGACTCATTTCCTTTAGGATGGACTGGTTGGATCTCCTTGCAGGCCAAGGTTCTCTCAAGAGTATTCTCGAACACCACAGTTCAAAAGCATCAATTCTTCAATGCTCAGCTTTCTTTACAGTCCAACTCTCAGATCCATACATGACTACTGGAAAAACCATAACCTTGACTAGATGAACCTTTGTTGGCAAAGTAATGTCTCTGCTTTTTAGTATGCTGTCTAGATTGGCCATAGCTTTTCTTCCAAGGAGCAAGCATCTTTTAATTTCATGGTTTCATTCACCATCTACAGTGATTTTGGAGCCCAAGAAAATAAAGTCTGTTACTGTTTCCATTGCTTCCCCATCTGTTTGCCATGAAGTGATGGGAGGAGATGCCATGATCTTAGCTTTTTGAATGTTGAGTTTTAAGCCAGCTTTTTCACTCTCCTCTTTCACTTTCATCAAGGTGCTCTTTAGTTCTTCTTTGCTTTCTGCTGTAAGGATGGGTTCATCTGCATATCTGAGGTTATTGATATTTCTCCCGGCAATCTTGATTCCAGCTTGTGCCTCATCCAGTTTGGCATTTCACATGATGTGCTCTGCATATAAATTAAATAAGCATGATGACAATATACAGCCTTGACGTACTCTTTGCTCGATTTGGAACCAGTCTGTTGTTCCATGTCCAGTTCTAACTGTTGCTTCCTGACCTGCATACAGGTTTCTCAGGTTGGTATTCCCATCTCTTGAAGAATTTTCCACAGTTTATTATGATTCACACAGTCAAAGGCTTTGGCATAGTCAATAAAGCAGAAGTAGATGTTTTTCTGGAACTCTCTTGGTTTTTTGATGATCCAACAGATGTTGGCAATTTGATCTCTGGGTCCGCTGCCTTTTCTAAATCCAACTTGAACATCTGGAAATTCTTGGTTCATGTACTGTGAAAGCCTGGCTTGGAGAATATATATATATATACATAATTATGACTGATTCATGTTGTGGAATGGCAGAAACCAGCATTACATTGTAAGCAATCATCCTCCAATTAAAAAATAAAAATAAATACATTAAAAAAGATGTTTTAAGTTTCTATAGCAGGAAAGTGCCACAAATGTAATACTTTTATAAAAATATAATAAAACTGAAAGGATTAAGGAATCCTCTTAGGTCCTTAGCAACATTCATGACACACAACAGGGACTCGGCAACATTTGTTGAATTTAAGCACAATAATTACCTGTGCTGTAAAGATTTAATCATTACTGTCACCATTAAAAACTAGTACTCATTGAAAATTTAAGGTTATAAGCCCTGCTCTTCTAAATATTTGTCGGAGTCCTTGGTTTCCACAGACATATTGAGAAGCCTTGTCAAGGAAGAGGCATGTTCAGTGGGCTGTCCCCTCTCCCCACTATGTGACACGTACTGAATTTCCACGAAGGGTTCACATCTCAAAGATTTTTGAGGTCAAAAATGAAGGTCTGAAAAGTATTGCTTTAGGCTTAAAAGGCATTTTTATTTATTTCTCCAGGTTTACTACCTGTATCCCCTCATACTGTCTTAATTTAAGGTAAGAAGGAAAAATTTACACCAGTACTCGGCAGACATTGTAATTATTTACTGGAAACTCCACCTGTTAATACCCTTGCATATTTTAATGGCTTTAGCAGTTTTTACTTAAAAATTAACCAAACAAAATAAGAGAAAATGTACATGTGTGTGTCAGAGAAAGGGAGAACCAGATATAGTTTAGGAATGTTTTTCCTCGCTTCTGAGGCAAATTTAGGGCTTCATTAACTTTCTACCAAAGGAAGATACACCACAGTCCATGGAATTCCCCAGGCCAGAATACTGGAGTGGGTAGCCTTTCCCTTCTCCAGGGGATCTTCCCAACCCAGGGATCAAACCCAGATCTCCCACATTGCAGGCAGATTCTTTACCAGCTGAGTCACAAGGGAAGTCCAAGAATACTGGAATGGGTAGCTTATCCTTTTCCAGCAGATCTTCCCAACGAAGGAATCGGACCAGGGTCTCCTGCATTAGAGACAGATGTTTTATCAACTGAGCTATCAGGAAAGCCCTAATATACACCACAGGGCTGGTGATTTCCAATATTATCTTCATATTCCTTCAGTTTATGGGCAGAGACTTACTGGGACTCTACTTCAGCCAGGGGCAATGTGTGTATACCATTACCTTTTTATCCCTAGTAAGAACAAATATTCTTCTGCAAATGGTGACTACAGCCATGAAATTAAAAGGCACTTGCTCCTTAGAAGAAAAGCTATGATCAACCTAGGCAGCATATTAAAAAGCAGAGACATTACTTTGCTGACAAAGGTCCATCTAGTCAAAGCTATGGTTTTTCCAATAGTCATGTATAGATCCGAGAGTTGGACTATAAATAAAGCTGAGTACCGAGGAATTGATGCTTTTGAACTGTGGTGTTGGAGAAGACTCTTGAGAGTCCCTTGGACTGCAGAGATCCAACCAGTCCATCCTAAAGGAAATCAGTCCCAAATATTTATTGGAAGAACTGATGCTGAAGCTGACACTCCAATACTTTGGCCACCTGATGCAAAGAATTGACTCATTGGAAAGACCCTGATACTGGGAAAGATTGAAGGCAGGAGGAGAAGGGAATGACAGAGGATGAGATGGCTGGATGGCATCACTGACTCGATGGACATGAGTTTGAGCAAGCTCCAGGAGTTGGTGAAGGACAGGGAGGCCTGGCATGCTGCAGTTCATAGGGTTGCAGAGTCGGATATGGCTGAGTGACTGAACTGAACTGAAGAACAAGTATATTCTCCCTTCTTCCCTGGCAATACAAATTTTTATCTAGACGGAATAAACAATATAAAAGTATACAGGGGATACACTGCCTCAATTTATTATCTAACTTTTGGAGAAGGTATATCTGGAAGAAAGATACATGAATATATAAAACTGACACTATAAACCTGTCCTAATCCTTTAAAAGAAAAGCAAATAATGTAATATCTATTTAGAACTGATTTTTAAGTGAAATAATGTGAATTCTATCTAACAATTACAGATAATAATTTGCTATTACCCATGTTATCAGGGATGTTGTTTCATAGTTTCTTAAATAATAAGGTCACTGATTTCACTGACTTTATCACCTAATTTATCCACTCCCTATGGAGTGGAAAAATTCCACTTGGTAAAACAAGATTCTTAGAAATATAACGGGAAAATTATTGTACCAAAAGCCATATTAAAAGTTATGACCCAGTAATGTCCAGGTAAATGGTCTTAATATTACACTATAATTTTATATCCCTTATGCTGAAATTGCTAGTTTAGCTTTGAATGTAAATCCTGAGGAGTAGTGTAGAAATAAGTTTCATTTCAGCAAATGAAAATATCATTTTCAAATTTACATATATCATGTATTTCCCATAAAAAGACATATCTACCTTACTATGTGTGTGTGTTAGTTGCTCAGTCGTGTCTGATTCTTGGCAACCCCATGGACTGCAGCCCAACATGCTCCTCTGTCCATGGAATTTTCCAGCAAGAATACTAGAATGGGTAGCCATTCTCTTCTCCACCGGATCTTTCCCTCCAGTGATCAAACTTAGATCTCCTGCATCACAGCAGATTCTTTACCCAGCGAAATCCATCCAAAAATGTAAAAACAATGTCCAATAACACAAAAATATAACAGTAATTATTATATAAAACTTAGTGTTTTTTTACATATTATTATAACAAGAACACTGTATATTTTCACAGTTCTCAGATTTTTCAGGAAACATTAGCTCTCACATTCTTACTTTGTCAACAAAAAATTCCATGTGACCCAACTGAGTTTGTTGAGTATAAATTGAATGTTTGGACTAAGAACAAATAGATAAGGAAAAATATGTACATATTAAAGAGTTCATTAATTATGCTGTTTGCCCAAGGTTCAATTAAGACATTGATCCAGAATTCATTAGATAGCTCACTTGATCGTAAATATCTCACGTTAGACAACTCTAAGATGCATGGATTCACAGACACATCTCTAGCAAAGAGGGCTTTGGGGATTCCGATTTGGGTATTATTAGCAAGAATTCTCATTCTTCTGAAGAAAGCAAAATAGTCTGACCATTCTAAATAAAATTCTTGTTAAGCTTGGAAATTTTATGAAGGCATACAAGCACAGTTTTGTATTTTCTAAAGTCCTGTTGCTCCGTGTGCTATGAGCAGAAAACTCAGAGGGACATGGTATCTCTTTCCAGAAAATTCTTAACCTAAACTTGCCCTCCTCAGAATGGTAACAAAATGTACTGCAGAGTCACTGAACCTACTCACTACTGCTAGAAACGAGTGACAGTCTAACACGGCACCGCCAAGCCTATAATCTTATAGTCGATAGAAATTTCCAGTCTCTGTTACTAATACTGTGGGGAAAAAAAAAACTTTAAAATTTTAACATGCATTAGAACTTTAATGTATTATTTGTTTTATCCTTTAAAGAATCCATATTTTAAAGTATCAATATTTACTTATTTCAACTTCTTTTATCTCTAATATAAAACATCCCAGTTTGGAATGTATTGCAAAAACAATAAAAATCATATTTACCTTTGTATATATACCATTATCCAAAAATAAGAAGGCCAGACAATGAGATGGAAAACAAGAATAGTAGATTCTTAAAAATGGAAAAGAAAAATAACTTGACATATTAACAAATATGCTACTATTATTTGCTGCTCCTTAAGTTGCAACTAAAAGCTATCATGAATTGCATCACAGATCAGATACTGACTTGATTACTTGAGTTTTCAATTATTTGTTTTGTATAAACAGTGGCTATTTATCAGATTACACTGGCTTGTGTGCCTCAAGGTAGTGATAGATAGTATCTGTATTTTATTTTTCAGGTGTTCTACAAAATTACCTTCTTTTAATGCCATCTCAGATAATGCCACAACCAGCTTTTTAATTACAGACAAGCTTCACCATCATCTTTCAGTTCTCTTATCAACCACGTACAGCTGTCTGCCAAGATGGCTTCCTATCCTCAGTCTGCTCCCCTCACACCATTTCTTCTGGGTTTCTCTTGCTGATTTCATCTCCTTTATCTCTAGACACTGAAGTGGCCTAAGGCTCAGTTCTTGGATATCTTCTCTGTTTTTGTGCCCTCCCTAGGTGGTTGTATCTGGTTCTTTACCTTTAAATCTTATCTATATTTGATGATTCCAAATTTCTGTCTCAAACTCTGACCCCTTCCCTGAACTCTGGTTCCATATCAGCAGCAGCCTATTTGATATCTCTTCTTATACAGTCAATAGAGCTTCCCACCTTCCAAATAAAACCTCACATTCCCCTTGCACATCTCAAAGGCTCCTCTCATTGTCCTCATTTCACTAAGTGACAATTCCAATCTTTCAGAACAAGAAATTTCAAGTCTTTTTTTTTTTTCTTTCAAATTCACATCTTCAATTTTAACCGGAAAGTGTTAGTTGCTCAGACATGTTCAACTCTTTGCAACCCCAAGGAATGTAGTCTGCCAGGCTCCTCTATCCATGGAATTCTCCAGGCAAGAATGCTGGAGTGGGTAGCCATTCCCTTCTCCAGGAAATCTTTCCAATCCAGAGATCCAACCCAGGGTCTGTCTCCTGAACTGGCAGACAGGTTCTTTATCACCTGAGCCACCAGGAAGCCCTTTAACAGCAAATCACACTGTAAAACTATAACCAGAAGCCAGCTATTTCCCCCAACTTCTAATGCACGCACCCTAATCTTAGACATCATTGCCTTTAGCTGCTGCTGCTGCTAAGTCATTTCAGTCATGTCCGACTCTGTGCGACCCCATAGACAGCAGCCCACCAGGCTCCTCTGTGCCTGGGATTCTCCAGGCAAGAACACTGGAGTGGGTTACCTTTAGCTTACACTGTTTAAAAAGTCTTGTAATGGAATCCCCAGTGCCATTTCTACTCTTCCACAGCACTCTCTCTACACAGAAATCAGACCTACAAATCCTTATAAAACATGACAGTATCATTCTTCTCCACGCCCGCCAGTGGCCTCCTATTTCACGCAGGAGAAATCCCAGGTCCTCACCGTGGTCTACAAGGTCTTGCATGATCTAGACCCCTGCTACTTTTCTGATCTGCCTCCTTCTAGACATCCTTACCTACCCTCCTGTAGACACACTGGCCTCCCCTCCATCTCTCCGCGTGCTGCATGAGCCTGCTTCAGGTCTGACGGCCTGCAGTATACTTCTTCCAACAGCTGCATGGATTACTCCACTTCTCTCAGGTTGCCAACCAAATGCTAAGTTATCAGAGAGGTTTTCCCTGACCACGCTAGGTAACATGCTACCCTGCTTTATTCCTCTTCGTAGCATTTACCTTTACTGGATAGATATTCACTAATTATCTGTTTGCTGTCTCTCCTCCTCCACTGGAATTGAAGTCTTGTGAGAACTTGAGCTTATTATTTCTTATTATTAAACTTATTATTTCTGGCTTGTTACAACAATATATACTGCTTCTAGTATACAGTCTGCAATGTAGTAGGTGTTCACAAACATTTGTTGAACAAATGAAAACCCCAATGTTAAATCTAGAGGCAATCTCTTAATTTCATGCATAATTCTTAGCAGAGATATGACAGATATGACATGACATGTATGTAGACATGCATGAATAGATGGATTCTAGTCCTAAATAGATGAAATGTTTTTTAATCCCTAACTCCATCATGCTATTTAGACTGTTTTGAAAATACATGTATATATATGTGTATATATATATATTTATATTTATGTATAAGTATGTGAAAGTGCAAACGTTGGTCATTCAGTCATGTCTGACTCTGCAACCCCATAGACTGTAGCCCACTAGGCTCCTCTGTGCATGGAATTCTCCAAGCAAGAATACTGGAGTGGGTACCATCGCCTTCTCCAGTGGATCTTCCTGACCTAGGAATCAAACCTGGGTCTCCTGCACTGCAGGCAAATTCTTTACCATCTGAGCCTATATATATATATATGTGTGTATATATATATATATATATATATATATATACACACACACACACACATTTCATTTTGTTTATTTAACTTCTGCAAATTTAGTGAGATAATTTATGTTGGAAGGACATTCCAATTATTTAACATATCTGAGATAATCTCTTCATTTTCCCATGCATTAGCTCTCATTGAGAACCACTACTTTTAATTTTGTTTTTTACATCACAAAGGATGAAGGCAATAATATTCGCATAAGTATGGCCAGCAATGCTGTGAAGACAAAAAAGCTGATTCTGTTGAAGCAAAACTGTTGGCTGGAAGGCAATTCCACCATGTAATAACTTTCAGTATATCTCATTAGCTGATGTACCAAAGTCCAAGTTAAGTGTACCAAGGCATTGTTATAGAATCACTATATTCAAAAGTGAGCTGTATAAAAGTTTGTTGTAAACAAGGTGGGAAACTGGGCAAATTTTAGCTCACATGATGATATAAATGTAATTGGGACCAGTCATCACCAAGCCTTCAGTCAGCAGTTTTCAAGCTTTAACATTTATTGAATCCCCAAAAGGCTCCTATTAAAAATTCAGAGCTCTCAGTTGCAACCCAGATAATCTGGTTCAACAGCTCAAAAATAGCCCAAGAAATAGTATCTTTAACAAGCACTTCAGGTGATTCTGGGGTAGACTAAATGAGAACTACACTTTGAGAAGCACTTGTCTAAGTGAAGAGAAGAATCATGGTAGCATAGGCTTTTATATGATTATTAGTCAATTATTCTGTTTTAGTGATACATACATTTTCTTAAGGAAATGTTTTCTCACCTTTAAACTTGTTTAAGCCAAATGATATGATGGGAAGACTTTGATTTTCTCTTTCATAAGCTAAGTGAAAGAATAGGCAAGGCTCTGCATGTCCTCATTTTTCCCTTCTTCACCTTCCTGAAATGAGACACATGATGAGTTCTGGCCATCATACGCCTTTTTGAAGAGTGTAGATAATAAGACTGTCTTGCACTGAATTTTAAGCCTCAGGGCTATTCGATGTCAACATCTGACTACAACTTCAATTACTCTTTTGGAAAATATTGCTCCATCTCAAGGAAAATACCATAATGGAGGTTTCAGAGGATACATTTTCTTTAAGACTGAGAAAGCTACAGTGTCTAAAGTATAGGTAAATCTTATCTTGGCAGAAACCAGAATAACTGCTTCAAGGTCAATGTTAAAGAAAGGTTCTACATGGCTAGAAGTTTTGATATAATCAATATACACAAGAGGCATTATAATCAAAAGTCATTTTTCAAGGAAAAAGACCACATTTTCCTGAGACTTTTATAAGCATGTTGATTCCTTACCTTTTATTTTATAGCCATAGATGTTTTAGTAGTATGTCATTTAGTGTGTGATCTGTAAAATTAAGAAGTTAAATAACTGAATATAGAATAGTCCTCAAAACCAAATGTTAAATGAATTATACAGTTTACAAGTAAAATCCTCTAACAAACTACATTTTTACCATAGACTAACGATAGTCAGGAAGAAACCACCACGCTATTACTATTACTATAGTAACCAAATGATTCATTAATCCTCTTTTTAATAGGTCACAGACTTTTATTAAAAACATTATAAGGAAATCATATTGGTCACTATGATCATAGATTAATGACTGTAATTGGTTAAAAAAAATTTTTAAGTTGAAAAATCTTCTAGTTTAACCTCTATTCTATAGATAAGTCAGTTAAAGTATACAGCAATGAACTAACATGTCTAAAGTTGTGGTCTTAAATTATAACAAAACTATACCCAGAATGAAAATAAATGGCTTTTTCCTGTTATTAGTATTTTATGGTAGGATAGTGCTCTCTGCCTATCAGCCGTTGTCTTCTTTTATATTCATATCATCTTCAGACCTGGCTCAAAATATAATAACATGCAATCCTTATAACCCTAAGTAGGCAACAAACACAGAGACAAATGTTTAAAGTGATATGTAAAAAGGTCAGAAAGAGATTATCCGCCCAGGTTTTTGTTTACTGTGCAAATCATGACATTTGCTCTGTGATATTTCATTATGATTAAATGGAAAAGTAATTATTGAATAGCATGCCAATAGCTTTAATATTAATGCTTGAAGCTGAAAGTTCTCAATTTCACAATAATTTAAAAATATGAGTTTTGTTTAATATAGTAATGTGAGGTTACATAATTGGATGAAACTAATTTTTTTTCAGTCTGTTCTGAGAGCTAAAAATGAATCAAGTCTTATTAATTGTGAGTATAATTACTATGTGATCAATATTACAGGAGACAGAAAAAGATGGATGGTTTCATAAAGCCTACTAGTAGATTATTAATAGGTAGAAAAACAATATAGAGAAACTACTTGCAAAGAATGCAAAGCATCACACAGTAAAATACTAAACATTTCATTCAGTTAATGTACATAGGCATCTCGAGAGCAAAAAAATATAATTCTTAAAATTTTTATTTAACCAAATCTCTTACATCCATTCTCTCCTTGTTCTCTCTCCCTCTTTCTTAAGTCAATACCTATACATGTGGTCTGTGGTCTCCTGAGAATCCCTGAAACCCTTCCAGGGAGTGTGGAGGTCAAAATAATTTTTATGTTCTTGAGAGATAATGGACATCTAGCATTATATTAGTTTCAGTTGAGCTATTTCAAATCCTAAAAGATGATGCTGTTAAAGTGCTACACTCAATATGCCAGTAAATTTGGAAAACTTCAGCAGTGGCCACAGGACTGGAAATGGTCAGTTTTCATTCCAATGCCAGTGAAAGTTCAAAATACCACAAAATTGCACTCATTTCACAAGCCAGCAAAATAACGCTCAAAATTCTCTAAGCTAGGCTTCAACCATACATGAACCAAGAACTTCCAGATGTACAAGCTGGATTTAGAAAAGGCAGAGGAACCAGAGATCAAATACCAATGTCCTTTGGATCATAGAAAAAGCAAGGGAATTCCAGAAAAACATCTATTTCTCTTCATTGACTATGCTAAAGCCTTTATCTCTGTGGATCACAGCAAACTGTGGAAAATTCTTAGAGATGGGAATCCAAGACCACCTTACCTGCTTCTTGAGAAATCTGTATGCAGGTAAAGAATCTGCCTGCAATGCAGGAGACCTGGGTTTGACCCTTGGGTTGAGAAGATCCCCTGGAGAAGGGAAAGGCTGTCCACTCCAGTATTCTGGCCTGGAGAATTTCATGGACTATACAGTCCATGCAGTAGCAAAGAGCTGGACATGACTGAGTGACTTACACTTTACCTGCTTCTTGAGAAATCTGTATGCAGGTAAAGAAGCAACAGTTAGAACTGGACATGCAACAGTGCAAAATTGGGAAAGGAGTATGTCAAGACTGACTCTCTGGGCAAGAATACTGGAGTAAGTTGCCATGCCCTCCTCCAGGGGATCTTCCTGACCCAGGGATCGAACCCATGTCTCTTTATGTCTTCTGTCTTAGCCGGCAGTTCTTTACCACTAGTGCCACCTGGGAAGCCCATGATGTGCATTACGTCCCCATGAACTATTTCTTTTTCTGAAGTTTGTATCTTTGACCACCCGCCCCCCACCTTGACCCATTTTGTCTACCATCTCACCATGTCTGGCAAACATCAATCTGTTCTCTGTACCTATGAGCTTAAAATTTGTTTTTTCTGTTGTCGTTAGATTCTACATGTAAGTGAGATGATATTTTTCTTTCTCTAACTTATTTCATGTAGCATAATACCCTCAAGGTCCATTCATGGCCTTGCAAATGGCAGTTTTCATTCTTTTTGATGGCCAAAAAGTATTCCATTGTGTGTGTGTGTATCATGTCTTCTTTATCAATTCATCCATTGATGGGCATGTAGGTTATTTCCATATCTGGACTATTGTAAGTGATGATGCAGTGAACATCGAGGTGTGTGTATATATATATGCTTTCAAATTAGTTATTTAGTTTTCTTTGAATAAATACCCAGAAGGGCAATTTCTTGATCAAATGGTAGTTCTATTGTTAGTTTTTTGGGGAATATCCATACTGCTTTCCATCATGGCTGCATCAATTTGTATCCTCCCCCCAACAATACACAATGGTTCCTTTTTCTCCACATCCTCACCACACTTGTTATTTCTTGTCCTTTTGATAATAGCCATTCTAACAGATGTGAGGAGATATATCACTGTAGTTTTGATTTGCATGTCCCAGATGATTAGTGATGTTGAGCAACTTTTCATGTACCTGCTGACCATCCATATATATTCATTGGAAAAATGTCCATTCCACTCCCCAGCCCATTTTTAAACTAGACCTGTTTGCTATTGAATTGTATGAGATCTTTATATATTTTGGGTATTAACACCTTAGCAGATACATGATTTGCAAATATCTTAGCAGATACATGATTTTTTCCCATGGGGCAGGTTGTCTTCTTTTCTTTTTGTTAATGATTTATTTGCTGTGTAGAAGCTTTTTAGTTTGATGTAGCCCCACTTTTTTATTCTTGCTTTTGTTACTTTCCCTTTTGGAATCAGATCCATAGAATCATCATCAGTGTCACTGCCAAGGAACTTAATGCCTATGTTTTTGTCTCAAAGTTTACGGTTTCAGGTCTTAGATTCAAGTCTTATTAATACAATGAAGTTATTTGATTTTTCCACCATATTGGTTTTTGTAAATAATGGTTGTTGATAAAATTGCTGGCTGCTTAGAAATATACACCAAAGTACACCTGGAGGAATTTTTTTCTTTAGTTTCATGCACTCAGAGGAAAAATGAAAAAGCCAGTTTCACTCAGGAATGTCTTTGATGAAACTATAAAAATTAACCCTTAACAATGCATGCTTCTGTTTTCAAGATTCTGAGAAAAATGAGAAAAGTGAGAAAAAATGGGAGGTACACAGAACATCTGTGTTTTATATTGCACTACGGTGGAATCTGCAGGAAAATCACTGTGTGGATTGTGTTTTTCAGTTCAACAGGTCAGTCAAACCTTTATTAGGGAAAGTAATATCACAAAAATGATACGGATGTTTGATAGTGCTTACAGGGGATCATGAACGGGTCTTTTTTAAAAAAATTGTCTTCCAGTTTTACTGAGATATAAAGGAAACCCAGTACTGTGTAAGTTTAAGATGTACAGCACAATGATTTGACTTATAATAAGTTTAGTGATCATCCATCATCCCGTATAAATACAAAATTAAAGAAATAGAAAAAGAATTCTTTCCTTGTGATGAGAACTCTTAGGATTCACTCTCAACAACATTCATATGTAACATGAAGCAGTGTTAATTATACTTATCATGTTGTATTTACATCCATAGCAATTATTTTACTGGAAGCTTGAGTTTTAAGTTATTTTCTTAATAGAACAAGATATTTATTTGATAAAATGACTGACAGATGTAGCTATTTAGACTTGGGTATTTGTCAGTCATTCTCTCACAAATACATGATGTGAGCTGTAAGTTCAAGTAAAATAACTGGTGTTATTTACTGCCAATGATATCATTTGAGCTTTCAACTGAAAATCAGAATTTTGGAAAACTAATATTCACCGTTATTAGCTTACTGCTTCTAAATTTTTAAAGGCTATTCTGATGAGATCAGAAGTGATAAAAGTATGATTTCATAAAGTACCGTGTAATAAAATGTGTCAATATTTGAAAGTTGTGAATAATGCAGTGTGAACCAATATTTTCCAGACAACTCCTCTAATTAACTGTTATAAGGTCATTTATGGGGGAAAGAGCCAGTCACAGTACAAGATGACTGATGGATGTTAATGTAACAACATATGAAAAGTTTATCAATATAGTTTCAGATTTCACATTGGAGCTAAACTTTAATAAACAACCCCTTGTTAAGGTTTGGTATGATATTAAAAAAGAATATCCAAAGTTATCTGAATAGATTATTAAAGAAGTCCTTCCTTTTTTTTAGCTCATGTCTGTGTCAGACAAGAATTTTTTAAGATACTTCAACCAAAATGAGATTGTTTTGAAAGCAAAAGCAGATATGAGCCTCCAGCTATCCTATTAAGCCAGACATTGAAGACATCTACAAACCTGTAAAACAATGCCGTTCTTTTCACAGTTATTTTTTAATTTGGAAAGTACACATAACACTACGTTTTTCATAAAAATACATAAAATATGTATTTTTTCAGAAAAACACAACATTTCTGTAGTGGGTATGTTATTGATATTTTAAATTAATTAAAATTAGTAACTTTAAAAATCCATAATGACTTCTAACATGGCAAATTTAAAGGAAAATATAAACACAAGCACTCATGTTCTGAATTATTTTAAATAGTGTCATGGGGCCAGAGATGAAACAACTTAGAAACAGTTGCTCTAAGTCTCTGTTTTCATCAGACACAAATTAACTGATTGTGACAACTTCTTAAAATGGTCTTCCTTTGTCCATCGTCATCTTGCCAGGCTGTCATCAGGCCAGCATGTCCAATCCACATGTCTTACACTCCACCAGCACAGAAGCTTTCAATAACTGCTCTCTACCCCTGTAGGGCAAAGCTCCACCTCTGAGTCGAGGTTTAAAAGTCCACCTTGATCCAGGGCCTGACGAACTCCAATATTCACTGCAATCCTCATCTCCATCACTAGCCGAGATGGCCTGTCCAAAACTCCCGTCCTCTCTCTCTCCTGCCCTCAAAGCCGTTGACCTGAAATATCCCTTCTTACCTCATCTACCATCCTACTCACCTCCCCGTAAACATTCACCTGTTGCACTTCAGGACGTTTGCAATATCATCTACAGGAAGTCTTGTTGTTCTTGAGGCCTATGGAGAGAGAAAACTGACTCGTTCCTCTGTGCCTTTCTTACTTCCTACTGTTTCTGCCACAGTACCTCTAGCCCTATAACCTACTGCATGTGAACACACACATCAACGGGCTCCCCCTAATTTAGGGGAAGGAACATTTGCCATCCATATTTCCTTGAGTGGACTATGGTTTTCAGTTGCTGTTATTCTTGTGTAGCCACATAGATGGGGTGTGGTGTGTGTGTGTGTGTGTGTGTGTATAATATGTGTGTGTGTGTATATATATATAATCATTTAGATACTGCCTTAAAGCCACAAAACTGCTCTGCTTTTGCTGTATTTCACTCTATAAACACAGTTCTGCTTCACCATCTGGCTCCCTATTAGACTCTGATGTTCAGCAAACTTTTAAAGATAAACACTTTTCCCAGGCTTTCCCATGCCTGTGGTCAAATTCCAATGTGCTGAAATAACCATTCCTGTCCAGTTTGTATAGCATTATGGTTGCTTTTAGGGAGAGCACTATTGAGTGTCCTCATTTAGTCAGAGGCAAAAGTCCAACCCTCTAATGCTTATTTTTAAATTATTATTGATTTGCTAAGTTTTTAACATGGGAGAAGTGCTGAAGTATGTTTCAGTCACTGCTTATACTGATTGTGTTACCATATATATAAGCATTAAATGGTGCTTTTATGCGTGTAGTGCATATGCTGATGAGGTTTGTCTGGGTGCTGTGAGCCTTGCATTGTGAGGGAGGCACTTGGCACATCTTCTCTGGAGAGCAGGTAATGATATTCTATATTTCAGAGTAAAATTTTGGTGAATTATATTCTTATTTCAGTACATCAGTAAATTAGGTCAAACACAAAATGAAGGGAGTTCAGAATAATGATAAAGTTAATCAGGAATGAAAAGGGAGTTTTGAAAGAAAATTTAGCCGAATCATATTAATCAAGAAACGCATGGCATAAGCATGAATTCTTTTAATAAGTAAAGATTTTAGGGCTTACAGTGCCCATAAAAATAAAAAGCAAAATAAACAAACTGATTAAAAAATTAGCAAAAGATGTGCATAGACATTTTACCGAAGAAATACACAGATGGCCAATGGCCCATAAAAAGATGCTCAGTATCACTAACCAGCAGGAAAATGAAAGTCGAAACCACAGTGAGATATTATCTTATACCTGTTAGAATGGCTAATATCAAAAAGCTAAGAAATAACAAGTGCTGGGAATGGTGTGGAGAAAAGGGAACACTCATGTACTGTTGGTAGGATTGTAAATTGGTGCAGTCACCAGGGAAAACAGTAAGGAGGTTCCTCAAAATATTGAACATAGAAATACCATACACATCTAGCAATTCTAGTTCTGGGTATTTACCCAAAGAAAGTGAAAACATTAATTTGAAAAGACATATGCACTCCCATGTTCAATGAAGAATTATTTACAAGAGCTAATGTACAGAAACAATCCAAGTGTCCATCAATGGATGAATACAGAATATACAGTGTATGCACACAGACACACACACACACAATGGACTGCTATCCAGACATGGGAAGAATGAAATCTTGCCATCTGTGACACCATGAGTGGACCTGGAGGTCATTATGCTAAGTAAGTAAGTCAGACAAAGAAAAAGAAACTGCATGATCTAATTTATGTGTAGAGTCTAAAAAAAACAACAACAAAGCAAGTTCATAGATGGAGAAAAAAGATTGGTGGTTGCCGGAGGAGAGGGGAGGAAGGAGGAAGTAGGTGAAGGGGGTCAAAGTGCAAACTTCCTGGTATACGGTAATGTATAGCATTGTGGCTATAGTTAATGCACTCTATTACATATCTGAAAGTTGCTGAAGAGAGTAAATCGTAAAAGTCCTCACACGAGAAAAAAAAATTTTTAATGTAACTATATATAGTGACAGATGGTAACTAGACTTATTCTGATGATGATTTTGTTACCAAATCATTATGTTGTATATCTGAAATGAATATAATATTATGTCAATTATACCTCAGTAAAAATAAAATCCATTAATTCAGTTTTTTAAAAAAGAAAGTAGAATGCTCATCTGTCTTTGCGATCATGTGAAAAATACACTATGACAGTCCATGCGTATGTTGTTCCTGCATCTAGAATCAATACACTTTAGAGGTATTGAAACTCAAAAATCACGGACGTGAGGATTTTGAACATATGATGCTTTAAAGAGTAAAAACTGTACTACGGTTTAAGAAGTTACTCGGAGTGAAGGTGGATTTCCAATCCACATTTCCCAATAGAATGAGTAAGGACAGTTCCGTGCAAACATCATACAAGGACTCAAAGATCTGATATATTGGGAAAGGGATGTAGTTATAGATCTTCCTAAACTAAAAGCTGTCTATGCCACATCCTCCATCTCACATAACTGCCCTGTCTATGGAGTATACTGGATATTTTCCTGGCCCCATTAATCAAGCTATTACTGTATCTTGATCCTCATCTGTTTTCTGGGTTTCCTATAAACCCTACTGATTGGCAGAGATGATAGGGGGGACTCTAACTTCTGTGTCTAAACCAACTGAGAGCAAATGACAGGGTGATGCCTCTGTCTTCACCGTAAAACAGTGGACCATAGGCTTCAGACGGAAGCCGAGCCTGAAATGCTTTCCTTCCTTCCTGTGAATGGAATTGACAAAGTCATTGATGGGGAAGGAATAGAACAGCTAGGGGTGTGCAGACCCTACTTCCTTCCAAGTAATAGGTTAAGTTCCCCCTCCAAGTATAAAAGAAGCCTTGCCCTAAGATGTCCAGTGTAGAGGGGAGACTCAGCAGAAGGACGTATGAAGTAACTGCAGGCTGCCTGAGCAAGAGTGAGAGAGAGCTAGAACAAAGAAAGGAGAAAGAGGGGCGATCAGAGAAGACTAGAAGCATAGAGCCATACAAGGAATGCGGCTGCGAGTGCATCTGCAAGTAGAAAATTATCACTATAGACATCATTGGAATCAGCGCAACAGAATTTCCAGTATATTTCCTTCCTCTTTGGTATGGATAGAAAGTATATGCATTTTTCTGCACTAGGGACTGAAAATTCTCTCTCCCCTCAAGGGCCTGGCCAGAGGTCCACGATTTCAGGGACATGCACAGTAGCAAAATCCATCTATCTCTGGAAGAAGGGAAGGAGAACTCTTGGTCTAAGATCTTGCATAAGTTTGCTATCACTGAGGGATGAGCTGAAATTCTCTTCCAACCAAGAAACAGCATGCAGAGAAGACACAGACATCATTCCACGATGACTGCAGGATGGCTGAGATAGCTAGACCCTTGAGGTCCAGGCTCACAGAGTCTAAGACAGACTAAGCCAGGAGAAGTCTGCTTGCGTCCACTAGGAGCTCAGCACCTAGGAACAAGCAACACTCTTTACAGCCGGGTCTGGGCACAGCTAAGATGAGGGCTACTCTGTGTGGCTTAGGGCTTCCCTGGCAGCTCAGATGGTAAAATTCGACTGCAATGCAGGAGAACCGGGTTCCATCCCTGGATTGGGAAGATCCCCGGGAGGAGGGAATGACAATGCACTCCAGTATTGTTGCCTGGAGAATTCAAAGGACAGAGGAACCTGGCAGGCTACAGTCCATGGGGTCACAAAGAGTCAGACACAACTGAGCAACTAAGCATGCGCATGTGTGTGCGTGCATGCGCACGCGCGCACACACACACACACACACACACACACACACACGTGTGGCTCCAGCATAAAAGGACTGCTACTGTCAAGGAAGCAGGAACACTGAGAAAAACCTTCTATTCCGCAGGCAGCATAGTATGCAAAAGGGAACAGCAGCTCACCAGGGGAAAAATTGGAAGTCTGAGGAAATGCTAACTAAACCCAAATCCATCCCAAGCCGTGAACAGACTGCCTCAGTAGCTTGATTGAGGAGGAGGCAAGCACATTTCTGTGTGAGATTGATTTGAGTTTTATTGTGTAAAATTTCAGTGCTACACAGAGAAGGTAAAATATACTTTAAATTCCCTCCAGGCAAATTTGCAATATTCTATCCTATATCTTAAACCCTTTTAAGGGCTTAAGAATGGTATAAATTTGCTTCAGAGTCATTCTGGTAAATGAGAAGCTAATTATATATACTCAAAACTGTAAAAACCTATAGTCTATAACACATCATCTGTTGATCAATATTTCTGTCTGTGTTTTTATAGTAACCTTGAAGTTTTGCTTCTGATAGTACTTTCTATTCCATAGTCTATACAAATTCATTAAAGAGTGCCTAGGATAGGGTTAGAGTTCAATAAACAATAGATATCTACTGTATCAATTACTTTTAACTGTATATTTACTCAATGCATTGATTGTGTATGATTGTCTCAAGTTCCATGAGAACATTCCTCCATCCATTACCATCACTGTTTTATCCCCAGCATCTGACACAGTGCCTGGCACACAGAAAGCACTCAATTGCAAGGAATAAATGCATGCGTGAAGCTATGTCGCTGACCTAAAAACTCAGCAATGACTGATCTCATAACTAATTTTGAATTATAACTAATTCTTCAATAACATCTCAATACAATTTCCTTATGTATAAAAATGAGACAGTCACCTTAAATTATTGGGCTTCCCTGTGGCTCAGTGGTAAAGAATCACCTGCCAATGCAGGAGACAGAGGTTCCATCCCTGATCCAGGAAGACCCCACATACTGCAGAGCAACTTTAAGCCCGTGTGCCAGCTTTTGGACCTGTGCTCCAAAGCCCAGGAGCTGCAGCTGCTGAAGCCTGCATGCCCTAGAGCCATGTTCCACAACAAGAGAAGCCACTGCAATAAGCCCACCCATCACAGCTAGAGAGCACACCCCCAGTTGCCACAATTAAGAGAAATGCCTGGGTAGCAACTAAGACCCAGTACAGCCAACAATAAATATAAGAGAGAAGAAAAGAAAATCACCTTAATTGTCAATCCAACATGCAGTTAATAGCAAATACATTTTTATAAGTCTTATAGTAAGTCTGTTTTATATATGATGTAAGATATTAATTTCAATCCATTTTAAAGCATTTTTATTTCAGCATATATGTGAAGGAATAATTTAGAGGTTTTATTTAGAAGTGTTTAATTATCTTCCACACAACAAAAGTATTTTTTTTTAATCTTGATAAATACAGACAATAACTGATGTTGAAGCTGAAACTCCAATACTTTGGCCACCTGACGTGAAGAACTTACTCATTGGAAAAGACCCTGATGCTGGGAAAGATTGAAGGCGGGAGGAGAAGGGGATGACAGAGGGTGAGATGGTTGGATGGCATCACTGATTCAATGGACATGAGTTTGAGTGGACTCTGGGAGTTGGTGATGGACAGGGAGGCCTGGCGTGCTGCAGTTCATGGGGTCGCAGAGTCGGACACGACTGAGCGACTGAACTGAACTGAATTGAACTGAACATAAACCCATGAACAATATACATTCTTTGTCATGTAATAAGAAAAAATACTTTCTGTACTGAATCACTAAGTCCTTCATTAACTTCATCAAACATTTCATCAATACTGAAAGCCTCCAATATTCACCACATATTGCTATTTATCATCCTAAAATACACTGAGAGTTTAATACCGACATATTTGTGCTGCCAAGTTTGTTTCATGATGTGTTCACTATAATTGTGTTGCCCTATGTTAACTGTTTCCTTACTTTCCTTCCTATAATGCAACTCAATTAAAACACTGTTTGTGGTCTGTTTTTTATCCCCTAACATATCACAGAGCATTGAAGCAGATTCTCAGTTTCCCATAGCAAGACTTTCCCATGATGTGGATTTCAGAGACATACGCTCAGGAATTCAAGCACATTTAACTGTCCAAAGCTACCTGGTAGAGCTGCATTCTGTGGGGTTGCAAAGAGTTGGCCACAGCTGGGAGACTGAACAGCATCTGTTAGACAGAAGGAGAAGACAGATAAAAAAGGATATTGTGGAGATTGGCTTTTATTCTAATTCACATTTCCGAGGCATGTATTTTCTTTCTGAAGCTGGTGGCTTAATGCAGAAAGGCAGCTGTGGTGCTCTCTTCATTGAAATATATGGTTAATACACTATCTAAGACCAATGAGTGAAACATGAAGTCCTAAATCAAAACGGCACCAGATACATACTACTTCCAAAAACCTTAACCATGAAATTAATGGTATAACACTGAACAGACTTCATTACAATGGAGGCTTTGAAAACTGGCAGTTCATAAAAGATGTGGAAGTTAGTTTGTGACACAGAGTTAATTTAATGGATGTTAAGCCTTCTTTCTGGCTTGGCAGTAAAGAATCTGTGTGCAAGCAGGAGCCACAGGAGATGCAGGTTCGATTCCTGGATTGGGAAGATCTCCTTAAGAAGGGAATGGCAACACACTCTGGTATTCTTGCCTGGGGAATTCTGTGGATGGAGGAGCCTGGTGGGCTACAGTCCGTGGGGTCGCACAGAGTCGGACACAACTGAAGCTACTTAGCATGCACAGCACTCGCAAGCCTTCTTGCTGTGCTCTTTATTTTACCTGACTCTTCTAGTAGCAATGCCTTTAAGCAATGTTTTTATTTTGATCTATTTCTTTTGTTTCCCCTCTTGAAAGTTTAATTAAATGAACATTTTGTGATTCACCATGTTAATATATTGAAGAAAAATAAAAACTATATGATCAGCTCAATAGATGCACAAAAAGCTTGTGACAAAATTCAACACCCATTTATGATAAAAACTCTCCAAAATGCAGACACAGAGGGAACCTACCTCAACATAATAAAGGCCATATGATAAACCCACAGCAAACATTATTCTCAATGGAGAAAAATGGATAGCATTTCCTCTAATATCAGGAACAAGACATGGGTGCCCACTCTCACCATTATTATCCAGGCTTCCCTGTGACTTAGTGGTAAAGAATCCATCTGCCAGTGCAGGAGACATGGGTTCAACCCCTGGATCAGGAAGATCCTCTGAAGAAGGAAATGGCAGTACACTTTAGTATTCTTGCCTGGAGAATTCCATGGACAGAGAGGCCTGGCAGGCCACAGTTCCATGGGGTCATAAAAAAGTCAGACACAACTTAGCGACTAATATAACAACAGCCATGGCAATCAGAGAAGAAATAAAAATAAGAGAAACCCAAATTGGCAAAGAAGAAGTAGAACTGTCACTGTTTGCCGATGACATGACACTAAACACAGAAAATCCTAAAGATGCCTCCAGAAAATTACTAGTATGAATCAATGAATTTGGTAAAGTTGCAGGATATAAAAATCAATGCACAGACATTTCTTGCATTCCTCTACACTAACAACAAAAGATCAGAAAGAGAAATTAAGGAAATGATCCCATTTAGCATTGCAACAAAAAGAATAAAATACCTAGGAAGAAACCTACCTAAGGAGGAAAAAACTTTAGAGTTGGTGATGGAAAGGGAAGCTTAACCTGCTGCAGTCAATGGGTCTCATAGAGCCAGACACGACTGAGCAACTGAACTGAACTGAAAAGGCAAAAGACCTATACTCAGAAAACTATAAGATACTGATGAAATAAATCACAGATGACATTAACAGATGGAAAAATATACCATGTTCTTAAATTGAAAGAACCAATATTGTGAAAATTACTTTACTACCCAAAGCAACCGACAAATTCAGTGCAATCCCTGTCAAATTACCAATGGTATTCTTCATAAAATTAAAACAAAAAAAAAAAACTTTTATAACTTGCATAGCAACACAAACTCCGGGAGTTGGCGAAGGACAGGGAGGCCTGGCGTGCTGCAGTCCATGGGGTCGCAAAGAGTCGGACACGACTGAGCGACTGAACTGAACTGAACTGAATCACTTTGCTATACAGCAGAAATTGACACAACATTGTAAATCAACCATACTTCAATAAAATAAATCTAAATTTAAAAAGCCACAGTTCAAAACACTTCAATTTCACCACCATCAGAAAAGAAAGATCTACTGACCTAATTGAAACTATTATACTGAGGAAATCCATTGCTGATGGATACAAACAGATTTTTCTTATCAATCTTTAGAAACACATGCATTATCCATTTTTTGAAAGGTAATAAGGGGAAGGATACTTTGTAAGGGGACTAACAAGGGGAGAAAACTTTACAACTAAAGACTAGAAACTGAAAGTTCTCCCAAAGTTCTAAAAATAATTAAACTGATATATGTTTCTAGAAATTTTATTATGGAAACACACTGAATTTTCTTTTTAATTTGTAGGGACCCTAAATGAAATATTTTATTTTAATCAAACAGTTAAAACAGTCAAATGATGTAACTGATTTCAATTTCTTCCAAACTCAGCTAATGATTGGACTAAATTGCTCTTCATCAGGTCAAAATGCATCCAATCTTTATGCCCAGTTTCCTCTTCCTAATAAAGATCTGCTTGTTTAGCAGTTCAGAAAATGGTAGCCAGAAGCAAAGAAAAGTTTAAACTCATGCTCTCTTTCAAAGTGTGCAGAAGATGTAAAATACTGGCTTTTCAATAATGAAGTTCTGTTATATAGCCTGCTATGTGAAATGGAGTGTTCCAGTTTAACAAATATTCTAGTCAAAAAAAATTGTCAGTATAAAATATACACTGAACTTAAATCAATATTCAGGAGTCTCCATTTTGTTTTTAAAGTTAAACTCAGGAAACTATTTTATCTACATTAAAACAAAACAATATACTGGAAGATCTCAACAATGGTTTAATTTTCTTGCCATTTTCCATTATGTAGTTAAAGCATGGGAAATTATATTTAGTATCTTATAATAATCTATAATGGAATTAAATATGAAAAAATTACTGAATCACTTTGCTGCACACTTGAAACTAACAATATTGTAAATCAACTATATTTCAAATACGTTTTTCCAGTATACTGCTAAATGAATTACTATATGTCTTTTTAATCTCACAGCTTTCCTGCTTTACCCTTATGATTACTGTTTTGTATATTTAATTTTCAAACTGTGCAAAATTGATACTTGTACCTGAACTTGCAATTCTTACTGTGTTGGGTTCAAATTATAAGAAAACTATAACATTAAGTTTAGTTTAGCAAAAAGTTAAGCAAGCTCAGGTGACATTTATTATACCAAGTCTTACACATAAGTACTCTAGTTGAGTTGATTATTCAGAAATGAATACTCCTAGAGATTTAATTATAGTATAAAACTAAGTATTTTCAGATTTATGCTGTATCAGAAGAGGTGAACCTATCTTAATTCAAATATCATCATTTACTATGTGCATATATTGACTCAAAGAAGTTTCTATGCATATGTGAGCCTCAGATATTTTAGCTCAGAAAAGAGTCTATTTATAGCTGACGGCTACATTCATGATTAAAATTATTTATAAAAGATTTGATTTTATCATCAGCCCTCAGAAAAGGCCATAAATGAATTAACTCCCTTCATATCATAATTTTTTCCCTCCACTGATGACTTTTCTTAAAGAGTTTTACTGTGACCTTATCAGTTACTGTTTATATTTATTAGCCGTTTTCTTATCTCCTTAACCTCTATACTGAACTTGATTTAAACCTGTGAGAATTTGAAAAAAGTATCTTTATTCTTTAATATCCCAGTAGACATCTTTACTCACATTAGCAATATGCGGTTTAGCGATGCAGCAATTTGGGAAGTAAGATAAAGCCTAATGAAACATTCATCACCTTATTATATTCATCTTCACTCATTGTGCTCTGCCATGTATTTTATTTCATTCATTTCTCTTCTTCTATATATTTTACTACCTAATATTCTTTGCTCAAAACTGAAATAAAATTGTAACTTAATAGGAAGCTTTCTAAAACAAAACCCACCAAGTATAACTGAAAATATATTGAATGGAAAATATTTTTTTAAATGGTTCTAAAATTTAGAGGATAGACTTTTCCTCATTTTGTTTTTTTAAAAATATTTTTGTGAAAAATGCTATTTTCTCTGATTAAACAAACACAGTTTGAAGGAAAGAGTGAAATAATTATTTAAGAGGTAGTTGTTCAAACAATGCACATAAAATAGTCCAGCATAATGTACTAAATCAAAGGACAGACACTCAGAAATTAAAGTTGAAATCCTAGTTATGATTCCTTGCACTGCAAACATGCCATTTTTGGTGAAGCTAATTAGTCTTCGATATTGGAAAACATTGTAATTGTGTGTATATTTTATGGGAGATGAAATTGAAAACAATTGCATATTTCCTGACATTTATACTCCTAAATTATCAAGCTTAATTTTTTATTGCAGGTAATTGACTTGCAGTTTTTATAGACTTATTGGAAAATATTCTTGCTTTGAAAACATTTCATAATCCATATTTGAACAACTTGATTTCAAAAGCATCACAATGTATTAGTTTTAGACCACTAGCTAGCTCCAAGAAAATATTTTTTTTTTTTTACTGAAAATGAAAACACTTTATGGATAAGCTAATAAAATATTACATAATGCTTTCTTATGGTTGACAATAAACTTTTTGTTATGAAATCAATATAAATATTTCAGATATAGCTAAAACAGGAGAGGGAACCCTTATCAACCAATATGAAATAATACTGTCCTATTATTAAAATGCTTGTATGGTATTTCATATAGTTGTGTACATAGTTTATGTTTGTCATTTTTAAATATGAAAAATATGAGTGATTAAAAGAACTGAGAGAATATAATCTACTCAAAAAGACCCCAAAACAGTAAAATATTAGTATGTTTGTGTTTTGAATTCACAGATGATCAAATTAACTTATGTGTGAAGAAAAATAGGGCAAAATTTGAGAGATAGAGACAGAAAATTGTTTGGTTAAATTGGCAATGGAGATATCGTCAAGTACTGCTCTGTTCAATGGGTGAGTACAACATGTAAAATGTCAGTTTCAATTCCCCAAATTCCACATCATGGAGGGAAATCAGAACAAAGTTCAGCTTGCATTTTCTCTACCCACGTAGTGCATGTCCTGGCTGGCTCTGCCCCTCACAAACACACAGAAATAACCAGGCTGATGCGGGCTCTGTGCCATGTACTTTCTATCTGGAACATAAGGTTACTTTGTCCATTGCGGCAGAAAAAAGCAGAGAATTCCCCCAATTAAAAGCTCTACCCCCAAAGTAAAGCTTGTCACTTCTCATGTCCTACTGGACAGAATTCCTCATCTGTCTCTAGCTTTCCATCAAGAAGCTGCCACATGTAGTTGTCTTTTTAGATATAGAGGAGAAGACAAATATTAGTGAGTACCAGTATCATTCACTGGATAAAAATAGCATTTTGGTTATATTTTAGCTAATTAATTGGCATTCTCTATCTTAAGAATATTTAACTAGATTCAAGTACTTAAATTTTAATTTAAATTGCTTCATTTTAATGATGAATTCATTTCTCAGCATCCTAAGTAATTTTCTTCCTTTATGAAATGCTGTGATAAAATATTACTGAAATATAGCTCTTGAATTTGCTATTTCAGATACATAGTTTTCATCCACAGTTCTTGCTCTTCATTTTATAACTATTTTGCAAAGGAAAATTCCTATTCTAAGACTAATAGAGTAAAAATAATGATGGGAATCAAGTTTCAAAATTCTGCTGTATGACAATATTGAAAGAAATTTCTGCTCTGAACTTTATCAACAAAATGGTAATAGCATCTACGTTGTAGGTTGGTGATGTGTACGAGACAGAGCAAAAATGTTTGCATTGATTCATGATTTCTGTGATGCCGTAGTTACTAAAAATCTGCTAGAATTGAACAGAATCAATCATATATTTTGAGAAGGGCCATATAAATTAGTATTACCTTTCAGAAAAATAAGATTTTCAAAATCAAAATCTATTATATGTGTATACTATTACATCAAAAATTTTAATTCAAAAATTCTGGCATAAATGTCTATTTAGAGTTTATCATTTATATGTGGAATCCAAAAAAACACAAACTTCTAAAAACAGGGAGTAAAATGTGGGTTATCAGTGGACAGGAGATGGGAAAGACAGTACAAATGTTGTTTAAAACTATAAACTTTTAACAAGTAGTAAAGAAGTCCCAGAGATCTGATGGACAGTACACAGTGAATACAGGCAATATTCTATTCTAATCAAACTTACTAAGAGACTGGAACTTAACTATTCCAACCACTAAAAGAAGATGATAATTATGTAGCATGATAGAGATGCTATTATTGCTATAATGGCAATCACATTATCAATACAATATATAAATGTATCCAATTAACATACAACTTAAGTTTATACATTATGAATTAAATGTATTTTATTTTTTAAAATATAAAATATAATGAAAAATGAAATAAAAGGAATAAAGAGTTAAGTAAATGATGACTTCATTCAAAAAATTCTATGCAGCTATTAAAATCATAAGTATGAAAATTTAATAGGAAATATAAAGTTTATTTAGAGTGAATGTTAAGCTGGTATTAACCAAACTATATAACTGCATGAATATGGGCACGATTTGGAAAGGAATTCGTGGGAAAAAAAGATATTTAATGAGTCAGAGTGGTTGAATTATAAATGAATTTTAGTTTTATAAAGTATCTTTTTGATATAATGCTTGTAAAATCAAATGATATAAAATACTTCATAATGTGTTGATGGTTCTGAGTATATTTGTTTGTCAGGCACTGATGAAAGTTCTATCAACTCTACCAGCACTTTCTATGAAGCATAGTGATGAAGCCAATTAATCAACAACATTCATTGAATGATTACTGTCCCAAGCACTTTAAATGTAGTATCTTAAAATATTGATATTACCTTATTAATGTTTAATATAACAGTAAAGTCACTTCTATTTTTATTCTATATGAATGAGAAACCTGAGCTACAGACAGCTTCAGGGACATGTTCACGGTTGCCAGGTTAGTAAATGCTGGATCTGGGCAAGAATACAGTCCATTCTCTTCACCACTGTGCACGTTATTTCCCACAACAAATAAAAAGAGTGACAGAAGTCTGTATTAAAAGAAAATGTATCCCCCAAAAAAAAAAAAAAAAAACAAGAAGCATAAGGATGAGAAGAAGGAAGGAAAAGGAGAGGAAGGGATGGAGGAGAAACAAGAGATTCAAAAAATAGAAAAATATATTGATAAGATAGAAATAATATTAAAACTATGGTATTGTATGATTTCAGTGGAGTTCTATCCAACATGAAGTGCAAAGATATCATTTCAGTTCAGTTCAGTTGCTCAGTCGTGTTCGACTCTTTGCGACCCCATGAACTGCAGCATGCCAGGCCTCCCTGTCCATCACCAACTCCCGGAGTTTACTCAAACTCATGTCCATCGAGTCCATGCCATCCAACCATCTCATCCTCTGTCGTCCCCTTCTCCTCCTGCCTTCAATCCCTCCCAGCATCAGGGTCTTTTCCAATGAGTCAACTCTTCGCATCAGGTGGCCAAAGTATTGGAGCTTCAGCTTCAGCATCAGTCCTTCCAATGAACACCCAGGACTGATCTCCTTTAGGATGGACTGGTTGGATCTCCTTGCAGTCCAAGGGACTCTCAAGAGTCTTTTCCAACAACACAGTTCAAGAGCATCAATTCTTTGGCGCTCGGTTTTCTTTATAGTCCAACTCTCACGTCCATACATGACTACATAGCCTTTACTAGATGGACCTTTGTTGGCAAAGTAATGTCCCTGCTTTTTAATATGCTGTCTAGGTTGGTCATGACTTCCCTTCCAAAGAGTAAGTGTCTTTTAATTTCATGGCTGTAGTCACCAACTGTAGTGATTTTGGAGCCCAAAAAATAAAGTCAGCCACTGTTTCCCCATCTATTTGCCACGAAGTGATGGGACCAGATGCCATGATCTTAGTTTTCTGAATGTTGAGCTTTAAGTCAACTTTTTCACTCTCCTCTTTCACGTTCATCAAGAGGCTCTTTAGTTCCTCTTCACTTTCTGCCATAAGGGTGGTATAATCTGCATATCTGAGGTTATTGATATTTCTCCCAACAATCTTGATTCCAGCTTGTGCTTCTTCCAGCCCAGCGTTTCTCATGATGTACTCTGCATATAAGTTAAATAAGCAGGGTGACAATATATAGCCTTGATATATTCTTTTCCTATTTGGAACCAGTCTGTTGTTCCATGTCCAGTTCTAACTGTTGCTTCCTGACCTGCATACAGGTTTCTCAAGAGGCAGGTCAGGTGTTCTAGTATTCCCACCTTTTTCAGAATTTTCCACAGTTTATTGTAAGATATCATTTAATGTACACTAATTTTTTTCTTTTCCTGGAATATTTCATTTCTAGATGTAGCTCATTTTATTATGCCTTGAAGATACTGCATTTTCTTCAAACTGAAGGTTGTGACCACCCTGCACATATTAAGCTTCTGCTCACTTCATATATCTGTGTCATATTTTGATCACTTCTGTAAATTTCAAGCATTTTCATTATTAATACATTTGCTATAATGATCTATGATTGATTTTTTTAAGGATAACATTTTTATTTATTTTATTTTTTTTAAGTGGAGGATTTTTTTCCCAATTATTTTTATTAGTTGGATGCTAATTACTTTACAATACTGTAGTGGTTTTAATGATCTTTGATGTTACCACTACAGCTCACTGAAGGCTCAGATACTGGTGAGCATTTTTAAAAAATAACTGTTTATTGTTAAACAACAAATTAAGTAATTTCAAATGAAGGTATGTGATTTTTAGGCATAATGTAACCATACACTTAACATACTACACTATCAGTCAGTGAGTCAGTCAGTTCAGTCGCTCAGTCGTGTCTGACTCTTTGTGACCCCAAGAATCTCAGCATGCCAGGCCTCCCTGTCCATCACCAACTCCCGGTATAGTTAAAATATAACCTTTATATGCAGAAAAATTCATGTAATTCACTTTACTGTGATATTCGCTTTATTGCAAGGGCCGGGAACTGAACCCATAGTATGATACCCATAGATATATCTTACATATAGGTATCACTGTGTTTAAGATTTGATGTTGTTTCTTTCAGGAGGGGAAAAAAAGTGTCTACCTCACTTAGTTTAGTCCTAGTAACATGAGATTTTGTGTTTCATCACAGTTAAATATTTTAATGATACACACGTAGTCTTTTTGAACCAGTCTCAGACTTCTAATGCTCACTGCCGCATCTGTTGCAGACTGCAGGTCTTATTTCTTGCTTATGTTATAAATGCCTTTCAGTTGCCCTTCCTGTCTCTAGTACCCTTTCACAGCCCCCATATACACACAGACTTTCAGTCTTTGTCTCTGTTTCTCTCTCATCTCTCTTCACACACACACTCATATAAGTTCATCCTAAACTCTGAATCACACTTTCCAATGGGTAATTTTCTACATGCAAAGATTTTAATGTCTTTTTTATTTCTAGCTACATTAAGCAAAAATGTGATTTGGCATTTTTCATCTTTTGAGTCTTACCCCTAAACCTAGACTCTCCTACCTTCATTTTAGCTCTCTCAACATCCAGCTAGAAATGGAAAAAGCAGGTTCTGTCTCATACATTAATTTCACCAGGCTGTGACAAGTCATAATTTGCATACTGCACATGCCAGATTATGTCTTTTGTGCTTTTTTAAAGAGAGGATCAAAAAAGAAAAATACATTGTTGTATCAGTTAGCTATTTCTTCCTACTATATTACCCAAAAGTTAGTGGTTGAAATTATCTCATAACTCTGTGTTTAACTGGGTGGCTTAATAATGTAGATTGACCTTGGGTGGGTTCTGTTGAACCCTCTCATGTCTATTATCAGCTGCTCAGTCATGAGGTAGACAGAGGATTTAATCTTCACTCACACGTATGGCAACTGGAAAACCAAGTGCATTGGTTTCCCTCCACATGTCTTGTCATTCTCCAACAGATCCTAGTCATTCACTTGGTGTTGAAGTTTTCCACATCCAACAACAAAATAGTCTCAATGAGCAACACTTTTCAGGCATCTACCCCTGCCACTTTTATTAAAATCCCACCTGCCTGGGGATCCCATGGCAAATCAGATTCAAGGACTGGTGATCCCTCTCCTGATAGAAGGTTGAGAGAGATTTTGTAATTTATGTTTATCTGGATTTGTCTCTATTTCATCTAAGTTGTCATTTTTTTGCCTAAAGATGTTCAAAGCTTCCCTTTATAATATAGGTGACATTATTATGATGATTTATTCTATTTTCAGAGATTGGTATACTTTAACTCTATGGAAACAAAAGAATTATCTAATCAATTCCATATATACAATTAATATATAAATGAAGTATGTAAATAAAAATAAAAAGCAAATAAAATATATATAAATAAAAATGTAATTAATTCATGTAGTATGTTAACTGAAATTACATTTTTGGACAAAAAAGCAATGGAGCAGTTTTAAAGTAGTGTCCAACTCTTTGTGACACTATAACTCTTTGGACTGTAGCCCGACAGGTTCCTCTGTCCATGGGATTGTCTAGGCAAGAATACTGGAGGGGGTTGCCAGTCCCTTCTCCGTAGGATCTTCCTGACCCAGGGATCAAACCTGTGCCTCTTATGTCTCCTGCATTGTCAGGTGGGTTCTTTACCACTAGCGCCACCTGGGAAGTCCAAATTAGTGTGATCGCATATGTAATAATCACAAATAAGTCCGTATACAGACATATACACTATCCAAGATATGACCATTAGTTACTTTCAGGGTTCTGTTCAGTTCAGTTCAGTTCAGTTCAGTCGCTCAGTCGTGTTCGACTCTTTGCGACCCCATGAATCGCAGCACGCCAGGCCTCCCTGTCCATCACCAACTCCCAGAGTTTACTCAAACTCATGTCCATCGAGTCGGTGATGCCATCCAGCCATCTCATCCTCTGTCGTCCCCTTCTCCTCCTGCCCCCAACCCCTCCCATTATCAGGGTCTTTTCCAGTGAGTCAATTCTTCGCATCAGGTGGCCAAAGTATTGGAGTCTCCGCTTCAGCATCAGTCCTTCCAATGAACACCCAGGACTGACCTCCTTTAAGATGGACTGGTTGGATCTCCTTGCAGTAATATCTGGATATATTCCTTCAGAGGAAAACAGATAAAATTTGAAATGTGATGAATGTAATTCTTCGGTTTTCACTATGGAGACTACACGCTGAGTGCCGAAGAGACATGAAGGCAGATATGACTGCTTCAGTGAAGCAGAACTCTCTACCTGTAGCCTACATCCAAGAAATGTTTTATTAATGAATTCTCCACTTACTGCAACTCGTTACACATGTCCATGCACTGTTAACAAAGGAAGAATAACAGTTGGCCCAGAGCGACGTTAAGCTTAATGATTTTCTAAACCAGGATAAGAAAACACGGGGAGCTGACAATGAAGTCTGGTCAGTTTTCTCACATTCATCTGTATCTTAGAATGAGATGTGCCATTCATTATATGTGCAGAGACATTTCTATATTAGCACAAAATTGCATAATTTAAAGAATCATATCTTTTCCAAATCCTCATGAAGTAGCTCACTAGCACACATAAATGTGAATTCTTCCATCCCATTTTTAAAAAATTTTCATGATGATCAGAAGATGATATTCATTATATATATGTATGTATTTGTCTACATACATTTATCTGTCTTTTCATAGATTGTTATGTATTACAACACTTATTACAGGTTTTATAGTACACAAGATTATTTGCTTATGAAATTCATAGAGATGGACATGACATACTGGGTAACTGAAATTGTCCTGTGTCGCTCAGGTTATGAATTTTTTTCTAAGGATGATCTATGAGTCTATGATTCTATAAAATACTAAGATATTATGATAAAAATATATATTTTTAATAAAAATATTAAATTTATTGAACTGTTAGGAGTTATCTATAAAAATATAGATATGGTCAGAATATGTGTGTGTTTTTATATACATATGTATCAGTTCAGTTCAATGGCTCAGTCATGTCCGACTCTTTGTGACTCCATGAATCGCAGTACGCCAGGCCTCCCTGTCCATCACCAACTCCCGGAGTTTACTCATGTCCATCAAATCAGTGACGCCGTCCAGCCATCTCATCCTCTGTCATCCCCTCCTCCTCCTGCCCCCAATCCATCCCAGCATCAGGGTCTTTTTTCAAATGAGTCAGCTCTTCGCATGAGGTGGCCAAAGTATTGGAGTTTTAGCTTCAGCATCAGTCCTTCCAATGAACACTCAGGACTGATCTGCTTTACAATGGACTGATTGGATCTCCTTGCAGTCCAAGGACTCTCAAGAGTCTTCTCCAGCACCACAGTTCAAAAGCATCAATTCTTCAGCACTCAGCTTTCTTCACAGTCCAACTCTCACATCCATACATGACTACTGGAAAAGCCATAGCCTTGACTAGAAGGACCTTAATTGGCAAAGTAATGTCTCTGCTTCTTAATATGCTACCTAGGTTGGTCATAACTTTCCTTCCAAGGAGTAAGGGTCTTTTAATTTCATGGCTGCAGTCACCATCTGCAGTGATTTTGGAGCCCAGAAAAATAAAGTCTGACACTACTTCCACTGTTTCCCCATCTATTTGCCATGAAGTGATGGGACCAGATGCCATGATTTTAGTTTTCTGAATATATGTAAGGAGAGAGATATATACACACATGTGGGTTGGGCAGAGGTGGATGCATGGGTCCACATGTGCCTGTAACACATTTGCGTATCCTTTAATGCAATTAAGTAATTTTGGTTGATGAACTTGGACTGTATGTCTGTGCTCAGTTGTGTCTGACTGTTTGTAACCCCATGGACTATAGCCAGCCAGGCTCCTCTGTCCATGGGATTCTCCAGGCAAGAATAATGCAGTGGGCTGCCATTTTCTTCTCCAGGGGAATCTTCCTGACTCAGGGATTGAACCCAAGTCTCTTGCATTCCAGGTGGAATCTTTACCACTAAGCTACCTGGGAACTTGGACCAGCTGGGAACAAAGGATGTCATTTTTATGTCCAGATTCCATTTTCTTAAAAAATAAATTATTTTGTCATGCTTTCAAATATATTTGATATCATCAGTCATCAGTTCAGTCACTCAGCTGTGTCCAACTCTTTGTGACTCCATGAACTGCAGCACGCCAGGCCTCCCTGTCCATCATCAACTCCTGGAGCTTACTCCAACTCATGTTCATTGAGTCAGTGATGTCATCCAACCATCTCACCCTCTGCCATCCCCTTCTCCTCCTGCCTTCAATCTTTCCCAACATCAGGGTCTTTTCCAATGAGTCAGTTCTTCACATCAGGTGGCCAAAGTATTGGAGTTTCAGCTTCAGCATCAGCCCTTCCAATGAATATTCTGGACTGATTTCCTTTAGGATGGACTGGTTGATCTCCTTGCAAGCCAAGGGACTCTCAAGAGTCTTCTCCAACACCACAGTTCAAAAGCATCTATTATTCGGTGCTCAGCTTTCTTTATAGTCCAACTCTCACATCCATACATGACTAGTGGAAAAACCATAGATTTGACTAGACAGATATCCTAAAAGACTGGACTTTTGAATGATTTCTCTTCTAATAAAATTGTTTCAGTGAATCACATAAGTAAATTGATATAAAGTGATACTCTACTAGGAGAAAACCAATAGTCTAGTTAAACTTATTCACAAAATGTTAAATCTGAATCTCCCTCCCCATTCTTATCTACAGTGACACCCTTCCCCTTGAGTTTAATGTTCATGTCACCACTGTTTAAGGACTTATCCTTTGGTCGTCTCATAAGAATCTCAAATTTAAACTATAGAGTTCTTCAGACCTACAAACATTGCTCACTTACTATGCTTCCAGTCTGAGTTAATCACTTCACCATCTATCTGCTCACTGAAGATAGAAACTTTTGTCTCAGATGTTTAAAATCATCTGAGATTTCTCCCTATCTGAAAAATAAAGTACAAACTGCTTAAAATCAACTCCTTCCAGTAGCCCCATCCATACAGATACACATGCATTCTCTGTTTCAGCCACATGATGCCATCTGAAGTTATTTCAGTCAGCCATGTACTCATTTGTTTGCTTTGGTGAGTAAAGAATACATTCATTATTTATTGGAGATCTACCATATTCCTGACATTGCTCAAGTAATTGAGACACACAAATAAAAAAGGAAAAATAATTGTCTGCATGGCACTCATTAGGTTTAGTCTGGAATTCAAGAGAGAGGTGAAGGCTGGAGATATAAATGAGTATCATCAGCATATAAATATATAAGGTGAAATGAGATAACTCAAGACTGTTAGTGCAGACAGAAAAAAGAAAAGGCACAGGCTTGAGGAAGAAGGGCCGGCAGTGAGGAAGGGTAGGCTCAACAGATGGGAGGACAGTGAGGCCAAAAGATTGCTGGATGTGCAATGCTAGAGGAATTAACAAGAAGGATGTGGGAGTAATCAAACAAGGGGCTATGTGGAAATGATATTATGGAGAGGTTTTCAGTTTAGGAATTGACCTGGTTTAGGGGATGACCACAGGAGAGAGTGACTGAGACAAATGATGGCCCCGCTCTCCGCAAGGAAGCACTTAAAGGGAAAGAATGACCAAAGGTTGGCAGGATCATCTCTGTATAGTATTCAAATCACCAAGAAATGAGACATATGTAGATTTGAAGAGAAAAACAATGAGAGATGAAGCGAGTGCCCAGATATTTTTAGATGAAAATACAATGATGGACAGTAGTGATGTACTGTAAGACAGTAAAAGTGAAAAAAAAATAGTCACCAATATTGTTTGTCTTAAGATGAGTAGGAGAGGTATGGACTTATCAATGAGGAAGCAAAAGGAAAAATACTCCACCTTTAAGCACAGTGGTCTTAGAGGTGTGAGAGAAAAACAAGTATCACTTGAGATGGCTTCAGGACAGAAAGCATCATCAGGGAGAGTCAAGCTTCTGTTAGCGTAACTGGCTAAGGAAATGCTCAAAAAAGAAGTTTACAATATAGGCGTTTTGGCTATTGCCTAACCATGAATTCTAAGCTGATTTCTTTGGGGGGTGGTGGTAAGGAAGGGGGCACTGGGATAAAACGGAGATGGAAAAGGGCATGTTCAGGGTTAGATGACATTCAGGAGATGACCCAGGAGGTATGAGGAAGTCTAGGTCTTCCTGTCATAATTGCAGAAACATGTGTGTATGCACTCAGTTGTGTCCAGCTCTTTGTGAGTCCATGGACTACAACTCCACCGGGATCCTCTGTCCGGGGAATTCTCCAGACAAGAATACTGCAAAGGGTTGCTGTTTCCTTCTCCATGGGATCTCCCCCACTTGGGATTGAACCCGTGTCTTGTGTGTCTCCTGCATTGACAGGTGTGTTCTTTACCAGCTGAGCCACCAGGAAAGCCCAGCTGCAGAAGTAATATGCATTTAATCCTAACAGAAGAGTTGTAGCAAAAATGTGATAGTTGTGGAGCTTGAAGCAGTGAGTATCCCAGTGTGCGGGG